>NC_089230.1:51448149-51752653 GCF_963924675.1 Phocoena phocoena
CGCACGGGCTTCAGTAGTTGTGGCGCATGGGCTTAGTTCCTACGCGGCATGTGGGATCTTCCCAGACCAGGGCTCGAACCCGTGTCCCCTGCATTGGCAGAAGGATTCTTAACCACTGCGCCACCAGGGAAGTACTTGTGCTTTTTTTTTAAACTATATGATTTTGAGTTGTTTTCTTAGTGGTGGTTCTGGCATTTACGATGTGCCTCTTTATTTATCACAGTCTGCTTCAGAATAACACTAATTTCAATTCCAGCAAACTGTAGAAACTTGCTCCAATATATCTCCTTCCTCCCTTCATTTGTATTACTATTATTATATATATTGTATCTGTATATATGTTATAATCCATCAATACATTGTTATAATTTTTGCTTTATATAATCTTACGTCTTTTATAAAATTTAAGAGAAGAAATGAGAAAAAATGTATTTACACAATCTTTCACATTTACTCACATATTCACTATTTCTGGTGCTCATTGTTTATTCATGTGGATTCAGATTGCTGTCTGATATCACTCTATTCAATGTGAAGAACTTCCTTCAGTACTTTTTGTAAGGCAAGTCTGATAACAAATTTTCTCCACCTTTTGTTTATCTCAGAATGCCTTTGTTTCACTTTTATTTTTAAAGCATGTAGAATTTTTAGTTGCCAGCCTTTTTCCCCCAGCACTTTATTTATATTTAAAAAATTTTTTTTTTGGCTGCACTACACAGCTTGTGGTATCTTAGTTCTCCGACCGGGAATGGAACCCATACCCCCTGCAGTGGAAGCATGGAGTCCTAACCACTGGACTGCCAGGGAATTCCCTTTCCCCCAGCACTTTTTTTTTTTTTTAATCCCACATTTTTAACACTGACCTTTTCTACCTACTTGACTTCTTTTCATTCAATTTGTATCTTAATTTTTTTTTTAATTTTTAAATTTTATTTTTTTTATTTTTTTATACAGCAGGTTCTTATTAGTCATCCATTTTATACACATCATTGTATACCTGTCAATCCCAATCGCCCAATTCATCACACCACCACCACCACCACCACCCGCGGCTTTCCCCCCTTGGTGTCCATATGTTTGTTCTCTACATCTGTGTCTCAATTTCTGCCCTGCAAACCAGTTCATCTGTACCATTTTTCTGGGTTCCACATATATGCGTTAATATACGATATTTGTTTTTCTCTTTCTGACTTACTTCACTCTGTATGACAGTCTCTAGATCCATCCACGTCTCAACAAATGATCCAATTTTGTTCCTTTTTATGGCTGAGGAATATTCCATTGTATATATGTGCCACATTTTCTTTATCCATTCATCTGTCTATGGGCATTTAGGTTGCTTCCATGACTGGCTATTGTAAATAGTGCTGCAATGAACATTGGGGTGCATGTGTCTTTTTGAATTACGGTTTTCTCTGGGTATATGCCCAGTAGTGGGATTGCTGGATCATATGGTAATTCTATTTTTAGTCTTTTAAGGAACCTCCATACTGTTCTCCATAGTGGCTGTATCAATTTACATTCCCACCAACAGTGCAAGAGGGTTCTCTTTTCTTCACACCCTCTCCAGCATTTGTGGTTTGTAGATTTTCTGATGAAGCCCATTCTAACTGGTGTGAGGTGATACCTCATTGTAGTTTTGATTTGCATTTCTCTAATAATTAGTGATGTTGAGCAGCTTTTCATGTACTTCTTGTCCATCTGTATGTCTTCTTTGGAGAAATGTCTGTTTAGGTCTTCTGCCCATGTTCAGATTGGGTTGTCTGTTTCTTTAATATTGAGCTGCATGAGCTGTTTATATATTTTGGAGATTAATCCTTTGTACGTTGATTCATTTGCAAATATTTCCTCCCATTCTGAGGGTTGTCTTTTCATCTTGTTTATGGTTTCCTTTGCTGTGTAAAAGCTTTGAAGTTTCATTAGGTCCCTTTTGTTTATTTTTGTTTTTATTTCCATTACTCTAGGAGGTGGATCAAAAAAGATCTTGCTGTCATTTATGTCAAAGAATGTTCTTTCTGTTTTCCGCTAAGAGTTTTATAGTGTCCAGTCTTACATTTAGGTCTCGAATCCATTTTGAGTTTATTTTTGTGTATGGTGTTAGGGAGTGTTCTAATTTCATTCTTTTACATGTAGCTGTCCAGTTTTCCCAGCACCACTTATTGAAGAGACTGTCTTTTCTCCATTGTATATCCTTGCCTCCTTTGTCATAGATTAGTTGACCACAGGTGCGTGGGTGTACCTCTGGGCTTTCTATCTTGTTCCATTGATCTATGTTTCTGTTTTTGTGCCAGTACCATATTGTCTTGATTACTGAAGCTTTGTAGTATAGTCTGAAGTCAGGGAGTCTGATTCCTCCAGCTCCGTTTTTTTCCCTCAAGACTACTTTGGCTATTCGGGGTCTTTTGTGTCTCCATACAAACCCCCTAGCACTTTAAAACATCATTCCACTGCCTTCTGGCCTTCATCGTTTCTGGTGAGAAATCACCCATTATTGTATTATAGTTCCTTTGTACCTGGTGAGTCATTTTTTTCTTGCTATTTTCAATATTTTCTCTTTGTCTTTCAAAAGTTAATGATGGTTCTAGGTGTTTTGTGCTTGTCCTACATGGGATTTCACTGAGTAGGTTGACTCTATAAATTAATGTTTTATTCAGATTTAGGAAGTTTTCATCCAGTGTTTAAGTATTTTTTTCTGCCCTTTTCTTGCTTTTCCTTACTCTCTGGGCTCTTATCACACATATTTTAGTACACATGGTACTGTCTCATAGGTCTCTGAAGGTCTGTTCATTTTTCTTTAGTCAGTTTTTTTTTTTTTTTTTCCTGTGCTCTTCAAACTGAATAGTTTCTGTTGATCTGTCTTCAAATTCACTGATCTTTTTCTGCTATCTCAAATCTACTGTTGAGCCTCTCTGGTGATATTTTCATTTCAGTTATTGTGCTTTTCATCTCTGGAATTTCCATTTGGTTCTTTTAAAAATAATTTCTAAACTTTTACTGAGATTCCGTAGTCATTCTTTAAATATGTTTTTTTTTTAGTTCTTTGAGCATATATATAAAAGCTAGTTTGAAATCTGTCTGCTAAATACAAGATCTAAAGACACTTGGAGACATTTTCTGTTGACAGCTTTTTTATGGATCACATTTTCTTTTTTCTTGCATAACTCATAACTTTCTGTTGAATTCTGAACATTTTAGATAATATATTATAGCAACTGTAGTTAGTGACTTTTTCCCTGCACTGGTGATGTTGGTTGTTTTCATTTGTTTCTTTAATAACTTGCCTGGACTGAACCTTTGAAGTCTGTAATCCCCCTCAGTGTGCAGCTGCTGCTATCTCTGCTCACTATTTTTCCCTTGTTTTTATTTGTAAGCCTGGCTTCCTAGGGGTTACCCCTGTATCTGCATAACTTAATGACCAAAGATTTGTCAAAAGTTATGCGGAAACACCTCAAGCCAGTAAGGCTTCTAATCTCTCCTGATGGATCTGTGTGCAAACTGGGGAAGCACATTCACACTTCAGGCTGCCCTGGCTTTACTTTTCATTGGACCCTCTTCTGTGTCACCTCACATGCTTGAGTCTTCATCATCCAGGGATATATGGGCCCTTTCTGTCCTCTGCAGCAATGCATACAGCCTCTAGTCAACCCCAGACATGTGAGGTCAAGCCCCCTCTGGCTCTCTGACCTGCTGGAACTCCCTGTTAAATCCCTGGCTCATCTGCTTGTCTGCTACTTGCCCCACTCAGGTTTGCTTACTCAGGCTTACAGAGCCACTGACCATTTCTGTTTGCTTGCCACAGAGATTACCACTGTAACTGACAGTGCTCCATATCAAGTGATCCCTTTCTGGCAGAGGTGACAAAGCTCCTGGTTTGCACAGCCTGTCCTGCTCTGATTGAACGGCTGCACTGACAAAGCCAAGGATAGTTGTGGAGCAGCCCCAGGCAAGACTCACACTGTTCCTGCCTTTAAATTCCAGAATGCTAATAAAACTGTTGCTTTTGACAGTTTTGTCCAGCTTTATAGTTGCTGAGGGAGGGTTTGTCCACCACCTCACTCATGATGTAGTCCAAAGTCTCTATACATTTTAAAGCAGTAGTGATTTGGGTTGTGTTACATGTGTGATCTTTTGGTATTATTTGTAAATAATGTCTCATTGGTTAGTCTTTTGGGGGGAAGTTTTCATTTCCATTGTGTAGAAATATAGATGATTTGTTACCTAAGTGAAGTAATACTTTAGAGAAAAGACATTTGTAGGGTCAAGTAGAAAATGTCAACCCTAAAAATTTTTCCTTGAAACACAAATTTATAAATGAAATGTGTCAGAGAGCTCAATTTTTTTTAGAGCTCTTTCCTCTTTAATTTGTAGCAGCATGTTGCCTGTAATAACTAAAGAATTGTTTGTTAAATTAATCCTGTACCTGTGTGAAATGTCCACAATGTGTAAGTAAAATGCAGGGTGCCTATTTATTTGTTTTATAAATTTATTAGCATATGCATGGTGTTTAATATTTAGAATTATTCAAGGAATATCAAAGGAATCTAAATTTATTAGTCATAGGTTCAATATCATTTGCCAAATTGGTATGTTTATTTCTTTTTCTAAGTGAGGACATTGTTTAAAATGTGAAACACCATTTTGTTAAAATTCTAATTTTTCACAATAGGTTTTCCAAATAGGATTTGGGTATTTATCAGGTATCATGAATATTGTAATATATATAAATTATAGCATTAAATGCAAAATACTTTGACATTGCAGTTTTTTGCAACTAAAAATAAGTTGTCTTCTATCTAAATCAGATTTCTTAGTATATCTAACATTTGAAATTAAATTTTCATGTACCATAAAATTACTGTTCCAATTAGACTTTGTTAAAGGAAATACTGCCCAGTATGTAAATTCATATTTAGCAGATTATGTCCAAATTTCTAATGTTGGATATATCACTATACAGAGAGTCAAAACAAAATAGTATTAATAGAACTTTTCAGCCTGTAGGCATCCCTTTGTGAAAACAGACCGCTCTCTTCTTTCACAATGTTGAAGAAACAAAAGTTTGTTGAGTATGTACAATGGAGACCACTTGGTAACTTTTCAAGTGAAGGCAAAACCAAAATGAGCAACACTCTCCTCTTGATGTTTGTAATTTCCAAATTCATCAGTTGTCCAGACTACTTTTTGTTTGCTTGTTTGTTTTCAGTGCGGAGCCGGTAGGTTCCCAGAAGTGGAGGAGTCACTAATGGCAGTCCTATCTCATGGACTATGCCTCCAGTGGCCCTAATTCTTTTTATTTTTTTAACATCTTTATTGGAGTATAATTGCCTTACAATGTTGTATTCGCTTCTGCTGTATAACAAAGTGAATCAGCTATATGTATACATATATCCCCATATCCCCTCCCTCCCTAATTCTTTTAAAAATTGATTCTGAGCCAACTCATGCTTGGTCACTGGTTCTCAGACATTCCTTTTCATCTTTCTCTCTTAGTGGTCTTCTTATAGAGTACTTTGATATGCCCTGTGCCCCAGATATTTAATGAGGTGCTATCATTACCAACCAGTTGTTTATAGAGTGTCATACTTCAGCAGGAGTGAAGGCTAGAGTAGAGAGCAAGAGAAGATGATGCATGAGGCAGAGGAGGTCACTTCTTCCCCTTCATATATTATATAGGCCTGACATTTGCTTGCCACTTCAATTATTTGGTTCTTAATTTAACATTTTAGAAATCTCCAGTATAATAAACCTTCAGTACTTTTGAAACCTTTGGAAAGTGTGAAATATGAGAATGGTTTTATAACAAATTTTCCCCATAAACTCCATACACAGAGAACAAAACCACATTGTTTTAATTCTCCTAGGCCGCTGGATAGGTTACATATAAGCTAAATGGCTTGCTCCTGAATTCTAGCCTGGAATTGTACTTGAAAGAAACTTGTGCCTTAGCAAATTGACAAGTTATTATATTTTGGAAGAGTCGGAAAGGAAGTGCTATGGGTTTCTTGGAAGGTGGCAGAGCTATTTCTAATTTGAGAAACTTTAATATAATGAAAGATAACCTATCTCTCATTAGGAACATGGACCTATTCATATTCTTTGGACTTTGGGAAATTAATGGCAGAAAACTGTAGAATCAGAACCCAGGACACAACTTGATATTGAGTTTGTGCTTTTATTCCTCTATTCAATACCCTAATGCTTGATGCCTTAGAGCTGAAGTTATCGTTAGATACAGCTTTAGAATACTAAAGCTTCAGATTTGCTTTGTCTCTAGGTGATATTTTAGTATCACTAGCTTGAAAAGCAACATAAGGTATATTAGTCTGCCTTATCCAGTGTTCTCAACCAGGGATGATTTTGCCCCCTGGGGACATTTGGCAATGTCTAGAGCTGGTTTTGGTTGTTTCAACTGGGGTGTGCTACTGGCATCTAGTGGGTAGAAGTTAGGGATGCTGCTAAACAGACTGCAATGCACAAACCCTTACAGCAAAGAATTTTCCAGCTCAAAATGCCTGTAGTGCCAAGGTTGAGAAACACTGGTCTTATCAAGTTATTTCCATTTAAAATACCACCATATTTTTAAGAATCATCATTCTGTCTTTGACTTACTCATCAATCCCTCAAATTTTTCACCATTTCATTTCTACAGTGGCTTTTACTACATTCTTGTGGATATAGATCATGCTATACCACCTTTATTCTCTGTAGAGTATGGCACAAAATTCATAATCACTTCATACTTCTGGAATAAGTAGAAATAATATCACTATTAGAACATATAAAAGTGAATAAACCAAATTTTTTTTAAAAAACTAGATGCCGGTAAATGTAATAGTTTGAAATAACATCAAGAACAATAACACATTGAATTTTCATAACATTGTTGGGAGATAGGTACTAGTATACTAGTTTTACAGTGTAATAGTATTCTGACAGTTTATGTGGTCACATATTGCTATTGTGTTTATTTTTGGCAAATTAGCCTTACTGTACTTTTTCTTGCACTGTAAAAAATATATTGAACTGGATTATCCCTGCTGCAGTTCCAACTCTAACATTCTAAGTATTTTTATTAAGATGTACAGATGATTCCTCATAAATACTCAAATATTTAGTTTATTAATCAGTATTTATAGATGAGACAGTAAAAATTATCAGAAGATAACCATTGATACTCATGTTTTTCAAAATAAGTAGTATATAATGCAGTGAAATGCACTGAATAGAGTGAGAGCGTATGATTCCCTCTCCCAGTTTTAAAAAGATAGATGCATGTTTGTTTCATTATTTGTTTAAGTTTGAATTAAAATTTTGTTCTTAGTAAACAAAGCCTGTTTGGCTTTGTCGGGTCAAGACAAAAGGCCACTCATCATCAATTTTTTACATTCAGATGAGGTTTAATATGAAGGTTTTCATTTGGGGACTTAGGAAATACTGTATATGAACTTCGGTATCCTCTGTGATCAGGACCATAGAAAAATACCTTTATATTAAATTAAGCTCTGGAAAGCTAGGCATTGCTTTCACATGCTAATAGATGGAATTTAAATTTGTATTTATTTTTAATCAGTTGCCTAGTACTAAAATAAATTTGGATACTAGCAGCTCATAATAGTTAATAGCCTGTATAAATGGGTCCCAAGACACCTGTTCCTTTATTGTTAATGAAGCTCTATTCTGTGTGCAGGAAGACTAGAGTTCCTGTTGATTCTCTGTCCTAGCATATCTCCCTGTCTCCTGTGTGCATATTTAAATAACATTAAGAAATGTTGTTTCCTCTTGTTTTCTGTCATCTCTAGCATTCTGCCAGACACACATTCCCTTTAATAGGTTGTTTCTTCCCAAATACATTAGGGTGATATTTTTTCCTGTTTTGTGTGTTTTGAATTTTTTGGAATTAAACCTCAATCATGTTATGTTGAGGATTTGATGTAAAATTATGATGAGTTAATAGCACCAGACACAAAAATAGCCAAATAAAGTTTCTCAAGGAAAGAATAAATGACTTGTGGAAATTTTAGTAGCCTGTGGAAATGTAAGAAAACAAACAAAAATGTAGAAGTAGACTCCAAGGCCCTTGTATTATCATGGTTTATTCTCTGAGTTAACTGTGCACTCCTCTCCCGATTCTCTATATCACTGACGATTTGGAGAGTGTGTATTTATTTTATTTCTGTTTGCTATTTCATAGCAAGCAAAAGTCATTGGTCTTCTTACAAATAATTTGAAAGGAGAAAATCATATATATAAAGAGCTACTATCACAATCTATCAGACCTTTGCATTTTTCTACATGGTAGAATTTTGCCATGAGTGTGTGGCTTGAAATAGCATTTGTGATCTACGGCATTCATTTCTACTCTCTTTTGGGGACAGTAGATTAACAGGTTTCTTAAAATTTTTTTTTTTAATGTGTGCTGCAGAAGAATATAAATGGCATCCTTCTTATGCAGCTTTTCCTGCTCTAAACACCTGAATTTTCACTGCTGTTGGTGATAGTTTAAAGGTCATTCTTGAAAAAAGAGAATATCATATCTCTGAAGTAACAATTGAGAATTACACTGCTGATCATTTAAATCAGTTATTCAGAATATTTGTTAAGTGCACTGGAAATCCAGAAAGCACTTATTTTGTGACTGTTGAAGGTGGAGAATACATCGTAACCAGCTCAAACACACAGTATATCCCAAAAGGAGTGAAAGTAAATTCACCATTCACAAGTCTTCCTGATAATGATAGTCGTTTTAAGAGGTAAACATTACTATCTGGCATAGTTCTCAGGAAAAGTTTTTTCACACCTCAGTCTTGTATTTTGTTGAACTCCTTCATAATAAAATTTACCACACCAAATCAGTCCAGCAATTCCTGTTCTTTAGTTGTGTGCCTATCTGTAGTGAGAAGGAAATCTAACTCTGAACTGTGTATCCTGAAAAAATGAAAGTGGTGATTTGAGATCTCTTTCTCACCATGTGTAAAGAGAAATGTGAGTCACAATCTCTCTGGTGTTTGTTTTTTGTTGTTGTTGTTGTTTTTGTTTTTTTGTGGTACGCGGGCCTCTCAGGGTTGTGGCCTCTCCCGTTGCGGAGCACAGGCTCCGGACGCACAGGCTCAGCGGCCATGGCTCACGGGCCCAGCCGCTCCGCGGCATGTGGGATCTTCCCAGACCAGGGCACTAACCCGCATCTCCTGCATCAGCAGGCGGACTCTCAACCACTGCGCCACCAGGGAAGCCCTGGTGTTTGTTTTTTTAAATGCTGGCTGCACATTAAAATAATACCTGAGGAGTATTTTTAAACTACCCATGCCTGGCCCCCACCTCTGGAGATTCTGCCTAGATTGGCATATGCTGTGGGTATTGTTATATTTAAAACTTTTCAGGTGTTATAGTTTTGTCATCAGGGTTGAGAACCACTCCTAGGAGAAGTTAACCTAAACTAGGGGCTATTAGTTGCTTGATACTCTCCCACAGTACAAGTACTATAGAAGGCAAACTGAAAATCCTTTGAAAAGGGCTTCTGGTTACATGGTCACTCAGATAGTGATCACTTGCTGTAGGTAGGCAAGTTTTTTGGGTGGATGAGCTGGGTACCTTATTAGAGACTCTCCAGCTTCATGTGAGAAAGGAGGCTCTTTCCTGGGTTCTCCAGGTTTAAATAATTCCCCAAAATTGTATATTGAGAGCAGTTTTTGGTAGACTGTGGAGTTCACTGTAGCTCATCCAAGATACATAATTTTTTAAACTTTTCCCAGTTTTGAGTCAAATATAAATCTGAGACAGTTTCTACCAGTCTTAAAATGTTCTAATTCAAAAATTTTAATTTTTCAAAAAATTTTATATAAATTATATATTACATTAATTAATTAATTTTTTTACTTATCTATTTTTGGCTGCGTTGGGTCCGTTGTTGTGCACGGGCTTTCTCTAGTTGTGGTGAGCAGGGGCTCGTTGTGGTGCACAGGCTTCTCATTGCAGTGGCTTCTCTTTGTTGCAGAGCATGGGCACTAAGCACACAGGCTTTAGTAGTTGTGGCATGAGGGCTTGGTAATTGTGGCTCTTGGGCTCTAGAGCTCAGGCTCAGTAGTTGTGGTGCACGGGCTTAGTTGCTCCGCAGCATGTGGGATCTTCCCGGACCAGGGCTCGAATCCGTGTCCCTTGCATTGGCAGGTGGATTCTTAACCACTGCACCACCAGGGAAGTCCCTAATTCAGATTTTTTTGCTTTTCAGTTAAACCATGATACACTTTACATCGTTCAAATTCACTCCTTTCATAAATATGCATACCCCTTTTCTGTATTTCCATCATGGATTGTTCTGCAGAATGAAATATCTCATTTCCAGTGAACTTGCTTTGATGTGAGAAGCATGGAAAGAATTTATAAATGATAAAAATCATCAAATTTAGGGATAGATACATGAGAGGGAGAATGTAGTACAGGTACCATTTACCAAATGTTGTTTTATAAGTGTAATCAAAATGGCCATTTATATAATTTACAATAGTAAATATTGTCCCCAGTTTTTTTAAGGTAAGCATTCCTTGTCTTGCTTGGAAAATATGTCAGAACTTCTAAGATGGGCCTATTAAGAAGGGATGCCAATGCCCCTGTGGAGCCACGGACTCACGTATGGCTGCTTCTGACTGACTGCCTGCCTTCCAGACATAGTCACTGCCTCAGATGTGTTGATAATTCATGTAGGAATTGGCTTTTCAAACTTTTACTGCCAGACTATTCACATTTATAGTTTCGTGGCTTATTAGTTTTTTAGCAAATAGTACCTAGCGAGTTACCACAGTTAAATCAGTGGAGTTCAGAGCACCTGCATTTCTGAAGGCATTACTTTGTACATGGAATGGATCTGATTTTTAAACGTTTTGCCATTTGCTTTACAACCTATTGTTTATTGTAAAGAAACTCTTTGTGCTTCTTAATTTCTCATTTACTCTTAAAGAACAGATGGCCAAGGAATATATTTACAGATGTGGTTCCACTTTTATTATTTCAATGCATTATTTTCTCCTCATCAGATTCATATTTGTGGTGATATGCCCCACATGGCAAGTGTTGAGAAAACATTTACACAAAGTCTTGCCAAGAAAGACTGTTGACTCTGTGGAGTATAGTGACTTCACTGTTCAAGATCCTCAAGTGTTTATTAAAAAGGAAAAAAAAAACCCACCCAGATACTGGTTAATTATATTTGTCTGTCTAAATTACTAGATCTCGTGGTTGGTATATTAAATTTATTAAATAGTTCAAGTATATTCAATACTCTATTACAGCAGTGTTATTGATATACTGGCAAAGAAACAAACATGACCACTCTTTACCATCTGTTTATAATGCTATATAAAGAAGACCATGTTGGTTGCTATGGAAACTACATTTCCAAAACCACTGAGTGTTTGCTTAAATTCTCCAACCTTTTAAAGACATAAGCTTTTTTTCCTGAGAAAAAGAATAGAAAAATACATTTAAAAATTTCCAGTGATTTTCCTAAAGTCATTTCTCTGTAAAATTCATTTATTATTTCTAGGCTGATATTTTGCCTCAGGATTTCATGAATTAAATTGAGGGACTTTTAATTTGAGAATTCTTTGGCATTTTCAAGAACTGGGGAGAAAATGTTAGCACTATTCTATTGAGGGCTGCCACCTCTCTTTATAAGTAAAGGCTTTACTTCTTCAGAAAAAACTTTTTACTAGTGTAACAATAAAAAGGAGGCTGAAGAGGTGACAGATATAATTACGTGGTCATCTGGGGAGGAAAAGCAGTTGTAATGTACTTAAAATGGCTATCCATGTTTAGTTATTGCTGTCATATTAGCTAATATGAGAAAAATTACAGGAGGCGAGTACTTGGCTTTAAACAGAATGGTTCTGACTTTAAAAGTTGTGGCTACTAAAAAATATTTTGTTATAATAATTGTAAATAAAACCAGTTGATATTCCTGGGAATCCTCCCTAGGGAGGAAAGAAGTGAAATATATGTTGGACTGTTGTTCTTACTGTAAATGAAAATCTAGAACTAATTTTTTCTAATGCCAGCTGATTGTGTGCTTCCACGCAAACCTGGGGTCTATATAGACACTCAAGAAGCTTTTTTGCTATATTCTTTTTAAAAAAATCTTTCTTTCCAACAGCTTAAAAGTTATTCTCGATGTTTTTACACTGGGGCAGGTAAAATAGGATTGCATCTGTTCCAGCTTTCACTAAAGCCCAAAATCATTGTCTATGTGGATAACAATAATAATACTGATAATAGTAATTACTGATGCATATTGTGTGCATAGTTGTGCCAGGGAGTATACTTAGCATTTTACATGCTAAATGTTTATATTTAAACGTCATAATAATCCTATGAAGTAAGTCCTGTAAGTACACAGTACAGTCTCTAAATTCTGTTTTCTCATCCTTGGCACTATTGACATGTTGGGCTGGCTAGTAGTTCTTTGTTGTGTGAGACTATCAGTTATGTTGTAGGATGTTCAACAGCAGACCTGGCATCTACTCTCTAGAAACCAATAGCATTCCCTCAAGTTGTGACAAGCAAAAATATCTCTAGACATTGGCAAAGTCTCCTGGGGGACTAAAATCGCCCCCCATCTGAGAACCACTGCTGTAGATGAACCAGCAGTTTGATTTTTTTCTGGTAGAAATAGTTTGTACACCACTTCCTGCTGTTCACATGCTGTATACCCTTACTACCGTCCTTTCTAAAACGAGCTACTCTCCAGTTTTGTTCAGTTACTTGTCTGAGTAACTTAACCAGAATCTGTGTATTATGATAGCTTTTTTTATCCATGAGTTTGAAAACTTTTGCCGCATAATGAAACAAATGGAATAATTAATGTAAGTTGCACTAAAATTACGTATTCGTAAAAGATAATTTTTAATAATAAAATTTTAGAACCTTCTGCTGAGTTTCATATACTAAAAATTGGAGGAAATCCTTATTTCCATGTATTCAACTATAAGTACCAAACTAAGATCATTGTTTGTTTTTCCTATTATTGACCTGTCTGGGAATATTTAGTGTAGTTGAGTCTGTGTGAATATTTTCTCTGATACTGAAAAATTAGAAGATGGTCAATCATGGCCCATTCTTAAAAGTTAAAGAATCTTTTTAAAAAATAAACTCATAATAGCGATACTAACAATAGTTATGGTTAATTTTCTGCTCTTTTTGAAAAACATGACTGTTTTTGTTGCATTTTCTTATGAACGTTTGCTTTAATACAAAAAACATTTCTTAGCGACATTTAAAAACTGTGATACTGTGAAATGGGACTCAGCAGGCCTTTGAATTGACAAAGTTAGTCAGGTTTCTGTGATGCTCAAGTTTCTTTACCAAAAAGTCTTAGCTTATTTTTCTTTTCTTTTTTTTTTTGGTGCTACGCGGGTCCCTCACTGCTGTGGCCTCTCCCGTTGCAGAGCACAGGCTCCGGACGCGCAGGCCCAGCCGCCCCGCAGCATGTGGGATCTTCCCGGAGCGGGGCACGAACCCGTGTCCCCTGCGTCGGCAGGCGGACTCTCAACCACTGCGCCACCAGGGAAGCCCCCTATTTTTCTTTTTTTTAAATGTCTGATAAGTATATGCAGTTCTGTTAGCCTTATCACTGTTTTTCTTTTTTAATAGATGTTTACTGGAGTATAATTGCTTCACAATACTGTGTTAGTTTCTGTTGTACAACAAAGTGAATCAGCCATATGCATACATATGTCCCCATATCCTCACCCTCTTGAGCCTCCCTCCCATCCTCCCTATCGCACCCATCTAGGTCATCGCAAAGCACTGAGCTGATCTCCCTGTGCGATGTTGCTACTTCCCACTAGCTAACTATTTTACATTCGGTAGTGTATATATGTCACTGCTACTCTCACTTCATCCCAGCTTACCCTTCCCACCCCGTGTCCTCAAGTCCATTCTCTATGTCTACATCTTTATTCCTGCCTTGCAGCTAGGTTCATCAGTACCTTTTTTTTTTTTTTTTAGATTCCATATATATGGGTTAGTGTACGGTATTTGTTTTTCTCTTTCTGACTTACTACACTGTATGACAAACTCTAGGTCCATCCACCTCACTACAAATAACTCAATTTCATTTCTTTTTATGGCTGAGTAATATTCCATTGTATATATGTGCCACATCTTCTTTATCCATTCATCTGTCGATGGACACTTAGGTTGCTTCCATGTCCTGGCTATTGTAAATAGCGCTGCAATGAACATTATGGTATGTCTCTTTTTGAATTATGGTTTTCTCAGGATGTATGCCCAGTAGTAGGATTGCTGGGTCATATGGTAGTTCTATTTTTAAGGAACCTCCATACTGTTTTCCATAGTGGTTGTATCAATTTACATTCCCACCGACAGTGCAGGAGGGTTCCCTTTTCACCACACCCTTTCCAGCATTTTTTGATAATGGCCATTCTGACCTGTGTGAGGTGATACCTCATTGTACTTTTGATTTGCATTTCTCTAGTAATTAGTGATGTTGAACATCTTTTCATGTGCCTCTTGGCCATCTTTATGTCTTCCTTGGTGGGATGTCTATTTAGGTGTTCCACCATTTTTTAACTGGATTGTTTGTTAAAATTTTATTTACTTATTTATTTGTATTTTTGGCTGCGTTGGGTCTTCATTGCTGCGCGTGGGCTTTCTCTAATTGCGGCAAGTGGGGGCTACTCTTTGTTGCAGTGGGTGCTCATTGTGGTGGCTTCTCTTTTTGCGGAGCAAAGGATCTAGGTACGCAGGCTTCAGTAGTTGCAGCATGCGGGCTCAGTAGTTGTGGCTCATGGGCGTAGTTACTCTGTGGCATGTGGGATCTTCCCAGACCAGGGCTCAAACCTGTGTCCCCTGCATTGGCAGGTGGATTCTTAACCACTGCGCCACCAGGGAAGCCCTGTTTGGTTTTTTTTGATGCTGAGCTCCATGAGCTGTTTATATATTTTGGAGATTAATCCTTTGTCTGTTGTTTCATTTGTAAATATTTTCTTCCATTCTGAGGGTTGTCTTTTTGTCTTGTTTATAGTTTCCTTTGCTGTGCAAAAGCTTTTAAGTTTAATTAAGTCCCATTTGTTTATTTTTGTTTTTATTTCTGTTACTCTTGGAGGTGTGTCAAAAAAGATCTTGCGGTGGTTTAGGTCAAAGAGTGTTTTTCCTGTGTTTTCCTCTAAGAGTTTTATAGTGTCTAGTCTTACATTTAAGTCTTTAATCCATTTGGAGTTTATTTTTGTGTACGGTGTTAGGTAGTGTTCTAATTTCATTCTTTTACATGTAACTGTCCAGTTTTCCCAGCTCAGCTTATTGAAGAGGCTGTCTTTTCTCCCTTGTATGTTCTTGTGTCTTTTCTCATAAACTAGATGCTCATATGTGCATAGGTTTATCTCTGGGCATTCTATCCTGTACCATTGATCTATATTTCTGTTTTTGTGCCAGTACCATACTGTCTTGATTACTGTAGCTTTGTGGTATAGTTTGAAGTTGGGGAGCCTGATTCCTCCAACTCCATTTTTCTTTCTCAAAATTGCTTTGGCTATTTGGGGTCTTTTGTGTTTCCATACGAATTTTAAAGTTTTTGTTCTAATTCTGTGAAGAATGCCATTGGTAGTTTGATAGGGATTGCATCAAATCTGTAGATTGCTTTGGGTAGTATAGTCATTTTCACAATGTTGATTCTTTGAATCCAAGAACATGGTGTATTTCTCCATCAGTTTATGGCATCTTTGATTTCTTTCATCAGTGTTTTATAGTTTTCTGAGTACAAGTCTTTCACCTCCTTAGGCAGGTTTATTCCTAGGTATTTTGTTCTTTTTGTTGCAGTGGTAAATGGGAGTGTTTCCTTAATTTCTGTTTCCAATTTTTCATTGTTGGTGTATACAAATGCCAGAGATTTCTGTGCATTAATTTTGTATCCTGCAACCTTACCAAATTCATTGATTAGTTCTAGTAATTTCTGGTGGCATCTTTAGGATTTTCTATGTATAGTATCATGTCATCTGCAAACAGTGACAGTTTTACTTCTTCTTTTCCAATTTGTATTCCTTTTATTTCTTTTTCTTCTGTGATTGCCGTGGCTAGGGCTTCCAAAACTATGTTGAATAAGAGTGGTGAGAGTGGACATCCTTGTCTTGTTTCTGATCTTAATGGAAATGCTTTCAGTTTCTCACCATTGAGTATGATGCTTGCTGTGGGTTTATCATATATGGCCTTTATTATGTTAAGGTAGGTTCCCTCTATGCCCACTTTCTGGAGAGTTTTTATCATAAGTGGGTGTTGAATTTTATCAAAAGCTTTTTCTGCATCTATTGAGATGATCATATGGTTTTTATTCCTTAATTTGTTAATGTGGTGTATCACATTGATTGATTTGCATATATTGAAGAATCCTTGCACCCCTGGGATAAATCCCACTTGATCATGGTGTATGATCCTTTTAATGTTTTGTTGGATTCTGTTTGCTAGTATTTTGATCAGGATTTTTGCATCTATGTTCATCAGTGATGTTGGTCTATAATTTCCTTTTTTTGTGATATCTTTTTCTGGTTTTGGTATCAGGGTGATGGAGGCTTCATAGAATGAATTTGGGAGTGTTTTCTCCCACTGCAATTTTTTGGAAGAGTTTGAGAAAGATAGGTGTTAGCTCTCCTCTAAATGTTTGATAGAATTCGCCTGTGAAGCCATCTGGTCCTGGACTTTTGTTTGTTGGAAGATTTTTAATTATGGTTTCAATTTCATAACTTGTGATAGGTCTGTTTATATTTTCTAATTCTTCCTGGTTCAGTCTTGGGATATTGTAACTTTCCAAGAATTTGTCCATTTCTTTGTGGTTGTCCATTTTATTGGCATGTAGTTGTTTGTAGTAGTCTCTTATAATTCTTTGTGCTTCTGTGGTGTCAGTTGTGATTTCAACTTTTTCATTTCTAATTTTATTGATTTACATCCTCTCCCTTTTTTTCTTGATGAGTCTGGCTAAGCGTTTATCAATTTTATCTTCTCAAAGAACCAGCTATTACGTTTATTTATTTATTTATTTTTGGCTGCGCTGGGTCTTCATTGCTGTGTGTGAGCTTTCATTTTATTTGTGGCTAGTGGGGGCTACTCTTCATTGTGGTGCACAGTCCTCTCATTAAGGTGGCTTCTCTTGTTGTGGAGCACGGGCTCTAGGTGCATGGGCTTCAGTAGTTGTGCCACACAGGCTCAGCAGTTGTGGCTCGAGGGCTCTAGAGCCCAGGCTCAGTAGTTGTGGCGCACGGGCTTAGTTGCTCCACGGCATGTGGGATCTTCCCAGATCAGAGCTTGAACCCGTGTCCGCTGCATTGGCAGGCTGATTCTTAACCATTTCGCCACCAGGGAAGCCCCCAGCTATTAGTTTTATTGATCTTTGCTATTGTTTTCCTTGTTTTTCATCTACTTCTGTTTTGATCCTTATGATTTCTTTCCTTCTCCTGTCTTTGGGTTTTCTTTGTTCTTCTTTCTCTAGTTGTTTTAAGTGTAGGTTTAGATTGTTTATTTGAGATTTTTCTTGTTTCTTGAGATGAGATTGAATTGCTATAAACTTCCCTCTTAGAACTGCTTTTGCTGCATCCCATAGGTTTTGGGTTGTCGTGTTTTCATTGTCATTTGTTCCTATGTATTTTTTTTTTATTTCTTCTTTGATTTCTTCAGTGATCTCTTGGTTATTTAGTAGTGTACTATTTAGCCTCCATGTATTTGTTTTTTTTATATAGGTTTTTTTTTCCTGTAATTGATTTCCAGTCTCATAGCATGGTGGTCAGAAAAGATGCTTGGTACAATTTCAGTGTTCTTAAATTTTCCGAGGCTTGATTTGTGACCCAATATGTGATCTGTCCTGGAGAATGTTCTGTGTGCACTTGAGAAGAAAGTGGATTCTGCCACTTTTGGGTGGAATGTTCTATAAATATCAATTAAATCTATCTGGTTTATTGTGTCATTTAAAGCTTGTGTTTCCTTATTTATTTTCCATTTGGATGATCTGTCCATTGGTGTAAGTGGGGTGTTAAAGTCTCCTACTATTATTTTGTTACTGTCAATTTCTCCTTTCATGGTTGTTAGCATTTGCCTTATGTATTGAGGTGCTCCTATGTTGGGTGCATAAACATTTATAATTGTTATATCTTCTTCTTGGATTGATCCTTTGATCATTATGTAGTGTCCCTCCTTATCTCTTGTAACAGGCTTTATTTTAAAATCTATTTTATCTGATATGAGTATTGCTACTCCAGCTTTCTTTTGATTTCCATTTGCATGGAATGTCTTTTTCCATCCCTTCACTTTCTGTCTGTATGTGTCCCTAGGTCAGAAGTGGGTTTCTTGTAGACAGCATATATATGGGTCTTGTTTTTGTATCAATTCAGCCAGTCTGTGTCTTTTGGTTGGGACATTTAATCCATTTACATTCAAGGTTATTACCAATATGTATGTTCCTATTACCATTTTCTTAATTGTTTTGAGTTTGTTTTTGTGAGTCTTTTTTTTCTCTTGTGTTTCCTGCCTAGAGAAGTTTCTTTAGCATTTGTTGTAAAGTTGGTTTGGTGGTGCTGAATTCTCTTAGCTTTTGCTTGTCTGAAAAATTTTTGACTTCTCCATCGAATCTGAATGAGTTCCTTGCTGGGTAGAGTAATCTTGGTTGTAGGTTTTTTTCTTTCATCACTTTAGGTATATCCTGCCACTCCCTACTGGCCTGCAGAGTTTCCACTGAAAAATCAGCTTATAACCTTATGGGGATTCCTTTGTATGTTATTTTTTGTTTTTCCCTTGCTGCTTTTAATATTTTTTCTTTGAATTTAATTTTTGTTAGTTTGATTAATATGTGTCTTGGTGTGTTTTTTCTAGGGTTTTTCCTGTATGGGACTTTCTCTCCTTCCTGGCCTTGGGTGACTATTTCCTTTCCCATGGTAGGGAAGTTTTTGACTATAATCTCTTCAAATATTTTCTCAGACCCTTTCTTTTTCTCTTATTCTTCTGGGACCCCTGTAATTCAAATGTTGGTATGTTTTGTGTTGTCCCAGAGGTCTCTGAGATTGTCTTCAATTCTTTCCATTCTTTTTTCTTTATTCTGCTCCTCAGCAGTTATTTCCACTATTTTGTCTTCCAGCTCACTTATTCGTTCTTCTGCCTCAGTTATTCTGTTATTGATTCCTTCTAGTGTATTTTTCATTTCAGTTATTGCATTGTTCAACTCTCTTTGATTGTTCTTTAGTTCTTCTAGATCTTTGTTAAACATTTCTTGTATTTTCTCAATCGGTGCCTCCATTCTATATCTGAGATTCTGGATCATCTTTACTATCATTACTCTGAATTCTTTTTCAGGTAGATTGCCTATTTCCTGTTCATTTCTTTGGTATTGTAGGCTTTTACCTTGCTCCTTCATCTGTGACATATTTTTTTGCTGTCTCTTTTTTTTTTTTTTTTTTTTTACAAGTGAGATTGTGTTCCTGTGTTACTGGTTGTTTGGCCTGAGGCGTCCAACACTGGAGTTTGTAGGCTGTTGGGTAAAGCTGGGTTTTGGTGCTGAGATGAGGACCTCCTTGAGACCTCACTCCAATGAATATTCCATGGGGTCTGAAATTCTCTGTTAGTCCGGTGGTTCGGACTCCAAGCTCCCACCACAGGAGCTTTGGCCCAACCCCCGGCTTGTGAGCCAGGATCCCACAAGCTGCGTGGGTTGGCCAAAAATAAAAAAGTAAAAAATAAAATTAAACTAGGAAACTAATAGATATGTTAGAAAGAATATAAAAATAAAAATATAGATGAATCAACAACTGGAAGGTACCTCACTACCACAATAGTAAAAAAGAGGAGGAGGAAAAAAAAGGCCTTGACTGTGGAGGGCAGGGCCTAAGCAAGGGCGAGTTTGGGGTTATGGTCGGGGCCTATGCTTAGGACCCACATGGCTGGAAAAGGCCCTGAGGGCTGTAGGGGTTGGAGCTTAGGCTCAAGGAATAGAATGGGCCCAGGCATGCCCCACACCCCTAGTCTCAGAGGGCAGAGGACCTCACCTGGGAGCCCAGCAGGCTTCCTGGGCTCGAGTGGGCAGGGCAAACGCCCTCCTCTCCTCTCCTGCTCCTCCCAGAGGGCCCCTCCTGCCTGCCTCTCCTGATCTCCCGGACTCCCTCTTATGCCCCCAGGACCCACGCATCCTGGAGGGGGTTTTGGAGGGGGGTTACCAGCCTGGGAGCTCAGCAGGCTCCCTGGCCCAAGTGGGCCAGGAGATCACCCGCCACTTCTCTTCCGCTCTTCCTGGAGGCTCCCTCCCTCCTGCCTCTCCTGATCTCCCTGGCCTCAGGGGCACTGATCCTGTCTGGCCTCCACTTCTCCTCCTCTCTCAGTTCCCCCACGTCCTACCGGTTCACTTGGGGGTTGTTTCCTCCCATCTCCTTGAGCATCAGGGTCTGCCACCAGCAGCTGGCAGGCGCCCTAGTTGTGGGGAGGTGCTAACTTGGCGTCTTCCCACACCGCCATCTTGACTCTGCACCCCCAAGTCTTAGCTTATTAACCCATTCCCCTAAAATCTAAAAATATGGAAACATTTTTCTATTATCTGAAAGATTATTTCAGAAATGTATATTAATAAATGACTATTGCAATTTGGTAAGAAATTACTGCATCTCACTATAGTTAACTAGAGAACATTTTGGAAGAATGCAAACATAGAGAATAATAGCTTTTTTGGAAAGAATAAGAATATTAGACCCTTTAGATACACTTAAATAATTGTGAATTTTAACTATTGTTTTTTATCTAGGCAAAAGCTTGCATAGCATTTATATCACATTTTGAGACCAGACTGAATGGGGACCAGGTATACAGTGATGATTGTTAGTGCTTATATATTGTGAAATACTTTTCAGCTCTTGAATAATATGCAGCAGTTAGAACCATTCACCAGGCATTGATTTAAATACACAATATTTGAAGGTGAGGAACACATCCAAACAGTCAAACATTTTGATAGGCCTAAATAACCTATTGATAAGTTTCTAGATTTTACCTGTTCATGAACAAAATAAATAGTCCTGAAATATATTGGCCACAGTCTTCACCTGATCTCTAAATTTAGTATTTATCTGGCTGCTTTTGGAGTAGTAGTCCTTCAGTCAACTATTTCCATAGAGAAATGTACATTCTGCCCAATTTCAAGGAAAGGATCGGAGGTATTCAGTAAAGAATGATGAAAAATGTGATCTCCTCCTTCCCTAAAAGTTATAATTTTGTGGAGTATTTTAGAGGATCGACTGTCACAGGCCACCAGAAGGGCACAGAGCCATATGCCACAAGCTGGGCCTATGCAGATCAGCGTAAGACTCCTTGGCTGTGGTGTAGACCCTGGTTACTCCTGCAGTCTGTACGGGTTTTTGTTGTTTTTTAGTTGTGGTTTTTAATCTGGACTGCACTTTCACTACAGTGCCAACTTTTCTCAGCCTCTGCGTGAATGGGGGCTTTTGAAGTCTTCCCATGGCTCTGTGTTTAATGGACCACAAATCCTCTGGCTCTGTTCTACTTGGGAGTCTTGTTGAACTTGCCTATAAGGAGAGGGCAGCACCCAACTTCTTGTCCAGCTGTCAGTGCACCAGGCAAGTAATCAAGAAAAGTTTCAAGGAGGTGCTTAGGAGAAATGAATTAAAAATTTTTTTTCACTCCCTTTACCTGTAAAGTACTTTCTGAGCTCTAATTCTAAGCTCCTTTTTACTCTTTGTATGTTATTGCTGTGATCATTATTTCTCTAGGTTGGCTTTGGAGGCAGACTTCTGAATCGAGCCCCAGGTCTCTCACTTATTGGCTATATAGTTTTGGGCAGGTTACCTTATTAATTCATTCAACAAGTATTTATTGACTGTCTGTGTGTGCCAGGCACTGTTCTAAGCACTGGAGATACAACTGTGGACAAGTAAATGTGCTGTAACATGCTTATGTTCTAGTCAAGGAAGACAAGTAATAACCAAAATAAGTGAAGACAAATATGTAGTTTATCAGTGTTAATCGTTGATGTGGAGAAGATAAACTTGCCCTGTGAGCCTCAGTATCTTCATCCATAAAATGAGGAAAACTACCACCTCCCAGGATAGTTGTCAGGTTAGATGAGCTGGCACCATAAAGGCTTGAGGATATACCAGGGTGGATGAGACAGTCTGCCTCTAGGTAGCTTGCTGGCAGTCTGGTAAATAAGGGATTTCTTCCCAGACCCTTTTGACCTGGTAGAGTAGAGCAAGTGTTATGTTCTCTGAGGATTAAATGGGCTAGAGTAACATATATGTAATTTATTCCAAGCGTCTCTCTCTTCATTCAGTAGGTGCCATCTATTAATTAATACCATGTAAATGAAACTTTAAAAAATCAAATCATGTTTTCCTGTTGACACACATAATTTGAGACATGCCACTATCATGGTAATCATTTTCCTTTACCTCTGTTGGTAGCTATTTTAAATATCTATATGGTCTTATTGTTATTTGGGTGGCAATTTTTGTGATTTTTGAGAGCTAACAGATTTTAACTTAGGCAGCCAAACATGGTATCTTTTCTGTGGTGGACGTTATTTCTGTGGAAGATGAAAGCAAGCAGTCTATGTCCTGCAGCCATCACTTCTAATTCTCCCGTGTTTTGGTCTGCTGTACCTTGATTTCAGTGTTGATTTTGGAAAAATAAATGAGATTTTCCTAAAAATTTTGCACTTGATTTCTAAACCATCATGTTGCAATAATATTTTTAGGTTTTGATTTTTTTTCCATTCATTTTTAAAAAACTCATTTCTCCAACTAAAACCCATGATGTGTTGCTATTCCCCCACTCCCAGCTCAATTTGCCTTTGGAGTATTACCTGTTTCTCTATAAAGTGTTTTATAATTTTTTTTCTAACTTGCTTATTTTTACTGGCTTCTCCCATCTCCTGTTGTATCTTCTACATTTGGCTTTAGCGTCTTAATAATATCTTGTGTAAAGCCAATTGAATGACCTATCTTTTTATCTTTTCCAACTAGTCCTAATGCAAATATTCTAAATTTGGCACAGTTGAACCATCTTCATTAGCTAGTAGGACTGACCCACCAAGTACTAAATAAATATTTAGTACTTACATTGAGATATTCTTTTTGATAAAAATGTGCTTATACCCGAGTAAAACCAAAAAAAATAATAATAATAATAGAAGATTAATCTGAGAGCAGTTCTCTTGCATTTGAATGGCAGAGTCTTTTGAAATCAGGGCTGCAAGTTGAGAAAAGCACTGAGCACTAAGGGAACACTTATTCACATTTGGTTGATTTATTCCCTACACAGACGGACTGTGGTAGTGGGAGGTGTGATTCACAGCACGTCAGCTCTTAGCCAGTGTCACTGCTTGAGTGGTGGTATGAGTCTCATGTGTCTGTATAGTGTAATGATGCCTGTATTCCAGCACTCGGTTTTTCTACCCCTTTGCTTCGAAACTAAATTGATCTTTTTCTAATGTGAACAAAGGGGGTCTATATGTAAAACTTATTGTAAGGGATTGTTTCAACAGAGTTTTCAGTGTGACCAGAATATTTTTTAATGGCCTGTTTTACTACATTAGTATTTTAAAATAAATCTTCAGTTATCATTTGAGTGGGGAAATCTTTGTTGTTTTTTTTTTTTCCCCTGGTGATAGTTTAATTCTAAGGTGGCCAGCTTACATCTTGCTGCAAACTTGATTGATGATAACATCATTTTATACTTGTTTTTTATTTCAGTCATATTTCATTAAACTACTGATGTTCATTCTTTAACTATTTCTAAAAAGCTCCTGGCTTGATTTCCCCTCTGCTCAACAACCCCTGTGCCCTACACCTGTTCTACTTTCTCTTCTCTCTTCCTTTCTTTCCAGTGCCTGTCTTCTGCCACATGCCCATCAAACCTAATTGCATCTTTGGGAGAGCTTTGGTGAGGCAGTTCCTTAGCCCTACTGTCCCTTGGGGATTTAATGCGGGTGGAATGTGCAGGTGGCCCTCGAGCCATGTCAGTGGCTGCTACAGCTCCCAGATTCTAAAGGCTGGTCACCTCAGGCCCTAAAGTTGTTTCAAGTCTAGGGCATTTTAGTCTCAGGATAGATATGGCAGGAATAATACAATCTGGGTCATTTTGTCAATGGAAATTAACCTCCAGCTCTTCTGCTAATTTTATGTAAAAATCTGTGACATGCAGACTGTTTTTAGTCTCCCTCAAATTCTAGTGCTTTAAGACAATTTTCATGAGTGTTAATGTTTTTCTTTTGCAACTGAGTAATATTACTGTCACAGAATTCCTAATCATATATATATTTGATACCATTTAAACTTTGGCCTTATATCTAAACCTTAGAGAAATTAAAGGTGAAATATGAGAACCCAAAAGGCACCCAGCATAGGACTTTGGGGTTCATTAAAGGTGAGTTAAATTTTTTCTTCAAATGAGAAATACAGCTATAATGCAGTATGCCATATGCCATCTTAAAATTCTGTTATTTTAAAAATACAGTTGTTTTTTTCTCCAGACTTACAAAGCGATCTGTGCTCTTATGCAATTCGGAAAGTAAATCACCCTTAATCTAAAAATCCATTGATTAACACTTGTTACAATTTAGGGGTATTTCCTTCCTATCTGTTTCTTTTTACTTTTTAAACAAAATATTTTAAACACACACAAAAAATACGTGGACACTTTGTGTATTGGCTCCTGTATAATGACACTCATTTAAAATGTTACTGTTTTAGAAAACAAACTTATGGTTACCAAATGGGAAAGGGGTTGGGGGAAAGGACAAATTAGGAGTTTGGGATTAGCAGATATAAACTACTATATGTAAAATAGATAAACAACAGGTGCTGCTGTATAGCACAGAGAACTATATTTAATATCCTATAATAAACCATAATGGAAAAGAATATGAAAAAGAACATATGTGTGTGTGTGTATATATTATATATATATCACTTTGCTGTATACCAGAAACTAACACAACATTGTAAATCAACTATACTTCACTCAAAAAAAATAAAATGTTAATGTTTTGTCATATTTATTCCTAGTTTTTTCTTGGCCTTGTTCATATGTATATATGTGTGCATATATTGAAACATAATTGGAATCGTGTTATATATACATAGTTTTATACTTCTGTCTTTTCTTTAACATTTTAAGTATTTTCCCATATCATTAAAATTTGTTTAATGCTTTGTTGCAACACTAAATTTGTTCTAGTGTATGCACAGATTTTCTGTTTTTAAATAGTGATAATTCTATTCCTATTTAATTAATTTTACATTTACTTCTAGTTCTTTTAATATATCACATACTAGGCATGACTTAAAACAGTTTTTCAAAAAACTGCAAGTTGCAACTCGTTAGTGGGTCACAAGATCAATTTAGCCAGTTACAGTCAACATAAAAAAAAAAAAGAATAGAGGCCTTCCCTGGTGGTTCAGTGGTTGAGAGTCTGCCTGCCAATGCAGGGGACGTGGGTTCGAGCCCTGGCCCGGGAGGATCCCACATGCCGCGGAGCAACTAAGTCCGTGCGCCACAATTTCTGAGCCTGCGCTCTAGAGCCCGCAAGCCATAACTGCTGAGCCCACGTGCCGCGGCTACTGAAGCCCGCGTGCCTAGAGCCCGTGCTCTGCAACGAGAAGCCACAACAATGAGAGGTCCGCGCACCTCAACAAAGAGTGGCCCCCGCTCACTGCAACTAGAGAAAGCCCGCTCGCAGCAACGAAGACCCAACGCAGCCAAAAATAAGTAAATAAATAAATTAATAATAAAAAAAAAAAGAATAGAGAAGACCAGGGTATTCCTGTGATTCTTTGGCAAAAATTGTGCATCTTCTAGTCAGTTCGTTTCAGTTATCTGTATGTAAATTTTTTTTTTTTTTTTTTTTTTGCGGTACGCGGGCCTCTCACTGCTGTGGCCTCTCCCGTTGCGGAGCACAGGCTCCGGACGCGCAGGCTCAGCGGCCATGGCTCACGGGCCCAGCCGCTCCGCGGCACGAGGGATCTTCCCGGACCGGGGCACGAACCCGCGTCCCCTGCATTGGCAGGCGGACTCTCAAGCACTGCGCCACCAGGGAAGCCCTCTGTATGTAAATTTTAAAAATGTTTTGACTAGGGGTCACAGTCACAAGCATTATTAGGAAGGAGTCTTATCAACCAGCCCACCTCATGTATGTTAGATTTGACATCCATCTTTTATGCTTATGTTTTCTGGATTGATTTATTAGAACTAGATATGTTAAAGTGGGGTAATCAAATTGTGAAACAAACTCTATACCTATAGATTTTAGCACTGGAGGGAGTTCTCCTTGTGGGGGTCTGGGAAGTGCTGATTTTTCCCATTCAGTTTTAGTCTGGGGAGCTTTGAGCTAACTTGAGGGTGATGATCCCTTGTAGGTGATAAATTGTTTCCTTAATATTTGATTATCAATTTACCAAAATATTGTGATTTGAATCACTGGCATACATTAGAATTCTGAACACTTTTTTTTTTTGATAGTCCATTGTGGGGATGTACCACAGTTTATTTAAACAATTCTCTACTGATGAAGAATTCTGAACTCTTGAGCATAAATATCAAAAGTTTTCTCTCATGCTCCAATTCTGCCATCCTACCTCAGCTCTCCATCTGGAACTACCCCTACCTTCTGTTAAAGTGAGGGTAGCCTCCTCTCACGGGTACTGATGCAGTAGTGAATTCAGTGAGTTCTCCTAAATGAAGACACAAAACACATAAACACTCCAGTATATTGAGTTCTCTCTATTTAAAACTTAAAATAGGTACTTTGATATGACATGATTCTTATATACAGTAACTTTTCAACATTGCATTAAAATAAATCTCAGCATGTTTTCTTGGAATGTATCGGGGCTTTTCTCCTGTGTGGCTGTCACTTTTTTTTTTTTTTTTTTTTGCGGTACGTGAGGGCCTGTCACTGCTGTGGCCTCTCCCGTTGCGGAGTACAGGCTCAGCGGCCATGGTTCACGGGCCCAGTCACTCCGCGGCATGTGGGATCTTCCCGGACCGGGGCACGAACCCGCGTTCCCTGCATCGGCAGGCGGACTCCCAACCACTGCGCCACCAGGGAAGCCCTGGCTGTCACTTTTAAAGAATCCACTATGATTTAGGAAGGAGGGACTCAAGACTTCAGAGCTGGATGGTTGAATGTAGCAAATGGATGATAGGAGAGATGAGGAAAGTTTGGAATAGCAATAGGTCTTATTTGAGAAAGATGTTTACGATAGTGTCTGCTTCTCTACTTCTTGGAAGTTATTTATTCTCTCATCTTGCATTTTTTGAGACCTATTCTGTGTCAGTTACTCTGCTTGGTTCAGGGCATCCAAAGATAACTAAGCCTGAGAGCCCTCAAGGTTCTCATAACTTCGTGAGGAGTACCTGAGAACAAATAATTAAATAGCAAGGCTGCAAAGGCTCCTGGACCTTGGAGTCCAAATTATGTCTAAATCTTGGCACTTATATTACTAGTTGACTAGTGTAACTAGTAATTATTTAAGTTCTCTAAGCCTGCTTGCTAATTCTCCTCATTTGTAAAGAGATATTACCAGTTCCTTTACGTGGTTTTTGTGAGAATAAGAGTGTATGCCTGTAAAACAGCACATGCCTGGCATTATAACATGTTGTAAGCATTGTTGTCTGTGTCATTGTTGTCATTTTTATTATTCAGTGTATTAAGTGCCAAACTAGAACTTTATAATAAATACTCTAAAAGCCCATGGAAGAGGCAAAACCTGGCCCCGGTTCCTATACACCACACACAGTTCTCTGCCTCTCTTGTGCATATATGTTCACTCTTCTTTCTGGGTGTCTGTGGAGACCCCTTTTATTTGTTTGTGGACGTACTGTGTTCTTTCACATGGGTCACTCATCCTTCCTCAGTTCCCTACATATAGGAGTTGTCTAAGATTCCCTTTCTCTCTTCCCATACCTTCCTTTTCCCTCTTCCCATACCTTCCTTTTCCCTCTCCCTTTCCCCTTCTTTTCTCCTTTTTCTCCCCCCAAAATCTCATCCATCAATTCCTACTGCTTCAGCCATCATCCTCTATGAAGATGCTTCCCAAATCTATACCTGCAGCATTTCCAGGTGCCTGCTGGGCATCTCCATCTGGAAGTCCTTCTTGCATTCAAAGTTAACATGTCCAAAACTGAACTCATTAATTCCCCATTAACACTTCCTTTTCTTTCCAGTCCTTGCTAATGCTAGCATCATCACCTCCGGCAAACAGGTTTGAATCTTAAATTCAGCCCTTATCTTTCCTTTGCTTCGTGATCCCTTCCTGATGTCTCCCTCATGTAGTCAGTTGGCCAGACTAGCCTGATCCACCTCCATGCTGCTGCCATCATTCAGCTTTTCTTTCCCATCCCTGCTGCCACTACCCTAATTTAGGCCCTCATTATCTCTCACCTGGAATATTGGAAGAAACTACTCCTAACTAATCTTTCCTCTCCTTTCACCTGCACCCAGCACACTATTGCCAGAGTAACAATATTAGGCCCAGAGTAACACTTTTAGTCTTTAGCTTTAATCACATTGCTCCCTTGCTGACAAATCATCCATGCCTTCAGATTGCGTGCAGAATGAAGCCCTGACTCTAAACCTTTCAAGGCCCTTCACTCTTCAGGCTGTCTTCTGGGCTTGTTCACCTTCACACATTGCCCAAATGGGCAGCCCCACAGCTCCTGAGCCTGCTCGCCATACTTCTGCCTGCTTATTACTCTAACGTGTTCCTTTCTTCTAAAATACCACTCTTTTCCATTCCAATAACTCCATCGCACTTCTTCCTCCATTCTCTGCTCAGGGAAATTTGACCATCTTTAAGGCACAGTCTGAATTCTGTCTCTTCTGTGAGGCACACCTCTAACAAAAAGTGGTTTTCTTTCTTCCTTTGTTGCTTTTTGTTACTCTACTATCTTTGTTATCTGTTCATTAATATTATACAGTTTAACCATTTTTGGAACACATTATTATAGCTCTTTTATTAGACCTCTTATTTCTTTGTATACCTCTTAGTATATAAGTGTTGAAGAAATAGAATTTGAGAGAATATGGAAAGATGCCATAACCGTCATTTGAGGATTTGAAATATTTATAGGATAGGGTTAAGGAAGAGAAACTAGTTAATAGTTGTGGAAAGATAGGATGATGCAGTAGGAACTGCAGTTAGCCATAGAAGCCATAATGTGAGAAGACTATAGAGCTGGGTTGCACAAAGTTCACCTGTTCAATCCTTATTTCCATGAAATTGTAAAGCTATTAGAATATTCATGTTTACTGTTGATCTATTGTAGCTCTGGAGCAGAATTTTGAAGGCCAAGTTTGTACCCCCAGAATTCAACTTACAGACTTTTCAGAATATTATTTTAAATTAGTGATATATCTATAATAGCTAATTTCCCAGGACTACATAGTATCTGACATATATTTAAATTGAGTTGAAATATTACTTTAGATTTGCTACACCTCTTGTTTGTCCACCAAGCTACCCCCATATATTCTCATTGACTACCACAAAAGCCTTCTAACTGGTCTCCTCATATCAACTTTGTCCCCCCCAACCCCAAACACACACCTAAGTCATTTTTCCACATTGATGATAGAAGTTTTTCTTTTTTCTTTCTTTTTTTGTATTTTTAAAAAAATATCTGATTACATGACCAGATGCTTAAGTTACTGTGGTGGCTTCACATTGCTCTTTGGATAAAGAGCTAACATCCAGTCATGGCATGTTTGACCTGTGTGGTCTGGTCTCTCTCTGCCTCTAGCCTCACTCTGTACAGTGTACTCAGCCTTGCATGTGCTCATTCTTGTGCTGTGGAGACACTCCCCTTACCTATTCTCTTCCCACACCCCTCTTTTACCACTTCCTTTGGGTGTCAACTCGGTCATCATTTCCTAAGGAAGCCTCTGACTTTCCCTGCTAGGCTAGTTCCCAGTTGTAAGCTCTCACAGCATCATCTCTCTTTTTCCTTTGTGACATTTATTACTATTGTAATTTTATATTTATTTGTCATTCTTTCATTATTACCAGTCTCTTCCACTAGGTTGTAAGCTTCACAAGCTCCGTGCCTGGCTTTACTCACCATGACATCTATGCCAAGCACTGTGCCTGATGTATGGAAGGTTTTCGGTCTGCATTAGTTGAATGAATGATAAAGGTTTTTTGGGGTTTTTTTTTTTACTCTATATTAGTGAAAGGAAAACAATTCTGTAGAATTTTAGTGATAAAGATTACAAGCTACTAAATATTGCTTTCGTTTATGACACTTAGATGATGTTAACGAATTCTCCCAATTTTTATACTTAGTATACATATTGTAGAGTATTAGATAATTAAATGTAGTAGTGAGATAATAAAGAATCACAGAGTAAGAGAAAAACCCAGATGTTGAATAGTCCAGGCTTCCCTCTAATGTGTTGTATCAGAGGTTGTGCAGCTTCTTAAACATCTTTATTCTCAAGGGACTCAGCGTCAACAGAGACTCCTCTGTTTTTTAATTTCTTCATGTCGAGCCAAAATTCACCAGCTATATTTTCTGTCTATTAGTGTCAGTCTCTAAAGTAATACTTACCAGGTCTATCGCCTCTCCTTATGGTACCCTTTCAGATGAGCAGACAGTCATCATGTACTCTTCTAGCTTTAATTCTCCCAACCCTGCCCTTCACACACTGTATTCCTGCCCTATTGATTCTGGAGACAGCTGTGTCCTCCTCTTTCTCCTCCAAACTTTCACACATATTGTCTCCTCTCTAGAACACTCTTTTTTCACTTCCCCTCCTTGCTTCAGCTCCCCTGACTACTTCGTCTCATCCTTTAGGTCTCGGGGGGTCCCTTTCACCACTCCTTCACCCCTGCTTATGTTAGTTGCCCTTTCTCTGTGCCTATGTTAGTTGCCCTTGTTCATCTCCTAAAGTAGCTCATGCCACATTTTATTATTATTTTAAATCCAGACTGTATTATCCACAAGAAGGGAGACCACAACTCACCATTGCTCACCATCATGTCCTCCACTCTCTGTTTAGTTCTTTACCTGACACGTAGTAAGCATTTACTACATTTTTGACCGTGTAAATTTGAGAACACCAACTTTACTGTTCTCCAAGCTAGCATTCTTTTTTTTTTTTTTTTTTGGTCAGCCAAGCATGTGGCAGTATATGATTTCACCATCTTCTGGATATGCTCCAGCTTGTCAGTATTTCTCCTTAATAGAGGCACTCAGAATAAATCATAGTGTTCCAAGTGAAGTATGACCTGGACCATATGAAACATTAACTCTGCAAGTTTAGAATCCTAGGGACTTTTTATACTCAGGAGCAAAATTTCTTATTTTTGTTGTGAGCTAGTTTTTGAGCTGTGAACATTATCGAATTATCTTAGTACTTTTTTTTTAAGGGTGTTAATGAAATGAATTTAAAGACGTGGTGTTTTGGAAACATTTAATTTACTCAACCAGTTAATCTGTTCTCTGGGTTGTTAACTACTGTCTTGTGTGAAAATTGATGGTTAGAAGGTATGCTTTTCTGACTGCTCTCTTGATTTCTGGTAACTGGTCTACTATAGTTTCTTTTCCTGACCTTTTCAGTAATGCATTCTGAAAGTGGCCAGTGTTTCAGTGATACATGATGTTTGTGGGTCATGGTCAGAAGAATTCCTTAACTTTTGTTATGTTGGGGGGTAGAAAAGGAACAGTATTTATAGGAAATTATATATGCTGGTAGTGGGTAAGACTTTGAGAGACAGAAAGAGAAACAGTAAAAGAAAAAGAAAATATAAGAGTTGAGAAAAAATAGATGGCAAAAAAGTAATGAGGGACTTCCCTGCTGGCGCAGTGGTTAAGAATCCGCCTGCCAATGCAGAGGACATGGGTTCGAGCCCTGGTCCAGGAAGATCCCACATGCCGCGGAGCAGCTAAGCCCATGCATCACAACTACTGAGCCTGCGTGCCTAGAACTCGTGCTCCGCAACAAGAGAAGCCACTGCAGTAAGAAGCCCGCGCACCACAACAAAGAGTAGCCCCTGCTCGCCACAACTAGAGAGAAAGCCCACGCACAGCAATGAAGACCCAACACAGCCTAAATAAATTAATTAATTAATTTTTTTAAAAAGTAATAAGGAGAGAGATGTAGTTTTCTGATCACCTTGTCACCTTCCCTGTGCTTCCACAGTGGTTTATGCTTCACTCATGTTGTCTGTTCCATACAATGACTACAGAAAGTAGATGTTGTTAATCTCATTTTACGGAAGAGGTGATAGTCTGAGTTATACAGCTAATAAATGGCAGAAGGATTTTTCAAACCTGGTTCTAAAGCAGTCACTATTCTACTGACTTAGCAAATAGTTGGTACATGAGGTGAAGCAGATGGAGAGTCACTATAGCATAATGGGTAAGCATGTGTATAGACTCTAGGGCCAGGTGGCCTGGGTTCAAATCCTGGCTCTATCAAGGCTCTAACGCCTACTGTCTCTGGTACCTTGAACAAGTTGCTTGATCTCTCTGTGTGCCTCATTCTCCTCATCTGTAAAATCAAAGTATTTGTGGTACCTTCCTCATAGAGTTGTTGTGAATTAATTTAATTAATATATAGTAAAATACTTAGAATAGTTCCTGGCATATATTAAGTCCTATGTAAGGATTTGTTGTTGCTACTGCTGCTGTTGTATTTTGATGATGATGATGATGATGATGATATATGTGTCCTCTGTGAAAGGTCCCGTCTCTGAGAAATTTGAGGAAGGTGTTGTCGGAACTGTTGCCAGGCCTATTTCTTCAACGTGACTTGGCCAGCTGTCAGAGTTCTTACCCTCGTATCCTTCATTAGAGGATATGAGTTCTTACCTTCATATCCTTCATTCCTAACCAGGCTCAACCCCCCAAACACACAGCCACACACACATCCTCACCTTCCTCTTTTCCCTTTCTAGAATTAGGAGCCAATTCAGAGCTTCTCTTTAATAGTATTATTATTTACCTCAGGTAATACATAAATAAGGGTCTAGTAGCATAAGTTAAAATCTGTAATTCAAAGCAAAAAATTTGGAGAGGGCTCCCATTTTACATTTTCTTCTTCCAAAATAGGGTGCTTTGCAACCTCCCAACAGTTCAGGTTACATAGGATTGTTACATAATAATACAGAGCTTTGGACATTTCTGGACATTGTTTCTACTATAATATAGCTTAATTACCTTAAATTAACATATTAGAACTTCTTTGTAAAAATCATTAACCCCTCTAACTTGCTGAAGGTCACTTACTAGATTAAGGAGAAAATATAAGTAGAGAAAGAGCTATAACTGTTATCTTGCAGAGAGCCTGAAGATCTGTCTTATTTTGAAACTATTGAAAGAGCAAGAAGGGATCCCTTTTAAAAATTTATCTGGAGGCATGAAGGGTGAAAATTTTCTTAAGTAATTGACTGACTCATTAATTTTGGCTATGTTAACTTACTTAATTTAAATTAATTCATTGTTCAGAATTCACCCAAGGAAGTCTTAATAATTCAGTGAAGTATTACAATACAAAATTTTACTGTTTTTAGAAACAGAGTCACAGATTTGGAAAGCAAATTTATGGTTACCAAGGGGGAAAGATGGGGGAGGGTTAAATTGGGAGATTGGGGTCGACATATACACGCTACTATATATAAAATACATAACTAATAAGAACCTACTGGGCTTCCCTGGTGGCGCATTGGTTGAGAGTCCACCTGCCGATCCAGGGGACACGGGTTCGTGCCCCAGTCCGGGAAGATCCCACGTGCCGCGGAGCGGCTGGGCCCGTGAGCCATGGCCGCTGAACCTGCACGTCCGGAGCCTGTGCTCCGCAACGGGAGAGGCCACAATAGTGAGAGGCCCGCATACTGCAAAAAAAAAAAAAAAAAGAACCTACTGTATAGCACAGGGAAGTCTACTCAATACTCTGTAATGACCTATATGGGAATAGAACCTAAAAAATGTGGATATATGTATACGTATAACTGATTCACTTTGCTGTACAGCAGAAACAAACACAGCCTTGTAAATCAACTATACTCCAATACAAATTAATAAAAATTTTTTTACTGTTTTCACCACATTCAAGAATTATATTTATGTTATTTATGTATACTTTAGTATAACCTATTTGATTAATGCTCATGAACATTGTTCTAAATATTAATTTATTATAATATGTTACCCATAGTTTTCTGTCTTTTTTCTTTTTTTAATGATGTCATTTAGTTCTTGTATGACAACCATTTGCGATACTTAAACAAACATATAATCTTAGAAAGTATTTCTGACCTTAGTTGTAGTAGAAATTATAAAAATTCAGTCCTCATGGCAAAAAAATATTATATTCTATGTTAAAGACTAACATTGTCTAGAATGATTATTCTTTGCATAAAAAATAAGAAATGGCAAGATATTTGCCCATGGCATTCATTTCCATTTTACTTCTCAAATAAATTTTCTACCTGTGAAGACAGAAACCATTTTTTACCACTTGCCCTTACCAGCATCATCGCCACATAATACCACTTCATCCAAGCCATACAATTTGTATTTTACCTGCTGTCAACTACCACAGAACAGTTTAAAACTATGGGTTCCTCTCATTATCAGAGCAAATGATTAAGATTACGTGGTAGGGTATAGACAGTGGGAAAACCCAGAAAGAGGAGGAAGCCAAATCATTAGGCCTCACAATTTTGAGATTGTCACTTTCAAAAGCAGCCATGGGTTTCTCTAGTTGTTTCCTGAACTTGTTGCTTCCTCCTGTTAACTCTTTCTTCCACCAATCCTATTTCTTTTCAACAAGTCACATTGTCTGATTTTGGAAGCATGGGTGTATTTGCAGCAGTTCTCTAATTTGATCTGACTGATTTTGTGAGGGTGTGTTAATCCTCTTCTTTCTTTACTTGTTGACAGGGGCCTTGTACACGACAGCCAGAATAACCTCCAGTTGAGGGGCTTGGTGGTGCTACTTATTTCTAAGGCAGCTGGGCCCAGCAGTGTGAATGCTTCATGTCAGAGCTATGACATGGTCAGTGGTATCTATTCATGGTAAGAAGAAATTTTGACATTGCTCTCTAAAGCGTGTTTTCTTACAGTGGTCAGTAGAAATCACTGTTTAGTTTTTTGTCATTCTCTGATTCAAAGATAGATTAAAATATTTTGTTAAGTTAAAACATGGATTTTTATTATTCTTAACAAATCTAATAGGCTTAGCTGCTTTGTATGTAACTCTGGTAAATTTTGTGTCTAATATTTCTCGTTTCTGCCTTGAGCATTTAAACTTTGCTATTGAACACTACTCTCCTGCCCCATCATGGTATCATTGTATTTCTGTAGAGAACTCTATGTCATTTAGTCCAGGATTCATGATTTTTAAACCTACTCAATATGCTAACTTAGTTGTGTATATAATAATACAACTACCATTTTAGGAGATGTCTACTTCAGTGCTATATCATTTATTTTATTTTGCTTATTTTTATGGTGAAGAGGTTTTTATTAAAATGACTGGAATAAGAAACTTTTACATCTCACACATTTAGATTAAAAAATAAATTTATGAGTACATATCAGTCATTTTTGCTGCATATAAAACAAACTTTAAATTTTCAGTTTTGCTTTTTTAAATGACAACATGTTTTTAGTAATAATATATCAGATCTTAGCAGTATACTTGACACTGTTAAAAGCCTGTATGGAAGTAATAGTCTGCAAGTGGACGTGGGCACCTGAAATTAAAACCACCCAGAAACACGGGTGACAGGAAAATTTTCCTCACAAAAAGAAGTATTTCTAGAAACTTCGGCTTACGGTTAATATATCTTTTATTTATTTACTTTAAAAACAAATCCACATCTTAGATTTTTAAAAAATTCCTGGTAGTCTTACCCATAAATTTTTTTTTCTTCTGTAATATTTAAAGATGACTAGCTTGCCTGCTATGAAGTCCAGTGACCTTCATTAACATGCAAGCAAAGATTATCACTGTTGGGGTTACAAATGGCCTCTCCTCTAGCCAGGGTAATTTTGCAGAGCTTTTACCATTGATCCACGTAAGTGTCTTCACTAGAAGAAATATCTTGGGATCATTTTCAGTTCCTGTTCACTCTGAGATAATTTATATTTATTTAGTGCTTTGTAGGTTACTGATCATTTTAATGACAGTTATCCCATTTGATCCTTACAACAATTCCATAGGTAAGAATTGTCGTTATACTTATTTTACTCTTGAGAAAACTGAGTTTCAGAAACCTTGAGATGTTTTTCGAGGTGACATGACTAGCAAATGAGGAGAAGTTCAGGCTCTAACTATAGTTCTCTTTCTTCCAAATCTCATGTTTTGTTGTTTTTTTTTTTTCTTCTTAATTCGGCTTTTCTAGTCTGATTCAAAAAATGTATTTCACTTGTAGATTAGACTAGCCATTAAATTAGTATACCAAAAAAGGTCTTCCCTTAAGTATGTCTAGGAAAACTTATGAACGGACAGTAACGTGGCAAATCTTCAATACATCTATCTACATCCTTCCCCAACCTGTTTGAATTGGAGCTCAAAATTTTACCCTGTAAATTTTGTAGAAAAGCTGTTGGCTGAGTTCAGTTGAAATAATTAGAGAAAATACATAAACATCTACAATGAATACCAATAACCTGTTAGTCCCTGGAAAGGAATTAGACCTCACACCACCTTGTAACCATGCATCTCAGTTTCCTGTTTGGAACTCCATTGATTTTTCAGTCTCTGACTTTAACCGTTTTATTGGTCAGTCATCTGCTCTTTTTTAAAATTTATTTATTTATTCTTGGCTGAGTTGGGTCTTCGTTGCTGTACGTGGGTTTTCTCTAGTTGCAGCGAGCAAGGGCTACTCTTTGTTGCGGTGCGCAGGCTTCTCATTGTGGTGGCTTGTCTTTGTTGTGGAGCACAGGCTCTAGGTGCCCGGGCTTCAGTCGTTTTGGGATGCGGGCTCAGTAGTTGTGGCGCACGGGCTTAGTTGCTCCGCGGCATGTGGGATCTTCCCGGACCGGGGCTCGAACACATGTTCCCTGCATTGGCAGGTGGATTCTTAACCACTGTACCACCAGGGAAGTCCATGGTCAGTCATCTGCTCTTGCATTTGGGTAGCCATACACGCCTCTAATGAATACCAGCTATGGTTTACTATCACTAATCCTAAACTAACACTTGGAAGTATTTGACACATGATAGGTGTTCAGTAAATATTTATTGCATAAATGAATAGTCCCCATTTTATAGAAAAAGAAGCTAATGCTGAGATTAAGACTTGTCTAAAATCCTCTAGGTAGAAAGTGATGGAGTTAGAATTTAAATATAAAGTGTATTTCTTTCTACTATGCAGATGCTGTTATCTTTATTGTATGTACACAGGGCACTGTGTTGTGACCTTGTGTTTCCAATTTCTTATTTAGCCTCTAAGAAATAGCTGCATTGCCTTCTGATCCTTTACAGGAACATAATGCATTTGGTAGATAGTCGTTGTAATATGAGCAATTGTAAAAGAACTCTGCAAAAGAATAGGTGGTACATTATGAATATAAAATGTTTCCAAATGGTGTAAATGGGTTTCATACCCAAGTGTATAGAATCCATAGTAGTTACATTTAGGGAATAATTCTGGTTTGTGGTTCCAGACTGTTTTTCTGTAATCAAACTTTATCTAGTAAGTCATTGCTGATGCTTGGGTGTTCTACACACTGGTTAATGTGAAAATGTAATTTGGCATACTACTACGAGAAACCATTCATTTGTTTCTCTATCCCTGAAGTCATTTGTTTGGCTCCTGCTAGCTTAATTGTTCAAGTGTAACTTTTGCTGGAGACTTATATCTATAATGCCACAGTGAATTATTTAACATTTGAGGGAAGTACTGATTTGGGAGCTTTTAAATTCACCTCTTAACTACTGGGATTTACATTGTTGGTGTTTTTCCTCATAAACTTGACTTTGATGTCAGTTAATGGAACCTGAGTAAATTACCTAAGGGAACAAAAGTGAGTTAGGTGACCTGTTTTGTTTGGCCTAAGGATATAACTGCTGGATATATCTTGTGGATGTGTCTCATGAACTTATCACATAATGGCCAAGAGAGGCAGAATTTAGGCTAAAATGTAATAACTGCATTTTGAAAAACAGGTGAGTCACATTGATAAAAATGCACTGTAAACATCTACCATAACCTTTTTCAAACAAGACCATGGACTTTAGGTTTATTCCACCAACCCTGACTTTAAAAATTGGTTACAAAGGTGATCAGGCAAAAAAAGTATTACTGAATTTGCAAGCATCCCTAGCCACAACTGGGAAAATGTTTATAACTTATTCTTAATGATAGGATGTTTATATTTTGTGTACAAAAGATAGATCATGTAATATATAATACATAGCATAACAAAGTATAGACTTCTCTAGTGTTACATGATTATTACATTTAAAGAAATGCAGGTGAATTTTGTGACTAGTGGTTCAGTTTTCTCAGTTGGTTTAGGAAGAACTGACTCAATTATTTCTCATCTAACTAGCAATTATAAACAGGCCACAAATTTTCACTCTACCTTCATTCCCTGAAATTTCCTACCACCTCTTGTTAACTGTATTAGAATCGATTAAAACAAGTTTGCCAAGCACATTTTCTTTTCTTCCTGAGTATTCACCTAGACTACATTTCCAGCCTTCCTTTGCAGTTGGCTGGGCCGTAGGAATCAGATCTAGCCAATAAAATAAAAGCATAAATGAAATTTACAATTTCCTGACCATAAAAATCTTACATTTGCAGTATACCTTAAGCAGGTGATTTTGGAAGTGACCAATTCAAGATGAAAGGTACCTGCACCCCTTGGGGGAGAGCCACCTGTCCATCAGGAATATCCATGTTGACTTGATGTGTGAGAGGAAAAATCTATTTGTTCAACCACTTAAACTTTAGGGTTTATCTGTTAATAATAGTGGCACCTTAATTAATATTTTGCTGTTTCTGTCACCCAGTTATCCCAGTGAATTTGGTAATCCTTGGTTACTCCCACTCTTTTATCTTCTGTGTCTAATAAACCACCAACTCACAAGTTTCTCCAGGTCTCTTTTTCTTTCAGTTAACTTTCCACTCTCCCGTTACAGGCCTTTGTTACTTCATGTTTATTTATTTATTTTAATTAATTAATTAATTTTATTTTTGGCTGCGCATGGGCTTTCTTTAGTTGCGGCGAGCGGGGGCTACTCTTCATTGTAGTGTGCGGGCTTCCCATTGCGGTGGCTTCTCCTGTTGCGGAGCACAGGCTCTAGGTGTGCAGGCTTCAGTAGTTGTGGCGCACAGGCTTAGTTGCTCTGCGGCATGTGGGATCTTCCCAGACCAGGGCTCGAACCCATGTCCCCTGCGCTGGCAGGCGGATTCTTAACCACTGCACCACCGGGGAAGCCCTACTTCATGTTTAGATTTTATCAATAGTTGTCTGTTGGGTCTCTGTGTCTCTACATGTTCCTCCTTCAATTTTTTCCTATTGGGTCTTGTTAAATTGAACACCCTGCTTTGATCACTCATTAAACAAACTCTTATTAAGCAATTACTGTGTGGTGTTCCAGGCACTATGCTTAGTGCAGGAGATACAAGCTGAATACTATATAGTATTTACCCTCCATGACCTTATTAGCATCAAGCCAGGGAACATACAAGTTTACAAACAACTGTAATATGATGCTATAGATACTGTAAGTAAAGTATAAACAGAATTCTTTGGAGCAATTAAATATGTTGGGAGAGGAAAGGAGAAAATTTCAGAAAAAGAGACCATTTGAACTTTACAAAATAGGGAATTTATAAGTGGGTTTTGAAGGTAACTAGGAGGTTGTCAGTTGGAGGAAAGCAGGTAGTCAAGGGGTTTGGTAAAAGGTGGTTGCGTTCTAGGCAAAGGAAGTAAGGAATAGACTGACCAAAGACATGTGGTCTGGTACATAGTACATAGCAGGGCCCACAGAGTGCTGACACTGTAGTGGGCACTCAGTACATAATTGTTATATGAATGTATGAATTTACATAATAGAGACCAGGTTCATGTATATAGATGTTATGGATTGAATTGTGTCCCCCCCCAAATTCATATGTTGAAGTCCTAACCCCTCGTTCTCACAAGGTGCCCTTATTTGGAGATAGGGTCTTTATTGATATAATCAAATTAAAATGAGGTTATTAGAATGGACCCTAATTTAGTGTCCTTATTTTTAAAAAGGGGAAATTTGGACACAAACATGCATATACCAGCAGCACACCCTGTGAACATGAAAATGGTTTTTTTCAAGCCAAGGAGAGGGACCTAGAATAAGTTCTTCACTCATAGTGCTGGCAAACTAATGTATTACAGAATACTGATGAGGAGATGGTGTAGAAAAGAAAGGTTGAAGTTGAATTGTGAAGGGCTGAAGGAATTAGAGCTCTATCCTGGAGAAACAGTGGGGAGCCATCCAAGAGGCAGCAGAATAGACTTGGAATCTGGAAACAGACTATATCACCTATTAGCTGTGCCTCAGATTTCAGCTCTCACATTTCAGAGAATGGTTTTAAGAATTAAATGAGTGAATAGAGTAATGCATAGCATAGTAAGCATTCTCTAAGTGTTTATTCTTATTCATAGCTATTATAAAGGTCTTTAAGCAAAGGAGTCACATTAATATATCTGTGCTATAGAATGTAATTAGTTGAGAAGGTAACCCAGAGAGTTGAGGTCCAAGAGGTAGAGAGAACCAGCCAAGGAGTTATTGAAGCAGTCTAGGTGATGGCTGAGAGGGAAAACAGAGACCTGGAGAGGTTAAGGAGTCTTTACCTAAAACAAGAGGTTAGCAGTTGGCCAAGCCAGACTCAGACATAGACTCATTAGGTCCTTTGATCTCATGCCATTTTCTACCAACATTTCCCAATTTGTGCTTCATTTGGGATGAAGGTTTTACTAGGTTGTCAGTGGGACAAAAGGTCCTGTGGTCAGATAAATTTGGGCATGCCAAAAGATTGCTTCATTTCATAAATCTGAAGAATTGTTAGGTATATGTGGCATGCATCACGAATCTTTAAGAAGAGATATTGTTTCCCAGTTATTTTACTCTAAAACCCTGTAACCCTTTTAATCTTTGCCAATCTGACAGGGGGAAACTATGATTTTTTTTTTTTTTGACTGTCAGCAGTACATCTTGTAGCATGCTGCAAAACAGTTTGGTAAACGTTATTTTATGTTAGGGTACCTAACTTTGAACCCTAATGGGGACTCTGTGAGGCAGAAATAACAGTCACCAACCAGAAAACTGAGACTCAAAAAGATGAAGTAACTTTCTGAGATCCTACATTAAGTGATCAAGTAGGGTAAGAAGTATATCATGTTGGTTATAAATTGCCTTAGTTTAAATCTATCACTTATTTGCTATGTGATGCCAGACAAGTTAGGTCACCTCTCTGTACCTCATAGGTTTGTTGAGTGGATTAAAGAAGGTAATATGAATAAAACACTTAGAACAGTGCCTTGTGTGTAGACTGTGCTTAACAAGTGTTGTCTATTATTGTTATTCCAGGCTGCTTTATGTCCTTTATCAGATTTCTCACATGCTGTCACCTTCTTCTTGCCCACAGTTCTCTGTCTCAGTTTGCTAGAGATAAATCGTGATAAGTAGAACATGCAAGAATGAAAAAGTATTAAATGAGTCAGGGGTAAAGTGATTGTTATTTTCGCCTTTTAGATGGTCTGTTGGCTTGGGTACATGTGTGTACTGGCGAATTTTAAAGCATGCCAAGTCTATGTGTAAAACAAGTACTTTTATCTTACTACTTATTTGGCTTCTGAGTGGCAGGTGAGCTGATGAATAGGAATAAAATTATGGACTGATCTTTTTCTGTATTTATTTGTAGTGCTGATAAAAGAAGACTCTGTGCTCTATGTGCCATTAAACACAGTTCAGATGATCTGTTTTCTTCATATTATATTAGCCCAGCATTCAGCATGTTCCTAGCACATGGATGACAGTCAATGACTATTTGGTTACAGCTGAATAATAATATCTATTATTATTATTGTTGTTATTATTATTTAATCTTGAAGCAAGGAAGACCTTTCTAAAATGTTTCAACACTCTGGACCTGTAAACAAAAAGATTAACACATTTGACTTCATTAAAAAAGGATTCTTCAAAGGAAAAAAATTCTCATAAAGTCCAAAGATAAGTGCCAAAATTATAAAAATATTTGCAGCATACATGACAAGGGGCCGAGTTTTAATAAAAAAAAATCAGTTGGAGATCTTATGAATCAGGAAGAAGATAGTACAACACAGACATGGACAAAAGACATGAACAGGCTGTTCAGTGAAGAAAACTCATAGATGGTTAGTAAACAAAAGGGGGAAAAGGCTGGACCTCATCATACAGGGCAAATTAAAAAAAAATCAGGGCCTCCCTGGTGGCGCAGTGGTTGAGAGTCCGCCTGCTGATGCAGGGGACACGAGTTTGTGCCCCGGTCCGGGAAGATCCCACATGCCGTGGAGCGGCTAGGCCCGTGAGCTGTGGCCGCTGAGCCTGCGTGTCCGGAGCCTGTGCTCCGCAACGGGAGAGGCCACAACAGTGAGAGGCCCGCGTACCGCAAAAAAAAAAAAAAAATCAGATTGGCAAAGATTAAAAATTTTGATACTCAGCATTTCTTGGTGAGGAAGAGGCACTTGAATGTTTTGTTAGTGGGGATATTAATAGGTATAGTTGCTTAGAGAACAATTTGGTAATAGCAGTAAATTTTATTTTAATCCAGCTACCCTTTGATTTAGCAAAATTGTGTACTGATGTATTAGCATAAGTGCTCAAAGATGTATTTATAAGAATGCTCTTTGCAGTATACTTTGCAAGAACAACAGCAACAAAGGAAACAACAAAAGTGTCCACCAAGAGGGCACACGTTATGTTATTGATGCAGGGGAGTATCAATGGATCGTTTAAAAGAATTAAGGAGATCGGTATGTGCTGATCTGGAAAGGGCTCAAGGAACATGTAAGAAAAGGAAGACTGAAAAACTTATTATAGTTTGATCCTCTTGGGGCTTGACTGGGTGGGCAGTGGATTTTTATTTGCATGAAAAATATCTCAAAGGAGACACAAAGAGCTGTTAACAGTGGTCACCTCTGGGGAGCGGCAGCTGTGGAGGGAAACGGGATGAAAGACTTTGTTCATTCTTTGTCCTCTTCAGTGGGCTGAATTATTTTTAATTTATACGTGTTTATTTATGTACTTCGTAAAAATTTTTGTTGAGTATTGGTAGTTAGCTTAGAAATTCTATCCTACTATTAAAATGAGGACCTTAGAGGCCCTGAGCTGACTTAAACTTTTATCTTTTGCTCTCTTTGACAGGGTCAGATATCCTATGAAAATGCATAAATTCTAGATGTTTTTAAATAAAGAAAGCAGGAGTGAAGCAAAATGCTATCTTTTGATTAACTTTCTTAGGTTTACCATTCATGTTAAAATGGACACTATCAATTTCTTGGTAACTGTGCTAATTCTAGCTCAGTGTATCATTCAATTGATTAAGATTAAATTAATGACTAAGGTTAAACATGCTAAGGTGATTGTTGGGCTTAAAGGACTAATCAGAAAAAAGGCATTATAAACATAACTAAGTTAATGTAGAAAACATCTTATAATCAAATTACTGACCTTAACATTACTTTCTCCTCTAAGTGAAAATTGGTCATGCTTGGTGTGCTGTTAGAGGAAGTGGTGGTGGAATACTCAGAGACCTATATAATTTACAAAGACAAGTGGAGAATATAAAAGCTGTGAAAGAGGCAAGTCTTTTTTTTTTTTTAAAAAATAAATCTTTAAATTTAGAGAATTGGACTAGGTCTTAGCTGCAAATTTATGGTTCATAATTTATCACTTTTAATGTGGTACTAATTAGCTTCTGATGACTTCTAATTATAGTAACAATAGGCTATGACTATCAATCCTCACCTTCACACTGCATATTAGAATTTGTCTGGCACTTAAAAATGCCAAACAGAATTAATAAACCATATTTCCCTTGGTGATTGACCAAATCAGAAAGCACCATAAGAAATGACACTTAAGTAGGAACATGTTGATTATATTGATTTAGGGCTCAGTTTTATTAATGTGAAATAATTAATATTGAAATAGATAGCATTTTAAAAGTTATGGTTATTATTTTATTTTAAGATGGCATGTGTAGGGGACTTTCCCAGTGGTCCAGTGGTAAAGAATCCGCCTTCCAATGCAGGGGACGCGGGTTCGATTCCTGGTCCCGCATGCCGCAGAGCAACTAAGCCTGCGCACCACAACTGCTGAGCTCGCGCACCTCATTGAGAGAGCCCGCGTGCTGCAAACTACAGAGCCCACACTCTCTGGAGCCCACACACCACAACTAGAGAGAGAAAACCCACATGCCACAACTAGAGAGAAGCCCAAGAGCTGCAATGAAGAGCCCATGCACTACAGTGAAAGAAAAGATCCCGCATGCCTCATCAAAGATCCCGCATGCTGCAACTAAGACCCAATGCAGCCAAAAAAAAACCAAACAAACAAAATAAACAAATGGCATGTGTAAATGCATAGCAAAAAGTCTGGAAGAAACTTCACCCACCTGATGATACCTATGGTTGGAGGAAGTGGGGAGGGGGAATGGTTTGGAAACAGGTATAGGGGATAGTCAAAGGGAACTTTATTTGTAATATTTCTTTTTTTAAATAAAGAAAATCCAGTTAAAATAAACTTGAAAATTAAAAGAAAGTTATATTTCATACTTATAAAGCAATAACAACCTATTTAAGAAATGTATCTTTTTGTACTACAAGAACCTCGAAAAGGAGGAATTGACAGTGATTTTAAATGATTATGCTGGGTTTCCCTGGTGGCACAGTGGTTAAGAATCTGCCTGCCAATGCAGGGGACACGGGTTCAAGCCCTGGTCTGGGAAGATCCCACATGACACAGAGCAACTAAGCCTGTGAGCCACAACTACTGAACCTGCGTTCTAGAGCCCATGAGCCACAACTGCTGAAGCCCACATACCTAGAGCCCATGCTCTGTGACAAGAGAAGCTACTGCAATGAGAAGCCTGCGCACCGTGACGAAGAGTCGCCCCCACTCATTGCAACTAGAGAAAGCCTGTGCGCAGCAGCGAAGACCCAACGCAGCCAAAAATAAATAAATAAATAAATATTTTTAAAAAGCAACATGAAGACTTTAAAAAAATAAAATAAAATGATTATGCTGAATAATTGAATTCAGAGTAGGCTATTGAAGATAATTTCCTAAAGATATCTCAACTCCTTTTCAGAGAGATCCCAAGAGATGAAAGCATGTGCAGTTTGATTACATATTCCTATTGATTGTGTTCCATTTACAACAAAAGAAATAAACTCCGGGTACAAATCTAGCAATATTACTAATTCATTACAACCAGTACTTATTTTCTTCATTAACTTTTTATTGTTATTTTTCAACCTACACAGCATGCACAAATGCAGCAATTATATGTTGAGTAAGAAAGGGGAAGACTCTTTGTTCCATGTACTGTACATCAGAAGTCTTTACTTCACCATAGCTGTTGGAAAAACACAAAATAGGAACAGCCTCTTAACAAAACAAGTATAATTCACCACAAAAAGTAGGTGGGCTCAGTTACTAATCTACTCAGCTGAGAGTTAATCACATATAAATATCTTGGTACAGATTAGCCTGCCTGACTATATCACAACAAAAAACAAGCTGCATAAATTGTTTTGTCAATAGTGAAAAAGTTTGTCTTTTCCTTAAAGAAGGGCTATACGTTGACTAGTAAGAAGCCACAGTCAAAGGCATTGTCCAGTGTCTAATTCTAAATTTTAAACTGTGCTTAATTCTTGACATTTACTGTAGTAAAATGTTAGTTCTATTAGAAGAATTGCAGTCATTTAAAATGTTTAATGACAGAGTTTGCTTAATAACTTCATGACATAGTGTTATATATATCCTTTGAACCCAAACTCAAGGCACCCCCAGTGGTAAACAGTGTGATATAAAAGAGACTTGGGTAAAGGGCCAGAGATCTGGGTTCTTGTCTCAAATCTGTAACTGATTAGTTATTTGATCTTAAGCAAGTCACTAATCATGCTGTGTGATTACTCATCTGTAAGGCAGATAGGGATAAAATGGACTTTAAGTCACAGAGCTTAATGGGCATATATCCAGCTAGGTTCAAGTAGCCTGTGGTCCAATATAGCACATCCTGACCACCTCCTCTCTGCAAGGCACAGGGCTAAGCGTTGAAGGAAATGCAAATATTAATAAGAAATAGTCTTTGACCTCCAGTGACAGTAGTCTTTGACCTCCAATTTATGACACTATTGACACTATTGATGCAATTTCATTTCTAGAACTCTGTTTTTGGAGCTTAATTTCTAGAGCTGTAACCATATTCACTCTTGGGTCCACAATCCACCCATGTCTACTCACAGCCATTTGTTTGATTAAAGACAGTCCTTAATACCCTTCACCTAAGATGCTAGGAGAAACTGGCATCTACAGGTGGCTTAGTGCCCAAGGAGCTCCTTCTTCGCTATCCTCTTCTTCTTGCTCTTGGACTGGGTAGCTGGGTGGTAAATTAGGTAATAGAGGCAAAGAGAAGATTCTCAGGTTGGTTATCTCTAACCCTGTAATCCTTCTTCTCTATAGTCAGTGGCATATTGAGTGTCCATTTTCTATTATTAAGATTGCCCTATTCCCTTCTATTCTGCTCAACTTTTTAAGTGCAATAAAATATCCTTAATTTTTCAATAGTATCCCATTCCCTACAGGATTAAATCCGAATTCCTTAACAGCAGCAGTTACTTCCTAGCAGCCCTAGAGTAGAAGTGATGGAGGTAAAAATAAAAGCATGATTGTGATTTTTCTTTACCCACCAAGAAAAAGGTATGTGCAAAAGAATGGTTGTTGACCTAATAGAACTGTTTAGGCTCAATCAGGAAGGAAGGCTGAGGGAGTCCAAAATTAGGTAAAAAATAGTGATCAAGGATTGGAGGTCATGAAGATTCATATTTTAGGGGGAAAAGTAATAATTCAGTGAGAGAACTGAGAGGTTAGGAGGTCATAGATAGAAAGTAGAATATGTGAATTGAAGATTTCAGAAGTAGAACAGCTCTAAATGATAAGTTCCAGTTGTTCCTGAGAGTGGGGTTGACAGCATTTGAATTGAGTAGATTGAGAAACTACAGGTGGGCAGTTCACGTGATTGAAGTCAACCAAGAGAACAGAACTAAGCGAAGTGCTGAGGACTCCAGTGAATGCAGGGTGACAGAGAAGAGAGTGGTGGAAAGTAGAGCTGCTGCAAAGGAGCAGTGGTCTCTCAAGACAGTGCAGAAACAAAGCAGCAGTCCCACCTCCCAACTCTTCAGTTTGTGGCTTGTAGGAAGTTAAGTATATCCACTCACAAAGATATAGGGATATTGGTACCCCAGGAAAAGCTCTGGCTCAATTAGAGCCAGAACCTAGAGAGACTGTTCTGTGAATTTTTAGACTACTTAACACATTGTTTTGTAATGACTGATTTATGTATATGTTTCCCCACTAGATAGTACCTTCTAGAGGTCAGGGCCTATGTTTTAGCCATCTTCCACCTCAACACCTCTCCAACCACTGAGCCTTTTATTACATTTTGTACCTTTGAGGCACTTTTTATCTAGTTTTTAGTAATTTGTATACCTATCTTATCACTCATTGACTCATTCATTCATTCATTCAACAGACATTTGTTGAGCACCTGCTATGTGCAAAGCTATGATAAACACAGAAAAATAATCACTATAGCTAACACATATCGAATTTTCTATATGTCTGGTACTGTTCCCTGTGCTTTATAAATGTTAGCTCATTTAATCCTTATAATATTGGTTAACAAAAAAATCACTTTTCTTGGGAAACAGGCTTAGAGAAATTTAATAACCTGACAAAGTTGGCAGTGTAAATAAATGGCAGAGTTGGAATTCAGACCCCATTTGACCATGGAATTCGTGCTCTTTCCATTACTGTAGACGCCTCTGAATTAGAGTGCCCTAAATATACAGTTGCTCCTCAGTATCCCCGTGGGGTTGGTTCCAGGAGCCCCCGTGGATACCAAAATCCACTTTGGTGCTCAAGTCCCTTATATACAATGGTATAGTACAATGAATACAGTCGGCTCTCTGCATCCACAGGTTTTCCATTTGCAGATTTAGCCAGCTCCACGGTTGGTTGAATCCGAATCCATGGATGCGAAACCCAAGGATATGGGGGCCAACTGTACTTTCTTTTTCATCTTGACATCCTCAAGACTGAGCGCAGATCTTTATGTTTGGTGGTATTGAATTTCATAGTGCTTAGAAATCAGGTTATAGACTTTTTTCTTTGGCCTCTAAAGCCCAAGCACTGTGGTGGGCACTCAGGTGCTCCATGAATTATTGTTGATTTATTCAGACAAAATTTGCTTTTGTTTAGACGTTGAATGTGGATCATGGTGTTCTATACAGTTTAAAAATAAAAACGTTTAGGTTTGTAGGCTATACCTCTTTTATTGCACATGTCCTTTACTCTTTTATCTATTGGGAATACAGATATCTGTATGTTTTCTTTGATACAGAAACCATGTTTTTAAATAGACCTGCCCCACATAGATGTTCTGTCTAATGGGCTTCCCCTATAGACAAAAAACAAAGTGTACTTCATTTGTCATTAGTCCTGAAATGCTCAGTGCTATAAATTTTGGTATTAAAAACCATTACATTCATACTCATTGGAGACACGGTTTCAAGGAAATACTTGGATAATTATGCACCTACAAGATTTGCTGCCGTCCATGGGTAATTTACATTCTGCAGTAATATGGAGCTTCTATTACCCTACTATAATTACAATGAATAACTTACATATTCATTGCAAATAATGATGTAACGGATTTTTAGAATCTATGCATAAGAGAACCAACAAACTGAGACGCAAAACAAGTTTCCACCCCTTCTTTACAAAGCTGTAGTTAATCACTTGAACCCTATCCAATATAGTAGAAAGCTGGCAGACTTCTCTTTGCAGCAGGCTATGTAATGTAAAAATGTTTATAATTTACAGCTTATTATGCCATGCAAACGACTCACTTCTCACTCAGTGAAGGAGAGTGAGAAAATAGGGCTGTGAAATTACTTACCTCCCCTTTGTTAGTTGTTTTCTGGCAACAGCGGAAGGATACTTAGCACTTAAAATGCATCTCTGTATTTAATTTTATGTCATTCACTTCAGAACTTTAGAAATAGGAATTTACTTTTTATCTCTTTTTGTAGAGGCCAGAGCAATTTTAATTTAACAAAAACAATAAGCTGAAAAATCAGTTGTCAGAGAATTTAAATGGAATAGTACTAAATTAATAGGGTTTAAGTCAATTTATGGCTTCAATTTTGCAAAAGCTGTTTTTTTTTTGGACACACCTACAGTGTTTAATAGGCAACTTGTTATTTTTCAAAGGTACCTTATGCAAATTTTGTTTTATCTATACTGCTTTGGCTGGAAGTTAATCTTCCTCAGGAATACTTAGAAGGGTAGGCAAGGTAACATGGACCTCTCTGTAATCCACCCATTTTAGGTCCTTCCTTAGCATTTTCTAATTTTATTGGTTCCACTCTTAGATTCATAAAGCCCCTAAAGTCAGGTACTACATAGTCTTTTGTGGTTGCCATTCTCTCTGTGCCTAGTACACTACTGCAAGTTTATACTCGATAAATATGCCGCAGACCATGACCTCCATTTTGATGGGAAAGTAGCCCCTCTGTGAAGGACTAGGGCTCACTTTTAGGTTCTGTACCTTATAGATGAGCCTTCAGTGAGGGAACTTCCTTAGAGAGAAGTAAAAACACAAGAACTGGTAACTAAAAGCCTTTTTCCTTCTAATTCTTCGGCTCTTGATGGAGGAAGAGCTTTCTATTTCGTTTACACTTCCCTGGAGTTAGAGGAAAAATTTATATTTAAATATTTAAAACATTTAAAGCAACATGTTTAATTGTTCCACTCTCCTATTTGTTTTAGAATTAATGTAGAAGCTGGGACGTTGTCACAGGAGAATTTCTTTGTTTTCTAATTCAAACCTTTTTTTCTTTTTTAAGTTAAACATTACAACAGCCTTAAAGTCAGATTCTCTGATCGTGACAAAGCGAAAAATTGAGTGTAAGGATTTATTCTGTCTTTTTGGCTTCTTCCTCTTGAGTAAACAGAGACCTGAGATGTGCCAGAGCCCAGCTGTCTGGGTGCGAGGATGGGGTGCCCAGCACTGCTCTCCACTGACCTCTTCTGGCCTCCTGTTAGATGTGTTATTGAAGTGGACAGCCGCTGTCTCTTAGAATACCTTGGTGATACGGGGTGGCCAAGGAAGAGTAGAGGGAAGTTAGCCAGCATAGACTTCGTGATGATAACCTCTCAGCCTTTTCACCACTCAGGACTCCTTTTGCTGTTCTCCTGCCCTTCTGTAAAGGAGTTTGTTTACCAAACACACTTTATATGTAAAATAATGATTACTTGATTTTCCATTTTATCAGATACACTTGTAACTGGGTGCCTCATGACCAAGATGTAACCACTACTATCACATCTTATTAATGAGTACAGAACTAAAGGAAATTGATGTTTTTTATTAATAGATGTTCCTTTATCCAGGGGTGAATGAATGGCTTTCCTTAGACATTTTGGAAAGGGGAAAATAACTCACTTCTTTGAAGAATTCTTTCTGTGAAGAATCCTTAAAGATCTAGGAAATCCAGACAGGGAACCACTGACTTAGAGTGTATTATCAAGCAATAAGTGCTCAAACATTTTTGCTATACAAATGGTGATCGTTACTAATTTAATGCCATTTTCAGATAGTAAAACATGAGCCCCTCTGTTACTGTTATAAATGGTGAATCAGAAACTTTTATTTGCACCCGTAGAATAGGAGTTAGAGATGTAACCCAAAGCCCTGATGGTTTCCAAAACAGAATTCCTTTCTTTCCTAAAACTGGGAGGTCAGGAAAGGTTTTAATCTATGTACTGTGTTTGGTTTGGTGATGCATAGTCATCACACCTAAAACTCAAACATCTTAACATTTTGAGATAAAATAGCAGGTTTGCTACACACAGAAAAAGGCTCTGTTTCTGAGTGCTTCATTAAAGTCTGTAATTCAGACTGTTATTGCTCTGCGTTCCCCCCTCCCTTGTATTTTGTGCCTTTCTTTCTCAATTTAGCATACTTCATCTCTTGTTACACTCTTGTCTCATGTTTTCCCCCACATCTACTGGTTGTGCTTTTTATCTGTTATTGAACATCATCTAGTAATACCTAAACCATTTTAAACTCTAGAATAAGGCAGAGGTGAGAGCAAATGAATCAATTACAGTCCTGAGAATGGTGGGAAGAAAGGACATTGACAAAACAGCCGCTCCAGCAGGACCCCTGGATGCCCTCGTGAAGTGGGCCACCCATGCTCTTCTCTCTATGCACCTTCAGCAGTCTCATTTTTGTTTTGTTCCTTGCAGCTCATAATTCCACATAGTAATGATGTGAACTTAGAGCAATAAATAATCAGTTTGGGGCCCCATTGCTTTTTCCTTTTCTATAGTTTAACAATAATGACTTCTTATTGTTGTATTACAATTACCATCTCATGATGCTCTATACCGCTTGTGACTTCTGATGTTCTTCAGCTGGGGCTTTTCCTGACAGAAGAAAATTGAGCCAAGCAAAATTCAAAGTCAGGAATGATGCTGCTGCAACCATTTACACAAAACTGTATGTACATAATATGTACACAGTTATAGATATCATCTTATGTATAGTTTTTAAAAATCTTTGGAATCTTTACTTACGTTTGTTCAATAGTTGAATATCTTGGAAGGTCAAATACTACTGAATTGAAACACTATTTAGAAAGGGGGAATGACTGTTACATAAGAATCTAAATCAGCATAGATTTATAGGACCTAGTTTAGAAATATCACGGTACTCAAAAAAGAGGATATCTGTTATACTCTGGAAGAAATGAATTATTACTATCATGATGCCACAATCCATTCATGAATTCATTATATACTAGACCATAGCTATGTATAGAGGCTGTATTAGGACATAATGGCATTTCTGTTAAAAAAACAGCAACAACAACAAAAAAAAACAGCAACAACAAATTTTTGTGGGTGTCTGATTATAACTGAACTGTAGTGGGTACCATACCAAAAGAATTAAATAATTCTGTTCTCTTCCCTCTAAAAGTTTGCTATGTTTTACACATATTTCGAGAGTAGACACACATATATTAGACTCTAGTATATTATAGCTCATACTTTTATCAGTTTAAGAGGAAAGACACAAGGATACTTCTCTCATTTGAGGGGGGTAAAGGACAATTAGAACAGCCAGTGAAATTCAAAATTTGGTCATGGCAAGTTATTCAGTTGGACTTAGAGTTAACATTAAATGGATGATACCTTTATTCGCTCTGAAATTTGATTAATCATACATGGACCTAACCAGGGAATGTTTTCCTTAAGATACCTTTTTTTTTTTTTTAACATGATCATTTGAACTTCTTAGACCTTCCTTGCTGACTTTATTTCATAAAGTCCATCATTCCAGTGTTGGGATATTTTCCTCTAATTTGGATCGGGTTTTAAAAGAGATTCCTTAAAACTGTATTTTCTGATTCTCTGAGGTAAATGATCCCACTTCAGCACCCTCACTCCCCACTTCTCCACATTCTCAGTGTATTTCTCCCCCTCGTTCTCTACTAGGTAGAATTATCCTTTTGGTCCCACTTTAGGTGTTACTTTCTTTGGGAACACTTCCCTTACTCCAGCAAGGTTTGGGCTCCCCTGGCCCCCTGCGTGTGTTTACTTCTTTGATAGTAGTTGTTGCCTAGGATTGAAATCATTTCACTTCCTGTCTGAATCCTTCACTGATCTGTCCATGAGCTTCTTAAGGAAACAGCTATAGTTTTCTGCCCCCATCTCCCCATTTTGGGACGAATTCTCAGAACCTGTCACACAGTTTGACATGTGGCAGGCACTAAATAAATGTTCATTAAATGAAAGCAAGATATCTTTGAATATCCACTACAATTACAGTCTGTTAATAATAAAATATGGGGAAAGTATATTTGAAATATTATCCTTCTAACTATAATTAACTGTAATATTTTATTAACAACCAAGCAGGACTTTAGAAATCTCTTCAAAAGATCTCTTTGCTACAACTGTTTACTCTGTTAGTAATTCAGATGCTACTAATCAGTTATCTGATGATTTAACAAAATCCATTAAGTAGCTATTTTTTAGTAGTATCTATTTTAGTTTTTGTTACCTACTCCAATATTTGCTTTTTTGACCAGATCTTTCCAGCTATAATAGTTTTATCCAAATTTCCAATTTATTAAATATTAATAAATGTGGGTTTGCCACAAAGATGAGAACCTAGGTTATCTTTTTAAGAAAATAAATACTTTATAGCAATAAGTGAATTTATTACCAAATTGTGCACAAAGGCAGTGTAAAAAAATGTTTAAAATAAGTTGATAGGTGAACAAAGCATTTCAAAGTATAGGTTGGTGCTTCTTCATTAACTTTAGTTTTGTGACTTTTGTCAGTTGATGTCACAACCTTAGTATTATTTTTTAAATAGTTTTTTTTTTTTAAGGGATACTTAATTAAGTAATGTGGTGTTTGCTTATTTCAGTCTGTCTTTGTTCCTGTCAAAGCTGTGCTGCCAGGGCATTGCTTTTCTTTTCCCTTTTGTTAATATTCTGTGTTAGATAATGGTTTCGCAAATAATAGATTCCAAGGACCTTTGATCCACCATTACTGTAAAATAGAATGCAACTTAATTTTTTTCTGAGCATAATGGTTTTAACCTTGTATACTAATTTGACTGTGCTTGTGGGGGCAGATCCTTAAATGAGACACAAATGAAGGAAAAATTGCTAATGCTGCCACTGTATATCTAATGAGCACTGTGTAATAAACCATAACCTCTTCGACATTTCTCTGGAAAGCGGCGTGATTATTTTGGATGGCTAGCCCTTTGTGGATGGCTCATTACCATCTGGCATAATATGTATTGATAGAGACTGTAATTGTCAACTCCTATTTGACATGCTGCTTCTAATAAATATGGCTTACATCACTGGAACCCACTAATGGTTATATGGGAAACTGTAATTAAAGAAAAAAATTTTATATATTTTAGGTTAAAAACATTGTATGTATATATATATAATATCTCTGTAGAGGATTGTCTGCTCTCCTCTGCCCCCCAACCCCCCTTTGCAGCTTCTTGTCTTAGAGTATTTGAAGCTTCCCCCGAGGATTGGTGCTCTTTTTTTCAATACAGGACCAATATGTGACAGGTCCCATGTGTGTGTGTGTGTGTGTGTGTGTGTGTGTGTGTGTGTGTGTGTGTGTGTGTGTGAGAGAGAGAGAGAGAGATTGATTTTCCTCCACACTTGAAAAAGACATCTCCATTGACAAAGAAGTGACAATATGCAAAGCTCCTAGGTATGTATACGATCTGTAAGACTGTAGTTTATACTTCTGGGTTCAGCTCATGAAGTTAATGCTTTATAGACAGGCAGTCTGATATTATTCACCTTTCCCATGGTTTTCTTTAACTTTATCTTTTCCTAACTTTATTCTCATTTTGTTATAAGAAATTTATATTCTTTGATAGAAAAAACGATACCTGAGGAGCCAAATTACTATGAAATTATGAATCTCAAGGATATTAAAAACCCACAGAACACCTTACAGAATATTTAAGCTTGGAATCAAAATGTAAATTAAAGATTAGAATTGGGCCTGCCTCATGTTATAAAACAAATGTAGGCCTAGTCAGTTTATGTCTGAAAATGTAAAATTGGAGTTCTAAAGAATAATATTTTTGTTACCCATTGTATAATTGTAATATGCTCTGAACTTCAGACAAGGAAATGTACTCTTGATTTATATCCTATAGTTCATGATCTTTATGAAATGGAATCCTCAGCATATAACACATGAAATCAGAACATGAACAAATGTTTATATTTCCTGGAGTAGGCCCAAAAAACCATGTGAAAACTTAGGCAGTTCTCAGGTTTCTTCTTAGCAATGTGAAGTTTGATATCATAATTTTCAAGCTAAGAAGATGGAGGCCCATTTTCTCCATTCTGGTGAAGAGAAGTAGGTGTTTGAGAGAGCATGGCTCTGTATTCGTCCACCCATGGTTTTGAATTGTGATTCTGTCCATTTATCTAGGCAAATTTCTTGATCTTTCTGAGCCCCAGTGTACTCATGTATAAAAATAGGAACAATACTACCTACCTAGCACAGCTGTTATAACGATCATTTGGAAAAACATATGAAGCACTTAATGTAGTACTCTTGGTACCTAGTAGGTACTCAGTAAATATTATACTTCTTTTTGCCCTTTTATTCTCCCTTCTTCCTTCCACCCCTCACAGATGACATTTCTAATCTAGTGCATTCTCTACTTTCTCAAGGATGTCCTGCCCATGAAACATGGAATTTTAATTTTGTTAGTTTATAATAGCTAATCCTTGTTAGTAGCCAGACCCTGTTCTAATTTTCTTACATGTATTAACTCACTGAATCCTCACAGCAACCTAAGAGATTATTATCATCCCCTTTTAGCAGAGAGAAAAGACTGAAGTACAGAGGTGAAGCAACTTGCCCAGAGTGATAGTGATGGGGCCAGGATTTGAACCCAGGCAGTCTAACTCCAGAGCCCAGACTCTCCAACTCAGCTACATTCCTCTGCAGTTTACCCTTTCTCATGTCACAAAGGGAAAGAGCAGGTTCTGGTAAGGTTCTAGAGAGGCCTGGTCTGCTTTTCTTTGTAAGGCTGAATTATCCTTAGAGGACAAAGCCAACGTAGCTGTCAGGGGTAGGCTGGGTATTTCTGGGAAGGATAGATGGTAAACTATGTGGAGAAAGAAGCAGCTATGCTATAGGATGCCAAGGAAAGGGGGAACTGAGTGACATCTATTCTTGTACTAGACCTGCCAGCAAATACCAAATATTTGCAGTGCCCTGTATACTGTGCTGTTTCCTCAGCATGGAATGCCATTCCTACTTCTTTTCATCTGACTCTTACCTATTCCTTAAGACACAGCTTAGCTCTCATCTTCTCCAGAAAACCTTCCCTGATCCCCAGGCTAAGCTAAGTATCCCTTTTCTGGGCTCCCATAGCACACTGTGCATAAGACTATACAAATATTAGTGGTGATAGCAGTAATAGCTACCATGCACTGGGTACAGACCATGTGCCAGGCATGGTGTTGAAAGCACTTTACGCATGTGATCTCATTCATGTCTCACAACAGTCTTAAAGGGTCAGTAGTGATAGATGAGGACAGTAAAGGTTGGGGGCATTAAATAATTTAGCCAAGATCATACAGCCATAAGTGGCAGATATGGGATTTAAACCAGGTCTTTCTTACTCCAAACTCATATTCTTAATAACTGCAGTGTATTTACCATGCTTTGTTGACATCATCTGCTTTTGTCTTTCACATAATCAGATTACAAACCCTTCAAGGAATGTACTGTGTTTTACTCATTTTTTTTTACCCTAGATCCTATCGAAATTGTGCTTTAGAGAAGAAAGAAGCAGAATATTAAAACATGCTTATTTTTTTCTAAATGAACTTGAATTTTAAATGTGTTTTGTAATGAGCAAAGTTTAATGTAATTTTCTTTTGACTTTAATATATTATCAATCAGTAAAAACCATATACAGATATTGCTGGGTAGGTTACTCTAGATCTTGCTTTAGGATTTAAATCAAATATTATATGAATAAATGTTCATAATTGATAATTTAACATGATAAATATGCAACAAAAGGTAGTACCATAAAATTACTCAAGATATGCCATTAATAATATGATTCGAATAACTATAAAGTGTTTGTAGAAATACAGAGAAATTGAACTGTGGCTATTAGCAGGGATTCAGAATGACAGCCACTTACCTTTAGCCCCCTGAGGAACACCCCAACATCCTGCCCTTTTCTCTCTGTGGGCACCAAAACTTCACCAGCAATCCCTTCTCAAGCCCCTCTCTCGGGACTCCTGGCTTAGTCCTTTCCTATGGAGAAGGGCAAGACCTTTACAGCAGAAGGCAGTTCAATTAGGAACTATCTAAATTATTGCCTAAACCTAAGACCCAGTGAGGCTGAACTGTGGGTACATTTTTATCTTTCAAGAGGGCTTCATAAAAGGGCAAGCCAGGGTGTTCTCTGTATCACCTCCCCTGATAAAGTCTTCACTGCATTCTTCTCTTTAGAATGAGATTGAAGACAAAGGGCTAAGTTAGCTTATTCATTTCTCTGCTTTCAATCTGAGTTGATTCTGTCACTTCACTTTGATTAATATGTAGGCCTCTGTTTTAGACCACAAGCTGGGCACTTGTGTCCAGATGAAAGTATGCTGGTGAAATTAGGTAGTATAATGACTTGACATTCTGATAATTAATTGGCAGTGAATATTTTACTGCAGTTTCTAAGACCCAACTGTTAATTCACATTTCTTTGGTTTAGGTAATCTTACTTAAGCAAAATATAAATAAGAAGCATGTTAATTTTCTTTTGTCTCTGGGTGAAAATGACTTTTGGGCAAATAGTAGCAATTCCATTATTTCGTTCTCCTTAATTTATCCAAGCCATTTGGTACTGTGGCCAGAGGATAAATGTTCCTGGACTTTTCTCCTCCTTACTTGTATTGTTCTCATTTCTTTTCCTCTCAGGCCCTGTCTGAGAGGAGACACCCAAGCCTTTGTCCTAAACTTACGCTCCGCCCATATTCCCGTTTCTGTCTGCTGGCTGCAGCCATTCTCAAACCATTCCATGGCAGCTGTCGACTTTGTTTATTGTCTGGCAGGGGCAGTGAGCCCTGTTGGGACCAGCAGCAGCAGTAGCATCAGCAAGCGGACTGGAGAGCCGCCCCTGCCCTCCCACACACGCACCCCCAGCAGCGCTGTGGCAGCCACACATGGCATTGGCATGGCGGGTGTGAGCAGCAGCATCCTTGCTCTCACTGATCAAGAAAAGTCAGCTCTCCTGTTACCTCTTCCATGGAGCCTTCCCATGACTCCCCCATATCCTCAGTGATCATCGCTGTGTATCCCTACTGCAGTTACAGACTGTGGCATTCATTTTACATTTACTAGATGCTATAGAGTTTCCTTGTTAAATTTTTTTGTGTCACTGTGATCTATACCCAACTAAACTGTGAGCCCTCAGGGCAGAGACCATGTCTTAAACAACTTTAAGAGAAAGAATACATATACACTCATACTTCGATACATACTCAGGGATAGACCAAAAACACTTATAATTTTCTATTTCTGGGGTCTGACACATAGTGGGTATTCTATTAATAATTTTATTGAGAATAATGATAATCACATAACCCAGGTTAACAGTTTTCTCAATTTTCACCTGTTCTGACTCATTTAAATTACAAATAATCAAAGTATTTTGCTTTTAAAGTTTTTTCCCCCCATGAATTAACTCAGGAATGAGCTATTTCATGTGGTTGTGAAATACATATATTAAGGTTAACATATTTTAGTTTACTGTAATGGGACTATATATAATCTGAATTGAGTGAGTGTTTATTAAATGACTCTTTCTCCTTTCTTATTACATTCTACTGATCTTCGACTTCCAAATTAGCTTGTGAACCATTTGGTATCATCAACTATCAGCAAGGTTTTTTGTTTGTTTTTTTTTTTACATCGTTATTGGGGTACAGTTGCTTTACAATGGTGTGTTAGTTTCCGCTCCATAACAAAGTGAATCAGTCATACATATACATATGCTCCCATATCTCTTCAGCAAGGTTTTTAATAAGGGAATTTGGTGACTTGTACTCAGATATTTTAGGTTTATCTTATTCCTTACAACCTTCTTATTTTTTAAACTTACAAACACATTTATAAGAAGAGTCGTCAGTGTTTTTTAAATGATTACCGTAGGCTTCGATTACTCTTTAAGTGACTGGACTTGATTGGAGGAACGTCTAAAAATGCAGAGTAGTGAAAGGAAGCTGGTTTCCTTTAAGAAAATCATACTGTGGACATAAGAATTAACTAGACCAGAGCGTGGGGAAGATAATAATGGTAGCAGAGTGCCAAGATGATTAAATGTGGAAACGTATAAAGACATAAAAGGCAAGACAAAGCCCACAAGAAATGGAAAAAATCAGATTACTTGGATAGTTAGGCATTGCAGAGTTTGCTCAGAATAAGCACAATAATATAGGCAGCCACACTCTCAACTGCTTGCTTACTGAAAGGTCTTATAGAGTAGAAGTGCTTGTCTATGAGTTCAAAGTATATTAGATGAGCTTCAAGGTCTCCATTTAATTCTTTTTTTTATTTTTGGCCGTGCCGGGCGGTTTGCAGGATCTTAGTTCCCTGACCGGGCCCATGGCAATGAAAGTGCGGAGTCCTAACTACTGGACTGCCAGGAAATTCCCTTCATTTAATTCTTTAAGTCCAGACCTTTTAAGATGCTACCTTGTATTTCAGTTGAAAGCATGAATAAAATGTTTCCTGATTGGGATATATAGTTTTATCCCTTTGCAAAGTTAATGTATTTTCTGGGGTGAACAGGGGGCATATTCAGATGTCTGTTTCTGGTTTTGTTGTTTTTGTTTATGTTTTTTGTCCCTGCCAGGCTTTATGCTTCTTGGGAACAGTACTCCACCGTGTTTACAGGGTAAAGGCAGCGCCAAGCACAATGCCTGGCACATCAGAGCTCACAATATACAAGACTGGCAGAGCCATGTGCACATTTGGCCATTCTTTGAAAGTACATTTTATTAGTTGTTTGTTTAAAAAGTATGTTCTTAAAATGTGTGCATATTTAAATAAGCATATCACTTGCCTTTCCAGGAGTAGAGGTGAGCACTGTGGATCCAGAAGGCCAGGATGAGAAGTCATGTTTACATACAGGGAAAGAGAGCGATCACTGGGGTGCAACCAAAAGTAACGTCGTCTTAGAAGTCTCTATAAAAACCAGATACTTATGCTCAGAACTATTTGGGGTTTGAAGCCAACATTTGCAAACTTAACATATTTTGTAAAGCTAATGTATTTTCTGAGGTGATCGGGAGCTATTTTCAAATATATCTATTTCTGTTTATTATGCAGAAAAAGAAAAATTTCACAGATTGGATTATGAAATTCATCTCTGTGATCCTCTTTGATTATTTAATACCATGTAATCAAATTAATTGATTTTTAAGATTGCTTGTCAAATGCTAGTTCAATTTTTTTTAATTTCTGTATATTGAATATCTGCATACCATATACATATCTGAAAGACCACTAAGAAGTTATAATTTCTGAAACATATACATTCCAGCATAATAAAAGAATGATTATTCTGTGCCACCTGATTTTGTCACTAAACAGAAATTTTTTGAGAAACTTCCATCTAGAAAACTTACACTTAAATTATTTTATCTGCTCCTTGGGGTAGCATTATATATAGAAAAGATTAGAAGATAAAGGTTGTACCCCTAGATACAATGGATGACTGCCTGTATGGCCTTGAATAAAGTACTTAAAATTTCTGGACCTAGATTTCTACCTCTGTAACTGAGACAGCAGAATTGGATGATGGGCATCCAAGGTCCTCATTATAATTCTTTTCTGAAAAAAGTCCTAAATTTGGTGTTTGGCTTTCAAAGGTCTAAGAACCATGTCAAGCCCCTTCCCACAATAGTATAGGTTTCTGGAACCATGTTTTAGCCTACTCTGTATTCCTCGTGCCTGCGTAGTACCTATCAGGTAACAAGTACTTACTAAATGTCTCTTGAATGAATAAATAGAGCTAGAGAACTAGTCCCATTTTGTAAATGTAAAAATGGGAAAAAAAAATAAGACATTCATTATCTGTCTACCCGTTTAAGCAATCAGTGTAATTAGGAAAAAGTCTTGTCTGTTACCCAGCCAATAGTTAGTATTCCATAAATCTTTATTGCTTGCTCAATGAATGAAGTTTACTTCCTGCTTACAAAAGTCTTATGGAATACCTGTTGTTTGGCCCATTTTCAAACAAGAGAAAACCGAGATTTGGGAGGGATGAAATAACTTGTTAAGGTTTTGCAGCTCATAGGAAATGAAGCCAATATTTAAAACTAGAGCTTTCTGATAACAAAAGTCACTATTTAGATAAACTTAATTCATCATAAAATATAAATAACTCATAATTATTCCCAAAGGTTCTGATGTGAGGAGGCAAGATTAGAATAGGAAGACACATACTTCAAGTGTTGTGGGAAGATAGGAACACAGAAATCAAGCTTACCACCTTTCTGGAGTTGTACCTGGCCCAACCGTTGAGATTACTTGCAATTCTTAGCAGTTTTCTTTTCAAGTAGGTGAGATACCAATATGAAAAAAGTATTTTCTTTGCTCATAAAACAAACTTAATGAGTGTAGAAGAAAAAACACAGGATGGGAGTTAGGGCACCTGGATTTTAGTTCTAATATCTACAACCCATGGGAGCTTAAGTAATTCAGTAGACCTTTTCAATCTACTGATCCCTCATCTGTAATATAGATGTGTTAGTCTAGATCAGTGAATTTTCACAAAGATTCATAGAAGAACTTCAAGGGCTGGACAGGGGTAGGGAGTGGGGATTGAACTAGAGAGATAAGAAAGGATTGCCCGTCACCAAGGGAGGCACCCAGAAGTCCAGGGGACTCTGTGGTCTATACAAAGCCCAGGATGCCCCTGTAAGAATGCCTGTGGTACTGTAATGGATGACTCCCTGTCACCACAGGTTCAGGTCTTGCTGCTCTGTAGGTGCCTCACTCCTGACATGTACTAATGAGATAATTGGGTTATAAAGTTTCCTCTCAAGCTTTAATTGAAAGGTGAATTGATTTAAAAGCAGTAATAGTTAATGTTTATTGAGCCCTTACTATGTGATGTTATTGTTCTAAGAAGTATACATACAGTCATTGGACGCCCACAACACTGACATGTGCTTTTGTTATCCCCATTTTACAGATGAAAAGACTAGGCACCGAGAGTGGTTGAGCAAATTGTTCAAGATCACACAGGTAATAAATGGCAGAGCTGAGATGGATCTAGGCAGTCTGGCTACAGAATCTGCACTCTTAAGCTCTTTGCCATAAGGTGTCGCTAAACAAATCCTAAAAGAGAATTTGAAGATAAGATTTAAAGAAAACCTTAAATACATAAGAGTATATGTGGTATATGCAGAAATGACTGCATACTTGAGTATGATGCTTGAATATCTGAAGATCATAAATGCTGCTTTGGAGCATTGCCTTTTGCAATTCCCAGACAAACCTGAATTTCAGATTCCCTGAAGAAAGAATCTGAGTGCCCTTAATTAGGCCAGGTGCTCAGCTCTAGGTCACTCAGCCAGGGTAGGGGAGACTGAGGCCACATAGAAGAGACATGAGAGCTACTACCCACGTTATGATCTCAGTAGGGGATGAGGAGGCAGCATTTCCAGAGAAAAGGGAATCATTATCAGGGTGATCACCCAAAAGGTGTTCACCACAATAATCAATTGGCTAAGTCTGGGCTGACTTCAGGACATAGCTTAGAATTGTTTTTCTTCCCTGAGTCTCTGACATGAAGCTTATGTCCTTGTCATTTCAGAGACTCATGAAGAAATTATGGACTGCCACAAACCAGATCATTTTTCTTTTTATTTTGAAAGTAGAATAGCCCGTTTAGCAATATCTAATGCAATTTCACTTCTTAGGGGGTTTATCCTACAGAAATACTTCCACATTATGCACATAGATATATGTATGAGGATGTTCACTGAAATATTGTTTATAATATGAGAAAATAGGAAATGACCTAAATATTTATTAATGGGTCTGGAGAACATTATGGTATATCCATAAATATCTATCATTAAAAAGAATTAAGTAGTCCCATATGTAATGACAAGAAAATTCTACAAACTACCTTAAGTGAATAAAGCAAGTTACAGTACAATATATATACAGTATGAACTCATTTTTATAGGAAAATGCATGGCATTTGATCTGTTTATAAATGCATTGCATTTGCTGTATGTTTATAAACATCTTAAAAACATATAGCAGAAGTCTGAAAGAAAATATGCTAAACTGTAAGGGAGAGAACTTCTGGGGAAGAAAGTAAGATGGAGGGATAATGAACCTGGTAGGACCCCATAGGAATATAATTTTAAATTTGCTAGTAAACATACTAAAAATGTAAAAGAAAATGTGTTTAATTAATGTTAGCAATATATTTTATTTAAACTAACATAGCTAAAATATTATCATTTTAACATCTTCAATATAAAGCACTTATTATTGAGATTGTTAAAAAAATTTGACTGTCTTTAATGCTTAAGGACATCCCAGTTCAGACCAGCGACGTTTTCAGTGCGTCTATCACACTGAACAGCTTATCTCAATATACTTTTGTATTGTTTTGATTTTTTTACAGTAAGAATATTTTCTCATCTGACTCGTATGATTTATTTTTGTAAGTAGACCATTTAATTGCTGTGATATTTTAAAGGTGAGTTTTAATCCTACCTTTTAATCTTCCTGTACCAACTTTCTATGAAAAAGAAATTTGGATGGCATGCTTGTTTCACTTGAAATCAGTAGTCATGGATTTTCATTCCAGTGAACACACATTAAGTCCATATTGGAATTAAATAAAGTAGTACAGTTTGAAAAAACAAATGTAGATAGCTTTTTATCTCATCTAAACTGTGATTCACAGAGTTTTTCATTACTTCTTATGTATGTATTACTCCTTTCCTTGCAGCTTTCCTGTGGCAGCCTTTTGAACATTTCTGTTGTTTCTTTGGATGTAAATAGAAACACACTAAAGGAGAAATTGAAACTTAAAGGTTGCCTGGGGTGTGGGGTGTGATTATAAAGTAATATGGTTGGTTTGTTTGTTTATTTATTGGTGAATAAACAAACTATACATTTGTCTTTCAAAGTAATTTGCTTGAAAGCTGTATATGGATACCATTTTCTGCATATGTCCTTTGAGATACCTTATAGTCAGTTTTTTAAAAACAAGCATTACTTTCAGATACCTGATAGATCTGTCATTTATATTTGGCTTTGAAGAACATGTATATCATATGGACATTTCACTCTTTGTCACAGATTGTAATATTTTTTCAGTAAAAGTATGTTGACATTTCCATTTTATAATTGTTGCTCTTTATAATTAATTTCATTTAAAATTTTAAATACTTGAAAAATTAAAACAAAAATCAAGACAAATAGCCTAAATTAAGAATGACTCTAAATGAGCATGAGGTTTATTTTTTAGGGTGATGGAAATGTTCTAAAATTAGGTTGTAGTGATGGTTGTACAACTCTGTAAATACTAAAATTCAGTGAATTGTACAGGTAAAAATAGGTGAATTTTATGATATATAAATTATATCTCAATAAAGCTGTTTTTAAAATGAAGATAAAGTAGGCTTCAGTGAACTATAGTCTGAAAATAATTTTATGCATGGTAACAAGAGTATTTTGTAGGATCTAATTGTTTAAAGTGGTATTTAGAAATGCCATTTGATTTTTAAATATTCCTTTCATTTAATGTTCAGATTGTATGTCTTTCCCTCTCTTGGGTAGTATTTCCTGTAGAGGCTCTCTGGCATTTCTTTCCCCTGTGGAAATCTATTTCTTCATCTGTAAGATAGGGTTAATAACTGAACTTGGTGAAGATTAAATGAGATTCTATTTTTTAAAAATCATAATATCTGGGGTGTAGTAGGTTATGAATTGTGCACACTGAGTACCTGTCATGCTTTTTATTGTCTGTAGTTTAAACGTGTAGGGGAACCACTCTACTTTTATTCACAAAATATTTGGGGGAACATTTAGGATCTATGACTCTAGATTCCTAGGTTGATTAGACAGCAAGTGTAAGCAATCGAATTTAAAGCATATCACTTTATAGCCTATACCCTGACACCCTTTTTTCATAGGAAACAAATCTTTGCCCCTTTATGCTCACCTTACCTTCACATTTCCTAGCCTTAGACACATTTCATGGTCTAAACGAAGCCTGCCAAAGTTGCCTTTTCAGACATCATTGCCTCCTGTTATTCAGTTGGAGAGGTCTTTGCAGAATGACATTTCCATCCCACAGTGCTTCCTGTGCCCCATTTAACATGCAGCCTTTGCATTTCTCCTAACCCCTACTTGCTTTCCTATCATGAACAATTCAGAACTCACAGAGCCCTGCCAATAGGTATTGGGCCCAGCACTAAAGTTCAGTAATGATTCTGATTCCCCGTATTTTTAAACAATCTCCAAGATTCACAGGTAAAAATCTGCTTGTCTTCTTCGTTTGCCATCACACATTCTTCCTTTCATCCCTCCTAAAACCAAACTATGCATGGGAACTCCAATTCACCAAATATTTTTAGCTTTCTCCTATTCTAACGTAGCTCCCAAGCATTTTCTGGTGTATTATCTGGGTTTCACTGGACTGTCATTTCTCCCAGTCTGGTTGAGCCTGTAGCAGATTTCATAGCTAAATGATGAACCTTCGAAGAAAGAGGTTTGTAATGAAAATGGAAACACCAGCGTGCTCTTTGTAATCAGTTCTTTAATCCTCCACCTGCCATAATGTAGAGACGGCTCATAATTATCGGAGCAGAGAACCAAACTCCTGTACTGCAGCAGAAAGAATGAGCACTGTGGGAGGGCAAGTGATAGAATCTACACTCCAGTAGGGAGGGGGACAGGTATTTTGGAAACTTTGACACAGAATCAAATGTATTTGTATAACCTTTTCATGTAGAACTGTGCTGCAGTCAGAGAGGGGGTTTTGCTTTTCTTTATTAAAAGCTTATTAAATGAAGAAATAGGACAGTCATTTTGCTTCGGTAGATGGGGGTCAGAGAGGCGGGTCTGATCTCCTCAGGATATTAATGTCTGCCTTCAACTGGGGGAAATGAGCCGTCACTTGAGTTAGAGGCAGCTTTATGTGCTCATCACTAGGGATTCCCATATGTCCAGGGAGCTGTAACAGTAAAAAATGTCGGAGCTCAGTAGTAGAGTGCAGAGGGCTCTCATTGGAATTCATGTCAGGAAGCTCAGCTCAGTCTGCCCAGAGCAAATCTGTTTAATGTTGATCAGCTGTCCATCTGATAAACTGAACTGATACGGGCATTCCCTCCGAGGCTGCCCTGACAGTGACAGCCACAGCACCCAGATGTCTTATTAGGCTTTTTTGGTACTCTCAAGTATTTTTAACCCCTTTTGTGATACCCAAACAAAAAGTACTTTTAGAGACCTAGATAAGCAGGCCTAGCAAGGTTTGCCCTTTGCTTCTCTGGTAGAAAGCAGCCCAGCTTAAACTGTTTCCAGAAACCACATACTTAGTTAACTACCTCTCATAAAAAGCATCTAGTTAACCAGCAGGATAATTATGTGTTGACAGTGTCAAGTAGTGTCTAGTTATTCAGAATAATGTTTCTTAAAATGTTTTTAGGGACTTCCCTGGTGGTGCGGTGATTAAAAATCCACCTGCCAATGCAGGGGACAGTAATTGCAGCACGCGGGCTCTAGAGCGCAGCCTCAGTAGTTGTGGCGCATGGGCTTAGGTGCTCTGCAGCATGTAGCATCTTCCTGGACCAGGGATCGAACCAGTGTCCCCTGCATTGATTGGCAGGCAGATTTGTTTTTTAAACATCTTTATTGGAGTATAATTGCTTTACAATGGTGTGTTAGTTTCTGCTTTATAACAAAGTGAATCAGCTATACATATACATATATCCCCATATCTCCTCCCTCTTGCGTCTCCCTCCACCCTCCCTATCCCACCCCTCTAGGTGGTCACAAAGCACCGAGCTGATCTCCCAGGGCTATGCGACTGCTTCCCACTAGCTATCTATTTTATATTTGGTAGTGCATATATGTCCATGCCACTCTCTCACTTCGTCCCAGCTTACCCTTCCCCCTCCCCGTGTCCTCAAGTCCATTCTCTATGTCTGCATCTTTATTCCTGTCCTGCCCCTAGGTTCTTCAGAACCTTTTTTTTTTTTTAGATTCCATATATATGTGTTAGCATATGGTATTTATTTTTCTGTTTCTGACTTATTTCACTCTGTGTGACAGTCTCTAGGTCCATCCACCTCACTACGAATAACTCAATTTCGTTTCTTTTTATGACTGAGTAATATTTCACTGTATATATGTGCCATATTTTCTTTATCCATTCATCTGTCGATAGACACTTAGGTTGCTTCCATGTCCTGGCTATTGTAAATAGAGCTGCAGTGAACATTGTGGTACATGACTCTTTTTGAATTATGGCTTTCTCAGGGTATATGCCCAAGAGTGGGATTGCTGGCTCATATGGTAGCTCTATTTTTAGATTTTTAAGGAAACTCCATACTGTTCTCCATGCTGGCTGTGTCAATTTACATTCCCACCAACAGTGCAAGAGGGTTCCCTTTTCTCCACACCCTCTCCAGCATTTATTGTTTGTAGATTTTTTGATGATGGCCATTCTGACTGGTGTGAAGTGAAACCTCATTGTAGTGTTGATTTGTATTTCTCTAATGATTAGTCATGTTGAAAATCCTTTCATGTATTTTTTGGCAATCTGTATATCTTCTTTGGAGAAATGTCTATTTAGGTCTTCTGCCCATTTTTGGATTGGGTTGTTTGTTTTTTTGTTATTGAGCTGCATGAGCTGCCTGTAAATTTTGGAGATTAATCCTCTGCCAGTTGCTTCATTTGCAAATATTTTCTCCCATTCTGAGGATTGTCTTTTTGTCTTATTTATGGTTTCCTTTGCTTTGCAAAAGCTTTTAAGTTTCATTAGGTCCCATTTGTTTATTTTTGTTTTTATTTCCATTTCTCTAGGAGGTCACTCAAAAAGGATCTTGCTGTGAAGTATGTCACAGAGTGTTCTGCCTTTGTTTTCCTCTAAGAGTTTTATAGTGTCTGGCCTTACACTTAGGTCTCTAATCCATTTTGAGTTTATTTTTGTGTGTGGTGTTAGGGGATGTTCTAATTTCATTCTTTTACATGTCACTGTCCAGTTTTTCTGGCACCACTTATTGAAGAGGCTATCTTTTCTCCATTGTGTATTCTTGCCTCCTTTATCAAAAATAAGGTGACCATATGTGCATGGGTTTATCTCTGGGCTTTCTATCCTGTTCCATTGATCTATCTTTCTGTTTTTTTGCCAGTATCATACTGTCTTGATTACTGTAGCTTTGTAGTATAGTCTGAAGTCTGGGAGCCTGATTCCTCCAGCTCCATTTTTCTTTCTCAAGATTGCTTTGGCTATTTGGGGTCTTCTGTGTTACCATACAAATTGTGAAATTTTTTGTTCTAGTTCTGTGAAAAATGCCATTGGCAGTTTGATAGGGATTGCATTGAATCTGTAGATTGCCTTGGGTAGTATAGTCATTTTCACAATGTTGATTCTTCCAATCCAAGAACATGGTATATCTCTCTACATGTTTGTATCATCTTTAATTTCCTTCATCAGTATCTTATAGTTTTCTGCATACAGGTTTTTTGTCTCCTTAGGTAGGTTTATTCCCAGGTATTTTATTCTTTTTGTTGCAGTGGTAAATGGGAGTGTTTCCTTAATTTCACTTTCAGATTCTTCATCATTAGTGTATAGGAATGCCAGAGATTTCTGTGCATTAATTTTGTACCCTGCTATTTTACCAAATTCATTGATTAGCTCTAGTAGTTTTCTGGTAGCATCTTTAGGATTCTCTATGTATAGTATCATGTCATCTGCAAACAGTGACAGCTTTACTTCTTCTTTTCTGATTTGGTTTCCTTTTATTTCTTTTTCTTCTCTGATTCCTGTGGCTACGACTCCCAAAACTATGTTGAATAAAAGTGGTGATAGTGGACAACCTTGTCTTGTTCCTGATCTTAGAGGAAAGAGTTTTTCAGTTTTTCACCATTGAGAATGATGTTTGCTGTGGGTTTGTCATATATGGCCTTTATTATGTTGAGGTAAGTTCCCTCTATGTCTACTTTTTGGAGGGTTTTTATCATAAATGAGTGTTGAGTTTTGTTGAAAGCTTTTTCTGCATCTATTGAGATGATAACATGGTTTTTCTCCTTGAATTTGTTAATATGGTATATCACATGGATTGATTTGCAAATACTGAAGAATCCTTGCATTGCTGGGATAAACCCCACTTGATCATGGTGTATGATCCTTTTAATGTGCTACTGGAACCCCACTTGATCATGGTGTATGGTCCTTTTAATATGCTGCTGGATTCTGTATGCTAGTATTTTGTTGAGGACTTTTGCATCTATGTTCATCAGTGATATTGGCCTGTAGTTTTCTTTCTTTGTGGCATCCTTGTCTGGTTTTGGTACCATGGTGATGGTGGCCTCATAGAATGAGTTTGGGAGTGTTCCTCCCTCTGCTATATTTTGGAAGAGTTTGAGAAGGATAGGTGTCAGCTCTTCTCTAAATGTTTGATAGAATTCACCTGTGAAGCCGTCTGGTCCTTGGCTTTTGTTTGTTGGAAGATTTTTAATCACAGTTTCAATTTCAGTGCTTGTGATTGGTCTGTTTATATTTTCTATTTCTTCCTGGTTCAGTCTCGGAAGGTTGTGCTTTTCTAAGAATGTGTCCATTTCTTCCAGGTTGTCCATTTTATTGGCATATAGTTGCTTGTAGTAATCTCTCATGATCCTTTGTATTTCTGCAGTGTCAGTTGTTACTTCTCCTTTTTCATTTCTAATTCTATTGATTTGAGTCTTCTCCCTTTTTTTCTTGATGAGTCTGGCTAATGGTATATCAATTTTGTTTATCTTCTCAAAGAACCAGGTTTTAGTTTTATTGATCTTTGCTATCGTTTACTTCATTTCTTTTTCATTTATTTCTGCTCTGATCTTTATGATTTCTTTCCTTCTGCTAACTTCGGGGTTTTTTTGTTCTCCTTTCTCTAATTGCTTTAGGTATAAGGTTAGGTTGTTTACTTGAGTTGTTTCTTGTTTCTTGTTGTAGGATTGTATTGCTATAAACTTTCCTCTTAGAACTGCTTTTGCTGCATCCCATAGGTTTTGGGTCGTCATGTTTTCACTGTCATTTGTCTCTAGATATTTTTTGATTTCCTCTTTGATTTCTTCAGTGATCTCTTGGTTATTAAGTGGTATATTGTTTAGCATCCATGTGTTTGTATTTTTTACAGATTTTTTCCTGTAATTCATATCTAGTCTCATAGCATTGTGGTCAGAAAAGATACTTGATACAGTTTCAGTTTTCTTAAACTTATCAAGGGTTGATTTGTGACCGACGATATGATCTTGGAGAATGTTCCATGAGCATTTGAGAAGAAAGTGTATTCTGTTGTTTTTGGATGGAATGTCCTATAAATATCAATTAAGCCCATCTTGTTTAATGTGTCATTTAAAGCTTGTGTTTCCTTGTTTATTTTCATTTTGGATAATAAGTCCATTGGTGAAAGTGGGGTGTTAAAGTCCACTACTATGATTGTGTTAATGTCAGTTTCTCCCTTTTATGGCTGTTAGCATTTGCCTTATGTATTGAGGTGCTCCTTTGTTGGGTGCATAAATATTTACAATTGTTATATATTCTTCTTGGATTGATCCCTTGATCATTATGTAGTGTCCTTCCTTGTCTCTTATAGTAGTCTTTATTTTAAAGTCTATTTTGTCTGATATGAGAATTGGTACTCCAGCTTTCTTTTGATTTCCATTTGCATGGAATATCTTTTTCCATCCCCTCACTTTCTGTCTGTATGTGTCCCTAAGTCTGAAGTGGGTCTCTTGTAGACAGCATATATACGGGTCTTGTTTTTGCATCCATTCAGCCAATCTGTGTCTTTTGGTGGGAGCATTTAATCCATTTACATTTAAGGTAATTATCAATATATATGTTCCTGTTACCATTTTATTAATTGTTTCGGTTTGTTTTTGTAGGTCTTTTCCTTCTCTTGTGTTTCCTGCCTAGAGAAGTTCCTTTAGCCTTTGTTGTAAAGCTGGTTTGGTGGTGGTGAATTCTCTTAGCTTTTGCTTGTGTGTAAAGGTTTTAATTTCTCTGTTGAATCTGAATGAGATCCTTGCTGGGTAGAGTAATCTTGGTTGTAAGTTTTTCCCTTTCATCACTTTAAATATGTCCTGCCACTCCCTTCTGGCTTGCAGAGTTTCTGCTGAAAATCAGCTGTTAACCTTATGGGGATTCTTTTGTATGTTATTTGTTGTTTTTCCCTTGCTGCTTTTAATATTTTTTCTTTGTATTTAATTTTTGATAGTTTGATTAATATGTGTCTTGGCGTTTTTCTCCTCTTCATTTGTTTTGTCTGATGGGTTTTTACCTCGCTCCTTCATCTGCTGTGTGTTTCTCTGTCTTCTCATTTTGCTTAACTTACTGTGTTTGGGGTCTCCTTTTCGCAGGCTGCAGGTTTGTAGTTCCCATTGTTTTTGGTGTCTGCCCCCAGTGGCTAAGGTTGGTTCAGTGGGCTGTGTAGGCTTCCTGGTGGAGGGGACTAGTGCCTGTGCTCTGGTGGATGAGGCTGGATCTTGTCTTGCTGGTGGGCAGGACCGCATCTGCTGGTATTTGGGGGTGTCTGTGACCTTATATGATTTTAGGCAGCCTCTCTGCTAATGGTTGGGGTTCTGTTCCTGTCTTGCTAGTTGCTTGGCATAAGGTGTCCAGCACTGTAGCTTGCTGGTCATTGAGTGGAGCTGGGTCTCAGTGTTGAGATGGAGATCAGTCCGAGAGCTTTCGCCATTTGATATTACGTGGAGCTGGGAGGTGTCTGGTGGACCAGTTTCCTGAATTTGGCTCTCCCACCTCAGAGGCACAGGCCTGACACCCGACCTGAGCGCCAAGACCCTGTCAGCCACATGGCTCAGAAGAAAAGGGAGAAAAAAATAAAATAAGAAGAAATAAAGTTATTAAAGTAATAAATAAAGTTTAAAATTATTAAAAATTTTTAAAAGTAAAAAAAAAAAGAAAGAAGGAAGAGAGCAACCAAACCAAAAAACAAATCCACCAATGATAACAAGTGCTAAGAACTATACGAAAAAAAAAAAACGGGGCTTCCCTGGTGGCGCAGTGGTTGAGAGTCCGCCTGCCGATGCAGGGGACACGGGTTCGTGCCCCGGTCCAGGAAGATGCCACATGCCGCAGAGCAGCTGGGCCCGTGAGCCATGGCCGCTGAGCCTGCGCATCCGGAAACTGTGCTCCGCAACGGGAGAGGCCACAGCAGTGAGAGGCCCGCGTACCGCAAAAAAAACCGAAAAAAAAACAAAAACGGAGAGACAGAACCCTAGGACAGATGGTTAAAGCAAAGCTATACAGACAAAATCACACAAAGAAGCATGGAAAAATGTATGTATATATCTATATATATAAAAAAAGGAAGAGAGCAACAAAATCAATAAACAAATCTACCAATGTTAATAAACTAAATACTAAACTAAGAATAAACATAAAACCAGAAACCAGTCAGTCGCATACAGCAAACCCCAAGTCTACAGTAGCCCCCAAAGTCTGCCGCCTCAATTTTGGGATGATTTGTTGTCTATTCAGGTATTCCACAGATGCAGTGTACATCAGGTTGATTGTGGGGGTTTAATCCGCTGCTCCTGAGGCTGCTGGGAGAGATTTCCCTTTCTCTTCTTTGTTCGCTCAGTTCCTGGGGTTCAGCTTCGGATTGCCCCCGCTTCTGTGTGTAGGTCTCCTGAGGGCATTTATTCATGGCCCAGACAGGACGGGGTTGAAGTAGCAGCTGACTGGGGGGCTCTGGCTCACTCAGGCCGGCGGGAGGGAGGGCTACGGAATGTGTGGTGAGCCTGTGGCGGCAGAGGCCAGGATGATGTTGCAGCAGCCTGAGGCACGTCCTGTGTTCTCCAGGGGAAGTTGTCCCTGGATCACGGGACCCTGGTAGTGGCGGGTTGCACAGGCTCCCAGGAGGGGAGGTGTGGATAGTGACCTGTGCTCGCACACAGGCTTCTTGGTGGCGACAACAGCAGCCTTAGCGTCCCATGCCCGTCTGTGGGGTCCGCGCTGATAGTCGCAGCTCACGCCTGTCTCTGGAGCTCGTTTAGGCGGTGCTCTGAATCCCCTCTCCTCGCACACCCAGAAACAATGGTCTCTTGCCTCTTAGGCAGGTCCAGACTTTTCCCCGGACTCCCTCCCGGCTAGCCGTGGTGCACTACTCCCCTTCAAGCTGTGTTCACGCCGCCAGCCCCAGTCCGCTCCCTGGGATCCGACCTCCAAAGCCCGAGCCTCAGCTCCCAGACTCCGCCCGCCCTGGCGGGTGAGCAGTCAATCCTCTCCGGCTGGTGAGTGCTGGTCGACACCGATCCTTTGTGTGGGGATCTCTCCGCTTTGCCCTCCGCACCCCTGTTGCTGCGCTCTCCTCTGTGGCTCTGAAGCTTCCCCCATGCCACCCCCCATATCCAGCAGTGAAGGGGCCTCCTAGTGTGCGGAAAATTTTCCTCCTTCACAGCTTCCTCCCTGAGGTGCAGGCCCTGTACCTATTCTTTTGTCTGTTTTTTCTTTCTTCTTTTGCCCTACCCAGGTACGTGGGGAGTTTCTTGCCTTTTGGGATGTGTGAGGTCTTCTGCCATGGATTAGTAGGTGTTCTGCACAAGTTGCTCCACGTGTAAATGTATTTCTGATGTATTTGTGGGGAGGAAGGTGATCTCCATGTCTTACTCCTCTGCCATCTTGAAGTTCTTCCCAGCAGGCACATTCTTAATCACTGTGCCACTAGGGAAGTCCCACAAATTTTGTTTTGTTTGGCTAATTTCTAGTAATAACTATTGTGATTCCTTGCTGAGTCCCAACATCCTCTGCTTTCTCAAGTATGAATACCACCACTGAAGGCAGCTCATCTCTCTGTAGATTGGTTGGCAGGTATGGAGGGAACTAATTACAGAATCCATCAATACTGAACTGTCAGGACTTCCCTGGTTTTTTTTTTGTCTTTTCTTCCCCCTCACTTCCAGACCATGTGTGTTCATAGCATGGCAAGATTCTAACATTGCTTGGATATCTAATCTCTTTGAATGAGACCAGATGCAAAGACTTCTTGCTTTCTGCCTCTTTTCTATATATTCTAACTTAGAATGTCAGGTGAGCTTTTCTAAAAGATGCAGAGCCCTCAGTCCTTTTGAGTGATTGCTTAGTGTGTGTGGTAAGAGCTGGAAGTAAGACCTGGGCAATGTTTCAGCCCTTGAATCTGTGACTTGATCTCTATTTGGAAGTTACCATTACTGCAACCTACAGCTTTGAGATTTTGGGTTTAGTCACTGTTTTTAAAATCACAATTCTCATTGCCAAATGAAGGAATGAAGCAAGATTAGTTTTGAATGCTGTAGTCGTGGCAAACCTAAAATTCAAAGATATCAGTGCGAGTAAGTGACAAAATAGGAGAATCACTATGTTTCTATAATTTTTACAATGAATTGAATAAATTTCTTAGGACTTTGGGCCTAGCTTACTTATTAAAAAGTAATATTTGACAAAGTTATCACCATGAAAGTTTCTTTCACCTGGCGTTAAAAGCATATACTTTTCCTTTTTATTATTGCTATCTTAGTATTTTTGAAGTATATTTTAGGAACTCTATTGCTCATATCAGCTTTCCCCTCTACTTTCTCCATTCTTTGCTCTTATGGAGCTTTCTTTCTATGGGACCCTGGAGAGAGAAGCAAAACACAGATGAAATAACTAGGGTGTCAGATGACAATAAGTGCTATGGAGGGGAAAAAAAAGCAGGAAGTAGAGATATAGAGTGCCGGCAGGAAGGGGAAGGTTGCTCTTGTAAGTGGAGTAGTCAGAGAAGGCCCTCCTGATCAGGTGCACTTTGAAGGGATCTGAAGGAAGCAAGTAACGAAACCTTGCAAATATATAGGGGCAGATTAGTCCAGACAGAGGAAGGGACAAAGGCCCTGTGGTAGGAACAGGCTTGGGTTGTCCAGGGAATACCAAGGAAGCTAATGTAGCTGGAGGAGAGTGAGCAAGGGGGAAGAGGGTAGCAAATGAAGTCAGAGAGTTAAGGGGTTAGAGGAGCAGGGGCAGATTGTGTTGGGCCTTGGAATCCATTGGCCCTTGGAATGGAATCCTTGGGCCTTGGAACTTTGGCTTTTACCCTGAGTGAGATGGGGAGCCATTGGAGGGTTTTGAACAAAGGAGCAAAGTGGTGGACTTCATTGTTTCTTCATCTTCCTGCTTGCCTCATTTCTAATCTTTTCATTTTTGCAAAGCTAATGGACTAAAAATATTATCTCATTATTATTATAATACTCCTTTTCCAAATTATTAGTTAAGCGTCATTTTATATGGTTTTGACCATTTCTGTTTCTTTTGGAATTACCTCTTCATTTCCTTTCCCATTTTGCTCTTGTGCTGTTTATCTTTTTCTTATTAATTTCTTGTCCAGCTTGGACAAGCTCCACACGTATTTTGAATATAATCTTCTGTCTGTTGTATGTGTTGCAAATATGTTATTTCAAATCTGTTATTTCAAATCAGCCTATATTTTATTATATAAACATTTTTGTATATTTCACTCAATTTTATCCATTATTTTCTTTATGACCTCATGACTTCCCATTTTATTTTTCAAGGCTTTCTCAGCCCAGGGTCCTAAGAATGTTTTCCTAAAGTTATAGTTTCGTTTTTCACATTTATATATTTGATCCAGCTAAATATATTTTTATCCTCGAGGTACAGTAAGTATCTAACTTCATTATTTTTTTTCCTTTAATCGATAGCCGGTTGCCCCAACAGTTTTTGTAAGAATATTCCATTTTTTCCCTAACAATTTGAAGTGTTATCTTTACCATAAACAATTTTCCAAATATATTTGGATCTCTTTCTGGAGTTCATTCCACTAATCTATTAGTTTGTTCTTGTGATATCACTATTCTTTTAAAAATTGCAATAGCTTCATAATAAGTTTTAAAATCTAGAATGACAGGCCTCTTCCAAAATTTTCTTTGTAATTTTCAAATTTATTCTTCCCACATGAACATAAAAGTCAATTTTCCAACTTAAAAAAAAACAACCTTTTAGGGCTCAAGTAAAATGATTTTAAATAAATGACTCTTGCCTACCATTTTAATACTTTCAGAAACACCCGGAATTTTGTATATTTTGTGTTTGGGGTTTTAGAATCAGAGAACCCTGGGCTTCAACTCCATCTCTGCAGTTTACCAGCTAGACTTGAGCAAGTTACTTAGCCTGCCCACCCAGCTTCCTTCTATACAATAGAGATAATGCTTACCTCAGATAGCTGCTGTGAGTTTTACATTATTTTATTTATTAATCTGTTAATTGAATTATTATTATGCTTGCAAAATTATATAAACTTGCTTGGCATACAGTAACTAATTGGCTTAAAGTAATTTAGTAAGTGGGAGCCATTTCTGCTGTTAGGTATTTTAAAAAATAGGATATTTGAAGTATTTTCAGATGAAATGACATGATGTCTGACATTTGCTTCAAAATAATCTGGAAGGAAGAAAATCTGGAAGGAGAGTGAAAGGTGTATCTAAAACAAGATTAGGGTCCACAGAGGTTCTTTATGCTATATTTTCTACTTTTGTTATGTTTGAAAATTCCCAAAATAAAAAGTGTTTTCAAGAAATACGTCTTTAAAAAGGAAAGCAAAGAAGGAAGGAGGGTAAAAAAAGAAAAAATAGAATAAGAGAGAAAGAAGACTATTATCTTTTATCTCCTTTGCCTGTGTGGTGAAACACTATTGACTCTTGTATTATTTTAACACCAACTTAAACATGTAAAACATTTTAAGAAATTTCAAGTTAATATTAGGAGCAATTTCTGATAATTAAAACTGTTCATCAGCAGACCTGACTCCTGTGTAATTTGTGATTACTCATCCCTGGAAGGGGCTAATTGAGCTTAATTGACCTATGGGTCATTTCCAACTCTGATTCTATAAATCTGACTTTTTAGTTTATATCATTCCTCATCTTTTGAAACTCAGAGTGATAGCTGTTCCCTCTACCTTTATAAAATTGATTGCTAAGTAAAGAGCTATTCATTTAACAAATGTTTATAGGCAGGCTAGGGAAATAGGATAGTATCATTTACAGTGTTGTGAGGGAGAGAGAGAGCAGGAAGAAATATGGCTAACGAAATAATTACAGGGGCTTCCCTGGTGGCACAGTGGTTGAGAATCTGCCTGCCAGTGCAGGGGACACGGGTTCGAGCCCTGGTCTGGGAAGATCCCACATGCCACGGAGCAACTAGGCCTGTGAGCCACAACTACAGAGCCTGCGCATCTGGAGCCTGTGCTCTGCAATGAGAGGCCGCGACAGTGAGAGGCACGCACACCACGATGAAGAGGGGCCCCCGCTCGCCGCAACTAGAGAAAGCCCTCACACAGAAATGAAGACCCAACACAGCCCAAAAATAAATAAATAAATAAACAAAATAAGTAATTTTTTAAAAAGTAATAATTACAACATAGTACAACAAATGACTGAGCTATGTTCGAAGGCTTTCAAGCACAGAAGGAGTTAACTTTGGGGAAATGAGGGAAGACTTCAGAGGAGTGACGCATGGACTGATTCTTAAAAATTGTTTAAACAAAAATTTATCATTCACCGTATAGCAGCCAAAGTATGGCACATCTATACAATGGACCTCTGAAGAGATGTTAAAGAGAACTAGGCGATCCTTTATTTGTAAATAATGTGGAACTATCTCCAAGAGATAATATTAGGTGAATAAAGAGTGCAGAAATATGAACGTAAAATGTCTTCTTTACCATTTTTGTGGTATAGCTGTTTGTTTGTTTTGTTTTGTTTTGTCTTCGTTGCTTGTTTTGTTTTGTTTTGTCTTCGTTGCTCTACGCAGGCTTTCTCCATTTGTGGTGAGCGGGGGCTACTCTTCGTTGCAGTGCACGGGCTTCTCATTGTGGTGGCTTCTCTCGTTGCAGAGCATGGGCTCTAGGCGTGTGGGCTTCAGTAGTTGTGGCACGCAGGCTTCAGTAGTCGTGGCTTGTGGGCTCTAGAGCGCAGGCTCAGGAGTTGTGGCGCACAGGCTTAGTTGCTCCATGGCATGTGGGATCTTCCCAGACCAGGGCTCGAACCCGTGTCCCCTCCATTGGCAGGTGGGTTCCTAACCACTGCGCCACCAGGGAAGCCCCTGTGGTATAGTTTTTATTGACCATCTCTTTTAGGTGTTTGACTCCAGCAAACAGTAGCTTAAAGGAATGCAGTGTTTATTTGTCTCAGATAACAAGAAGTGTAGAGATGGGCATGTCAGAGCTGGTGCAGCCCTAAGAAGTCATCAGGGGTCCAGGCTTCTCATTTCTTCCTGCTGTACCATCCTTAGGTTGGGGGCCCTCTTAGGATCCTTTAAGTTTCTATTGTGCCCCCAGGCAGCTGGGCCATAACCAAACAGGAGGAAGGGGTAAGCTCAAAATGCCAAAGGCATGCCATCTGAATCTGTTCCCTTATATCACAAACTCAGTAGATTTCTCAGAACTCCACCTAGTGGACCTCTGCTTACATTCATTGGCCAGACTGTGCTACACAATCCCCTCTAGCCTCAAGGGATCTTGAGGTGAGTATTTTTAAATGAGTACATTGTCTCTCCAGCTATAACTACAGGTATGTTAGTAGTGAGGAAGGAGAGAGTGAAGAGGTAACTAGCAATGTCTGCCATCTTATTTCTAAAGCTTAGGATGCTAAAAAAATTGGAGAATGGTTGGAAGAATATGGATCAAAGCAGGTTAAGTTGTTTAACATATAACTGAAAGAAAGTAATTTGGTGAAAATTCGTGTAAAAACATTGATTAATCCTCGGGGTTACATTCAATGTAGTAATTACTTCCTTACTCTGATTACTTAACATAAGCAGTATTCATTTGTGACTCTTTTCCAATCAAGATTTAGCATGAAAAATACCCAAGTACTAAAACATATATACATAAGATCGCATGAAGACTTTTATATAAGATAATTTTAAAAATCCAGTACATTGAAAGTTTACTAGATTGCTTTGGGTGGCTAAAATAGGAATAAGATAATGAAAAGGAAAAATTCCCAGATTCTTTCATATCGTCACTGCTTCTCTGCTGTATGCTAAATTAACTCTTGTGTAATGTGGCCTGAAGTTGTTTATCTAATGGTAAAATCTTAGAAGTTGAGAGCATCATACTAGATAGTGGAATTGCAGGACAGATTTCAAGATGACCAATCAGTTCATTTCTATTTCTTGTAGAAAAGTAGGTACCAATAATAGCAATAATTTTGTCTCTTTTTAACTATTAACTACCAGTCTAAGTCGAATCTTAGAATTTTAGAGCTGAATCTTAAATTTTAGGACTGAAATCCCTGAACCTTAGAACTGGAAGAGACTGTTTCTCCAGTTCCCCTCCTTTCAGTGTTCAGAAGACCAAGGGCCTGAGAGTTTAAGGGATTTGCCCATGACCTGTCTGTTATAGGTAGAGGTAGAACTGTTATCCAGATTCCTGATTGAGTTAAATCACTTGATTTGATTCTAACCAAATGATTTAGAAGCAACTTGATTACTTTCCCTAGCTACTATGAACAAAAAGAGTCAAGTCTAGTCATAATATACTTTCTCCTAGAAATATTGTCTTCTGTAGTGCTTAGAACTAAGGATGAAAATTGGACAAGTTTGTGGTGGGCATATACCAATCTTGGTAACATTGGTGACTTTGGCCCCCTACCACCATTTGCTATTCATTAGGCAAATAAACATTTTAAATTATGATTGGTCCCTATGACAAGGTGACTCTGAGTTCCAGCTTTGTCCTTTATAAACTGAATGTTCCGACCAGGTCTTTAACCTCCCAGACCTGCTGTAATTAGAATCACAAGTAGATAATATAAGTGAAAGTTCTTTGCGAATGGTGGGTACTGTACATATTATGGTTTTTCACTTTTATTATTACCACTGTTTTTGTTGTTTCTGGCCATGTGGCATTTAAAGATTGCCATTTGTTTAATGAATGCAGTTTTATGATTATAGATGTCTTTATTAAAAGCTCCCAATTTTCATCCTTAGGGTAATTCAAAACATCTACAACTTCTGCTTCCCTAGTTATTACTTTCTTTCATAAGCTGAACTGCATGAGAGATTTATCCAGTGCTTACCCCTTCTTGAGTTTTATACTTGCTCATAATCTCATTGTGCAATTTTTGTGAAATGTAGCAGCGAACTTTTTCGTAAGCTAGAATACATTTGCAGGGTACTAATAAAATATATTTTTATTCCTTTTAGTCACTCTTTTAAAGGATAGTTTTAAATTTTAGCTCCCTTTTCAAAAATGTTTTCCGTTAACTTCTCAATAGTCTTATAAGGCTCCATCCTTGGTGATTTTCTTTGGGATGTAGTGAGGTTTTAATCTAAACCATGAATTTACTCTTTTCAGAAGCTGTTTAACTCACTGGTTCATCTTCTCCTACACCCCCAATTTGTAGTCAGATACTGTATGTACACGGGGTCATTTTTACATATTCTTTTACTTTTTTTTTTTTTTGAAGCAAGGGGAGTAAATCAGAAACGTAATTTTTCTTTTGTATATGCCAAGTATTTTGGCTCCTTTATTTTATTGCATCTTTATGTAATTACTGTACTGTAGTTGTTAAACAAGTACTACATTTTTTTGAGAGAAGGGTCTCTTATATTTATCATTAGATTGTTTTATATTTATTTGTCTCCTTGTCTAAGGCTGTTATTCTAGGTCAAATGCTTAAATTTGACCTTTAGGTCAAACCCTTTTGTTACTTGGGCCTTTGTTACAGCTTCCTCCACTGATCTCTCCACTTTCACTACCTACTTTTTAATATTTAGGTATATTTTCTATTTTTCAAGTTACCACAGATAAAAGTTTTGCAAGTTGTTTCCCTACCTTATAACACCATATGTTTTTGCTCAATCCCCCAATAACAGTTTCCTCACTGCCTTTCCAGATTCTACTAAGACTTTGCCATTTCTTCAGCCTTTACCTCTAGCCCCAAACATTCAGACTCAAAGCCATTGACACATATTTTAGCCTTTTGTTGCAACAGCACCCACTCCTAGATATACCAGTTTCTGTATCAGAGAGCTATTGCTTCATAGCAAACTATCCTAAGATTTAGTGACTTGAAACAGCCATTTTATTTCTTACATTCTGGGGTCACTCGTGTGACTGCACTGGACAAGCCTTAATGCATAAACACTTAGAAGGCTTTACTTATGTCACGTGTGCTAATGTCTTTTTGGCCAAAGTAAGTCACATGGTGAAGCCCAAAGTTAGGGTGGAGGGGACTACACAGGAGCGTGGAAGCGAAGTGGCATGATTCACATGGGGCCATTTGTAACAGATTTCAATGGATTTCTAGCTCTGTATTACTGTGTGCCTTTGGGCAAGTCATTAAACTGTGTACCTCAATTTTCTCACCTATAAAAAGAGGTTAGTAATACCTATCATAGGGTGGTTATGAGGTTTAAATTTTATAGTAATTGTTGATATTTTATGATTATAAAAGTAATACTTTTGTTATAGAAAAGGTACAAACTATAGAAAAGTATAAAAAAGAAAACAAACATCTCTTGAAATCCTGTCTGATACAGCACTACACTATAAGCTCCTCAAGGGCCTTCTCTGTTTTAATTACTGCTGTAGATATGTATCTTGGTTCTTGTTCTGAAAGATAAGGTCCTTGAAGGAAGAGACCACATTCTATTCATGTCTGTAAATCCCACAGCTTTGCATTTAGGATTAAAAGTAATAATGCATAAAAGTGCTTAACCTAATGTCTGGCACAAGTTATATTCCCACTCAAATTGGAGTTTTATTAGATACCAGTAAGAATTCTCATAAATCTTAAAGTTATACTGAGAACAAAGTATCTAAATGGAACTGTAGAGGGTGGCCCTTACTGGTCAGCTTCTCTCTGGGGAATCCTGGTGACTCATGGGATAGAGAATGGGGAATGGTAGAGAGAAGAAAGGTGTCAGGATCTGCTTATGGATCACAAACTACTTGGTGGAAAGGCCTCTAATAAAAACTTCATTCAAGTGTCTTTGCGAGGGTGCTTGATATGAAGTTACACCAAACCCTCAGCTGCATTTGCCGCAGTTTCTGTCTTCAGCTTCATGATGTTTCCCTGAGTTTGAAGCATTCAGCTAACAATGGCAAGGCGGAGACACCAGAAACGTACACCTGATTTCCATGACAAACTGGTAATACTAGTGGGGCCACTTTGTGTTGCTATATGGGTATATGCAGGAACACAAATTGGAATACTGTGGAACCTGTCCCCTGCTAGCAGAGTCACCCCAAAAGAATGGAGAGATCAGTGATCATCAGTCATCCAGCTGGTATAATACTGAATTGCTTCAAAACCAACTCATAATTGATGCCAAGTAAAAGTACCATGTACCCATTAAAGTATGGCATGATTGAAAAAAAGTGCATTTGAAACCTTCAAAAAGAAACTCCATGAAGCTTCAAAATGCTAAGTGAAATAAGTCAGAGAAAGACAAATACTGTATGGTTTCACTTATATGTGGGATATAAAAAAAACAAAAGAAAACCAAAAACTGAACCCATAGATACAGAGAACAGATTGGTGGCTGTCAGAGGTTGGGGTCGGGGGGGCGGGTGGAGGGTGGGAAGGGAGACAAAATGGGTGAAGGTGGTCAAAAGGCACGAACTTCTAGTTATTTTAAAAAGAAAAGACATGAAGATATAATGTACTGGGGATATAATGCATAAATGGTGACTGTGGTTAATAATACTGTATTGTGTATTTGTAAGTTGCTAAGACAGTAGATCTTATCATCACAAGAAAAAAAAATTTGTGACTGTATGTGGTGACAGATGTTAACTAGGCTTACGATGGTGTTCATTTTGCAATGCAACCCTCCCTTGATATCCACGGGGGATTGGTTCCAGGACCCACTTCAGATACCAAAATCCACGGATGCTCAAGGCCCATAGCCGGTCCTCCATATCTGTGGTTCCACATCTGCAAATTCAACCAACCTCAGATTGTATAATACCTAAGTATTTATTGAAAAGATCCTCATGTAAATGGACTCACACAGTTCAATCCCGTGTTGTTCAAAGGTCAACTGTATGTACAAATACCAAATCATTATGTTGTACACCTGAAACTAATATAATGTTATATGTCAATTATATCTCAATAGAAAAAAACTTCATGAAAAAGGAATAATTAAAAAAAGAGACACTAATCTATAAAATATTTTGTTGTTGAAAACTGAAGTCTGACATTAGTGATAAGTTGGTATTCTTTATACTCAGACAAGTCTTACCTTTATGTTTTAGTCAAAGAAGTTTGGCAGAGATCACAGAACTTATCCATACTGCCCTCCTTGTACATCGTGGGATAGTAAATTTAGATGAATTGCAATCTTCTGATGGGCCACTGAAAGACATGCAGTTTGGAAATAAAATAGCTATCCTGAGTGGAGACTTCCTTCTAGCAAATGCCTGCAATGGACTAGCTCTGCTACAGAACACCAAGGTAAAACTGGGCAGGGTTTGCTTGTATCTGGATGGCCTTTGGTTGACTGCAGGAGCCACAGAGGTCTGGACACCCTGCTGCCTCAACTCCCCACACATAGATGCTCAGTAAAATTGTGATGATGATAATGACGATGATGGCAGTGTCAGCACCAGTTAAAACTGGTAAATGCTAGGAAAGAGTTTTGAAATTAATTTCTATTTTTTTCTGATTACAGATGGAATTATTTGTTAATTATAGGGTAGTGTTAAATATTCAATATAAAGATATAAATAAATATTACTTATCATCTCACTATCCAGAAATAATCACTATTGGTTAATATTTTCATGTATTTCCTTTCAGTCTTTTTTTGTTTGTTTATTCATACATTTATATATGTGGATTTGGGGGTAACATAAGTGAGAACTTACATGTGCAAGATTTTTTTTAATCTTGCCTATTTTCTCTCATGGCATATATGATGTGGGCATTTTCCCATGTCATTAACTTTTTTCATAAACTTTCTAATGGTTGCACAATATTCAATTATTTAGATGCAATATTGTTTATTTAAGAAGTTCCTTGGGCTTCCCTGGTGGCGCAGTGGTTGAGAGTACACCTGCTGATGCAGGGGACACGGGTTCGTGCCCCGGTTTGGGAAGATCCCACGTGCCGCAGAGCGGCTGGGCCCGTGAGCCATGGCCGCTGAGCCTGCGCGTCCGGAGCCTGTGCTCCGCAATGGGAGAGGCCACAACAGTGAGAGGCCCACATACCGCGAAAAAAAAAAAGAAGTTCCTTATTTTTGGACATTTAGGTTGCTTCTGATTTTTTACTATCATAAATAGATTTTCAGTAAACATCTTTACACATCAGTTTTTCCTCATTCCAGATTATTTCTTTAAGATAAATTCCTAGAAGGATTCAAAGTGTTTAAACATCTTTAGTATTCTTGATATAATATTGCCAAGCTGCTTTCTAGAAAGATTGTAGAGGTAGTCCTTATTTATCAGTTAGGATTAGGTATGACTATAAAATAATAGTGACACCAAAACAAGATAAGAATTTATTTTTCACATATTTTTACTATCTGGGAGTAGGCAGTCCAAGGTTGATATGGTGATTCTAAAGTCAGGAACCTAGGCTCCTTCTATCTTACTGCTCTGCTATTCTTATCTTACCACTTTGTGGCCCAAGATAGTTGCCATCATGTCTTCACTCCAGTCAATAGGAAGGAAGAAGGAGGAAGGGCAAAGAAGGGCAGATCTCCTCCATTGAAGATCAAGTAAATGTACATCCTGGACACCAAGGACAGTCTCAGTGTAAGTCTGCTGTCCCAGAATCCCATCTGACTTAGCATTTGTCCTGGATTTTTTGTTTTTAACAGAGATGGTTACTAATAATTACATTAGAATAAGCCAGCATGGGTTTGATAGAGCTCCGCTTTCTACTCCCAGCCTCTGCCTCAATTTTTGTCTAACGTAGGCCAATAATATGTGAGATCCATGTACAGTAGGGGGAGTTCTCATGTTAAGTTATTATTAAATCTGAAAGACAACCAGCAATAATGCCTCTCTCTTCCCAGTGCTTTCAGACTCCTCCCAATCAAGGACAGAATGCCTGGCAATTGTTAATATAACAAAGTACACTGAATGTCTAGAGACAGTTAACTCCTTTCTGTCTCAGGTGGTAGAAGTATTTGACACTTCTGCCCCAGCTGGCCATTTGGTGTATCACCCAATTGTATGGCCCAAGTCTGGCCTTCAGGAGTCATAAAACCACCAGGTACCAGTCCAAAAGCTCAGTGGGAAATATAGTAAGTTAGAGGTCCATTGTCTATGAAATAGACATGTGGGAAATCGAGGCTGATCAGTTCTGTGTAGACTGAGTGTGGTGACCTAGATGGGTGGGATGGGGGTGGGGGAGGGAGAGAGGTCCAAGAGGGAGGGGATACAGGTATACATATAGCTGATTCACTTCATTGTACAGCAGAAACTAATACAACATTGTAAAGCAATTATACTCCAATTAAAAAAAAAAAAGGAATAAACTGAGCACACTTGCTTGTATGCTGTAAACCGGTACTATTATATTATCTGGCAGTACTTTGTTTTGTTTTTATTATTTATTTGTTTTTTTGTTTATTTATTTTGGCTGTACCGGATCTTAGTTGCGGCATGTGGGCTTTTTAGTTGCAGCCTGCAGACTCTTAGTTGCAGCATGCGTGTGGGATCTAGTTCCCCTACCAGGGATCAAACCTGGGCCACCGGCACTGGAAGCGTGGAGTCTTAACCCACTGGACTACCAGGGAAGTCCCTGGCAGTACTTTGTTTTTGCAATAAACCTTTTGGCAACAGCTCAAAAAAATAAAAGTATATATTTTATGTTTAAAAAGTGCTGGATTTTTGTTTCTCAAAAAAGTTAATAAGGAATGTGTAACTTGCATAAAATGTTTATTGACGTTTACTGTCCACTACAGAGACCGTAGTGGTATCGCTGACCTCATGAAAACAAGAAGAGTCGAATTTGCTGAAAAAGTGTCAGGATCTAGTTCCAAAATTAGTAGTTACTTTAGGGAGGCTTAAATGGTTTAAGCCATGTAGCTAAAGAAAGTATACATACAACTCTGTAAAGCCTAACTTTTGTTTAGATAAATAACTATTCTTCTAAATTGATTTCACTCATTTTTGAATAGGAGCGATAGCTTTATGTTTGTTGTCTCCAATGATGGAAGAACTTCGCAAACAGTTAAATAATTCCAGTTTCAGTTGAATGTTATCAGGTACTTCAAGTAATTAAATCATTTTAGTTAATTCTAAAAATGTTTTCTTTTTCCACCCATTCATGGAATCAAGGTAAAGCTTTTGGAAGTATATCTACCAAAGGTAAAGACATTTTGAGTGAGATTGGAAATTCAGTTTAAAAGTTGAATATGAGGGGGGCTTCCCTGGTGGCGCAGTGGTTGAGAGTCCGCCTGCTGATGCAGGGGACACGGGTTCGTACCCCGGTCCGGGAAGATCCCACATGCCGCGGAGCGGCTGGGCCCGTGAGCCATGGCCGCTGAGCCTGCGCGTCCGGAGCCTGTGCTCCGCAACAGGAGAGGCCACAACGGTGAGAGGCCCGTGTACAGCAAAAAAAAAAAAAAAAAAGTTGAATATGAGGGACTTCCCTGGTGGTCCAGTGATTAAGACTTCGCCTTCCAGTGAAGGGGGTGTGGGTTCAATCCCTGGTCAGGGAACTAAGATGTCACATGCCTCACGGCCAAAAAACCAAAACGTAAAACAGAAGCAATATTGTAATAAATTCAATAAAGACTTTAAAAAAAAAGTTGAACATGAAAGATAAAATTGTTAGTTTACAATATTAATACAAGTACAAATTTAGGTGAAACACATACAGTGTTGTGATAAAAATGACCGTCTTACTATCTTGAGAAATCTATGGAGGACTTGGAACTGGTTGAGGCACACCCATAATTCATAATTGCATCGAAACAAACATCAACATTCTACTAATTGAAATAGAAGCTATTGTTACAAAAATTTACAAATATCTTTATAGTCAGAGTCTCTGGACTACAAGATTTGGGGGATATAGCTGATGTTGAGTATAAAACTATATAGTTCAGTACCACAATATGTGCCTTCTCTCTTTGTTGCCTGTCATCAATCAGATTTTAGAAATCTCTATACCCAACAATGGTATTGAACTTTGTTGTAAATGGCTCTTCAAAGTTTTGGTGACATTTTGTTCAAAATCAAGTGGAAATCTGAAATCAAGTGTTCAACAACTGAAACACCCAATGAAGCTTTTATAGAACTGCAATTAATGAAAACAAAATTTCCATTGGAATTTTTCCCTACAGAAGGAAAGAAGGAATTGAACAACATAAATGGTAAGAACTCAAATGCTCTACAAGATTAAAATTTGCAATTCTGTACTTCTGATTGGGAATATTTCATCTTGCAGGAAGAATCTTTTGGTGGTGCTCCTATTTTGAATAAATTATACACATACATGAATGAAATGAAATTGAGAAGGCCTAGACTTTGCAGCATCTAATTTTGGCAAAACATTCAAAAGAATCATAGAGTCAATTTATTTGACAAGTTTTATCTTTTAAAAATATTTGTCAAAGGAAAGTACTCTGAAGGAAGCAAGAAGACAGTACCTTGAAAATATTTGGGTGGAATAGTTACACTTTTCAATGTGAAAAAAAAAATTAGAATTGAGTGTCTCTTCCATTTAGAAAATTTGCTCTGAGCTTACCAAATAACTCAGAACCTGTAGAAAGAGCATCTTTCTCAATTAAAAATATTATGGTCTACCAATAAGAATCAATTAAAATATCAGTAATTTCAAATTAATTAATTATAAAATACAACTGTGAAGAATATTGCTAGCAGTTTTATTTTTAAATGCCATATTTTTACAGACACATCCTTCAGAAAAATGCCAGTGACACAATATTAGAGACAGATATTGCTAAGAAACAAATATGTGAATATGTACCAAGAATAATTATTCTATTTTTTAATATTCAGATTATCAATATAAAGAAGTTCTTTTTTATTTTAATGTACATAGATATATGTTATTTTTATTTCTTTTGAAATTTTATTTTTGAAAATGGTTTTTGAATAGAACTAGTTAAAAAGTCCCCCAATATAATAAAATCAATTGTTAGTTAATAAATACCAGTTTCAAAAAGTACAAAATTTTAATTATTTTAGCACTCCCTTTTACTCTCACATGGCCCAGTTCGGATGATAAATTGTATAGTGTCACCACTTTAAAGACGTTTCTCAGAAGTTATTTGAAATCCTTCTGCTTACATCCTATTGGCTAGAATTTAACGATATGGTCACACCTAGATGTCAGGGAGACTAAGAAATGTAAACTTGATTGTGAGGTTGCCATGTGCCCAACCAAAAATCCGGAAGATGGAGAGAATAGATACTGGGAGACAAGTAGCATTCTGCCCTACCTTCCCATCCCACTTCTGGCTAGCACATATTTTCATAAGATAGACCTGCTGGTTTTAGGGAGAAAATAGTATGGTACCTTTAATATATAGTTTATATTCATCTGAAAAGGAAGCTAAAGAAAGAAAGAATTGGCCGTATAAAATGGAATAATAGGGGCTTCCCCTGTGGCACAGTGGTTGAGAGTCCGCCTGCCGATGCAGGGGACACGGGTTCGTGCCCCGGTCCAGGAAGATACCACATGCCGCAGAATGGCTGGGCCCGTGAGCAATGGCCGCTGAGCCTGCACGTCCGGAGCCTGTGCTCCGCAACGGGAGAGGCCACAACAGTGAGAGGCCCACGTACCGCAAAAAAAAATAAAAAATAAAATAAAATGGAATAATAAATAATCTCAGTTGACTTGAGAGCCACTCTCTGACTGCATTGTCCAACTTCCCTCTTCACCATACCTGCTATGGTCTATGTTGAACTTTGGGTCTTGGAGAAGGAGGAAGCCTCAGAAAGTACAGGTCTGGTATGGTTTCTGGGTGCCTTGAGCTGCAGATGACTAGCCACACACACTGGCCACTCATGGTTTAGACCCACATACCTGAGAGGAAGAGATGTTACGGACATACTAACTAGGTCCACATTTCAGTAATTAGCCCTCAGCCTGGCCCCTACCATTAAAAAAGAAAAAAAAAAAGCTTATTGCCTTCAGACAAATTTATATCTGTTTGCTCTGATCATCAGATCTAACTCACTTAAGCTATTCCGATGAAATGTTATATAAGGTTAAGATGATGGTACAAATATTAAGTACAAATATTATTAACATGCTATAATGACACAAACAAGTATTCACTTGTGTTAACCACTTTATGGGAATAATATTTAATATGTTCCTTTTTCTTAGCTAGCTTGTATCATTCACACATTCTTTCTTTCAGTGTGGTTCAAGTTCAGAGAAAATGGAGGCTTTGTTCCCATCAAAATCAAATCAGATTCACAGCCGGTGAAATCCACTCCTGGTGTTTTGCATTCAGAAGCATCACTATAAATGTTCCAGAGTCTAAGACCTCCACCATCTGCTCCATTAGGCACTGGATTTCAGTAGCACTACTTGATTTACTCCCCCCACCCCCCCAAAAAAGCTTAGAATATCCAAGCAACGGTTCAGCCTGAAGCTTCTCCTTGGAATAAGAATGATCAGGCATTCCCTTCCCCTCCAGTGAGCCCTGTACCTTCACGGTCTGTGCACAGGTTTGCACCTTTAGATTTGCATTTTATCAACCTTTGTCTGATGAGGAATTTTTTTCCTTTTTAAACCATGGTATGTTTTTTTCTGACTTTGATAGTTGTGTGTTAAATTGAAGCCTTTATTCTACACAACCCCGTTCATCCAAAACATGGATCTTTTGCACATTGTTCTTCAAAGGGTCATTGAAGGCTCTACAAGGTCAATTTCAAAAGATGCTTCACTGGCTCACTTTTTGTGAAAGACCTTGACTACCATGTCCAGGGGTCCATAATTGATCTTCTACAAATCTAGGCTTTTTGTAGCCCTCTTTTAATCATAATAGATGATTTTCAAATCATGTGAACAGTATTTTAAACTGAGTAGATTGTCAGGGGTAACTAAAATGCTTTATCAAAGAATTTTCTTTGATAAAGCAAATCTCCCATATTCAGAGCCAGTTCCTTTCATTTAAATACATGGCAATATTCCCCTTAGAATTTTTTTTAAGGAAAGTAAAGTTTTATCTCAGAAGAGGAATAATTTTATTAAATGAATTCCCAGAAGCTTAAGTTAAGTATAATACTAACTACTAAAAGGGGGGTTTTGAAGGGGAAGAAGAGGTGGTGATAAATAAGCTCTCTTCATATGGTTAATATCTTGGTAAAGTTAGATTCTATTTAATGATGTTTTAATTTTCTTTTATAAGAAAGAAAAATTGTCGGCAATAGCAACATAAATAGAGGCCACAGAAATAAGGGAGCAGATAGAACATAACACAGAATTGTTGTGTATAGTTTTCTGTTTCTCCACAGTAACTGTCTGCTTTTTCTTTGAGGGTGTATATTTAACATGGTAATTAAAATTAGCATATTTGTAGCAACTTTAATTTTTTATGACTTATTCTACCAATTTCCCATTTTCTTTTGCTACTGAATTCTTGTCTGAATTTCTATATTATGTGTTTATCACTGTACTTCTGCTGGGACAGGCCATTAGATGAAGTATTCTGCAGTCATATGAAATTCAGAGCTGTTTTATAATTGCCAAGGGTAAAATTAGCAAAGTCAATTATTCTCCCTTTGGCTTTTCCCTGAAGATATTAGGGGTCTTCAAGGTAATTGCCTTAGGTAACACTTAGATTTTTAAATATCTCTGAGTATAGAAATTGGTATATTAATCCTCTGATAATTGTCTTCTTACTGTTATAGCTGTAGTCACGTACGTGTGAATTAACAAGATTTTGAATTCAGTAGTGAGTTTAAAAATTAATGCTTGAGTTATCATTCATTTTCAATTATGGGACCTAAGGGCAACTTTTTATTTTAGTACTTCACTACATAAAGACCCTGAACTAAGAGACCTCAGATGCCTCTTTTTAAGCTGTAAATTCCCTGACTCCATTGAAATAAATTGCTCTATGTTATGTTCATGTAGAACATCACTGAATGCTGAAATGATGGGGTCATGCCAGAATCTAAAATTTTAGTGTTTGAGCATCAAGCTATCAGTGAGACACACTGAATAACTGGGGAAAAATCATAACATGGAAAAGCACTATAATTTAGAAATCTGGCTGACCATTACAGCTTTTCCCTCGTCTCTGTGTTTACTTGTAGACTGGATTTGTATTTTAAGATTAAGCCACAATATAAATAAGACTGTGCATATTATTATGTCATCTTTTTTTTAAAAAAACCATAGTGTTTTATATGTACAGTGATGACCCTAGTATCTAAAGAATTTAATTCACCATGTTATTTTTTTTAATCTTTGTAGTGATTTTCATTTAATGGACCTATGATTATACATCTGTGAGTTAGTTAGTTCTGGGGTCTTGTCTAAACATCCCAGAACATTGTCATGATGTCACTTCTGGGAGCCATTCTATTAAGCATTAATGATTTATATTTCTAAATAACCAGTGGCACAGATGTAGTCCTTGCATAACTGATGTATTCTCTTATGTTAACTTTGTTTTCCAAAAGGCATAAATATGTTGTTTACAAGGAATAATTTTGTTTGTATAAATATGCTCAATTTATGCATATAAATCTCCTTTTATACCATCTATATATTTTAATAAAGCAGCTGCTATTGGTTATTTGGTGTTTTTCTTATCTGTTATATTGTTTACTTTCAAGTTCATGTTGAAAAGTGAAACCTAAAAACATGCTATGTCATATGAAATTTAAGTTTTTCTCTGTCATATTCATTTAAAATAGACATTATTGTGACCTTGTGTGTTTACAGTCTTGTCATAAGTATTTTACCTGTGGAAATTATTGAATTAATTGCTTTCATCCTCTTTAGTTTGACACCCATGATTAATGTTCTTTTCTTCATATGACCCAGTCAAGGGTAGATTTTCATGACTAGAGAAAATATGTGCAGAACGTTAGTGGGGTGTCATATGTTATAACGATAAAGGAAACTGTCTCCATATCAGAGAAGTCAAAATGCTATTATAAAATTACAATTTCAAAATCCCCAAAATAATTTTTCCAGCTTTTTTCTTATCACATGCTAACATAGCCACATATTAAACAGACACTGTATTTATATTCTGAGTCTGCTTCCTTGTATTTAAAGTGAAAGTGATAAATGTTTGAGATGTGTGCTAGAAATAAGAAGACAGGGACTTCCCTGGTGGTGCAGTGGTTAAGAGTATGCCTGCCAGTGCAGGGGACTTGGATTCAAGCCCTGGTCCAGGAAGATCCCACATGCCGTAGAGCAACTAAGCCTGTGTGCCACAACTACTGAGCCTGCGTGCCGCAACTATTGAAGCCCATGCACCTAGAGCCCATGCCCTGCAACAAGGGAAGCCACTGCAATGAGAAGCCCGCACACCACAATGAAGAGCAGCTCCGCTCTCCGCAGCTAAAGCCCACACGCAGCAACGGAGACCCAACGCAGCCTTAAATCAATAAATTTTTTAAAAAGGCAAAATATTATGTTCTTTTAATATGTATTATCTCATTAAAACCTTGAACTTTACCCTTGTGGTGCTATAAAACAATGGAATGAAGTATCTTTTTGTCATAGGAAGGTCAAATGCCATCATGCAAAATGGACACTTCTCTTAGTGTCTGTGTCAAACCAGAAACCTGAAGACAAGAAAAAAAGAGCAAGAGAAGCATTTCTTCCATATGCCTGGCATTTAAAGAAACCCATTTTTTAAAAAGTCTGTGTTCTGGGCTTCCCTAGTGGCACAGTGGTTGAGAGTCTGCCTGCCGATGCGGGGGACATGGGTTCATGCCCCGGTCCGGGAAGATCCCACGTGTCGCAGAGCGGCTGGGCCCGTGAGCCATGGCCGCTGAGCCTGCGCGTCCGGAGCCTGTGCTCCGCAACAGGAGAGGCCACAGCAGTGAGAGGCCCGCGTACCGCAAAAAAAAAAGTCTGTGTTCTACAAAAATACACCCTCTGACATGGGTACAGTTGAACCCCACACCGTGGTTGGCCATGAGAGGTAGAAACATACTGATTATGGCAATCTCATTGTATACTTTGGCAACCTCAATTTTTGTAAATCCCTTTTCCCACTTTCTAGAAGTAAAATTAATTAAACCAGCTTTTTTTCCCCCTCCAATTTCACTGACATAAATTGCTATTTCTCCAAAGCCAGAGAGAGAAAAAAATGTATTTTCCAGCTTGAGTCAGTACTCTTCTTTTGCCTTTCTAATGATTTTACTCAAGGAATTTCCTGCGTTCAGAGTTTACAAAGTACTAGGCAGATGAACAGCTGATTACTTCCTCTTCATCCTCAGCCACCTGACCCCAGTCTCTTCTCCAACCATCATTTCTTCACCCAGTAGACTTGTACACAGTGCCCCTTTCTTTGTCTCTTACTGTTCACAACTCAGTTCATTTCACCTTAGACAGTCTCCAAAATGTATACACATCCTCTTCAGCTGTTTTCCTCCAGATTTTTATTCTTTTACCTGTTGTTTCAGAAAAATTGCCAAAAAAAAAAAAAATTTTTTTTAAAGAAAAATTGCCATCCACCATTTTGCCTTCTCTTTGCTTTTTTCAAGAGGAAAAATAAACCAAGAAACTTGGAGTTGAAGAACACAGAGTAAAGCTTGGTGTACTCTTGTGTTAAGAAAAAGGAAAATTATAATTAGAAATGAAATAGGCATAGGAAAGAACCAGTGTCTCTACCCTTATTCTCCTATTAAACCAAATTTCCCTGCAACCATCAACATTTAAAGATCATTTTTTAAATGTTTCCTATTTAGTTTTGTTTTCCAATTTTGTTTAGTTGCAAGTATTATAAGATTGTGGTTTTCAATCCTATTTTTAATTACAAGTATATGGTATTTCTAATATTATGGGCTAACTAAGCTTTTGTGGGCTTCTCTGGGAACCTAGCCATCATTTATAGCCTTTTATTTTAGGAAAATGTAGTATAAGCTCCAAAAAAATTTACTTATAGATGAAATTCCAAAATGCAGTGCATTTGTAATCTGGTGCCTGCTATATTAAATTAAGACTGAATTTGAACACCATAAGCAAAAGAAAATTTAAGAGCATCCAAAAGGATCCACATGACTACTTTTCATTACTTTTATTGATATAGCTTTGGTTTTAGCATTTCCATCATTTTCCTCTGAGTTGTAAATACTCAACGAAAAAATTCACTCTAAGCCAAAGTTGGCTTACAGGGCCTTAACCCAGGAGCAAATTTTATTTATTTAGCAATAGTGATTGGGGAAGAGCCCTTTTCTGGCAGCTAATGACCTACTGGAGGACTTGTGTGCCCAAGGCAAAGCTGAAGGCCATTAGCCCAGCAGGTCATTAACTGACAAATGCCTGACCCTGAGGTCATTTCAGATATTGTAAACTGTGAAAATATTAAAGTGGGTTTGTTAGAAAGTATGGCTATGCCAAGGAACTTTGTTTTTAAGAATTTTGGAAAATGCATTAAGTTGTTTGTTGTTATTCATGTGGCTTAATCGTCTTTGTTCAGGTCAGTCAGATATCAGTAAACATCAAAACTATACTGTGTGTCTGTGTTCAGTCTTTAGTTTTTAAAGGACAGTTTCTCTGTTTAGAATATCAGATTAACTACTTCATTACTAAGCAGCTACACTCTTGTGGATCACTTTTGTTTTCATCATATGTTGAGCTTTATAGCACTTACCTATTTTATATTCCTCAGTGATGACGTATAAAGCTACAAAGAGTCATGGAAATAGCCCTGAAGTAGAAGTCTGTAGACCTAGTTCCTATCCCTACCTTTTTTTTTTAATTTGCCATTTAACATTGGACAGCTCATTTTATCTCTTAGAATTCCAGTTGAGATCTTTTCCTCCAGATTGTTTATCTAATGTGTTAATACTCCATTTTCGAAATGAAATTAGAAACTTCATAATGTAGAATATTTAATAGTTATTAAAATTACTACCAAACATTAAAAAAAACACCTTATATTTTTGAGTATTTACTGTGTAGCAGGCACTGTTGTGTTTTTTGTGTATTAACCCATTTAGTCTCTCTTGAGACAGAGGAAAGGGTTAAATAATTTCCTCGTGGTAATAAATGGTAGAGCTGAATCCAGGCAGTCCGGCTCTGAAATCCTCGTGCTTAACTAAAGTAGAAGACAAACCAACAAAGAACCATGATGCCTTTTTTGCCAGCAGTTTTGCAGTTACAGATACAGGAATTTATAATATCTTAAACAACTAGTCGTTTTTAAATATTGGAATAAACAATACGAACATCAATAGGGCTCTATAAAACATTTTAGAGAAATAACTACTAAGCAAAGGCAACTTGTTTTCTTAGTTTCCTCATCTATAAAATAAAGGCAGCATTATTTCCATCCCCTACCTCCTTGCCAGTGCCAATAGTCTACAGTTCTGAGTGTTGTAGGAAAGACTGTAAAGGTACAATATATAACCAGATTCTGACAAGGGCATTAAATATGAAGAGAAACAAAGAAATCAAGAAAAATTGTTAATAAAAATCAAAGATGAGGGCTTCCCTTGGGGGGAATTGGTTGAGAGTCCGCCTGCTGATGCAGGGGACACGGGTTCGTGCCCCGGTCTGGGAGGATCCCACATGCCGCGGAGCAGCTGGGCCCGTGAGCCATGGCCGCTGAGCCTGCGTGTCCGGAGGCTGTGCTCCGCAGCGGGAGAGGCCACAGCAGTGAGAGGCCCGCGTATCGCAAAAAAAAAAAAAAAAAAATCAAAGGTGTAATAGAGAAGCCAAAATATTTTATAAATGTCAGAGATCTTAAGATTGACATGCATATTTCAACAATCTAAAGTAATATCCGCCCCATAGATGATTCACTTTGTTATAAAGCAGAAACTAACACACCATTGTAAAGCAATTACACTCCAGTAAAGATGTTTAAAAATAAATAAATAAAGTAATACCCCAAATTAGTGAACTCATCTTTATGGCAGATTTGTGATGAGAAACTTAGGCTTTATTTTATCAATACTTTAAGCCATAAGGTGATATGCAGATGTAAATTTCTGAAAATAGTGTTTGGACAAAGTGGTAACTGTGCAAATTTATTTTTAAATAGTTAAGATTTATACAGTGAATTCAAATATTAGAAGAGTACTGGTAATTCAACGAAAATTTTTGTGTGCATGTGCTAAGCATTAGAGATAACAGTTTGAAAGTCAATTGTACATCTTTATAGATTTGAGAATTTCGAACCCAAGGGTATCCATTATTTGATTCAAGGGGCAATGCAGCTAGTCTCAAGTTTCTACTACCTAATTTTTTTAAAGGAGGGGAAAATGGATTATCTAATTTTCTAGAATGCAGTATTAGTAGGGCCAGTTATTTTTAGAATTTCATTGAATCACAGATTTTGAAGAGCTGTGAAGGTATTTGGAAGAAATACAATTTAGACAAGTTGCATGGATTTTAATGCATATGAGTCATGCTTTTATTTCTGTGACTGCCTTTGAAGTGCGGACCTTGGGATGTCTGTAAATTACAAACATCTGCTTTTCAGTGTGGCAATTTGAAGAGGAACTGATTGTGCTGAAAGGTGAACTGTGTTACCCAAAGGACATGGTATCCCTGGAATTTGCAAGATGTATGTGTGAATTCCAGAAAAATCCTGAAATATTTAACTCTTTGGCCGATGTGGTCTAAACCAATTTGTTTTCATGAATCTAATAAGTTTGAAGCTAATAGTCAACATCAGTTAATGTAAACCAACAAGATTGATATGCACTCTAACAGCATATATCCCATAGTACCCAAGAATGATTCTGTTTTATCCTGCCTGTTTACACTCAGTTAATTTACATGTTTTTGATATAAAGTGATAAAGTGACCTTTACAAATATATTTCAGAATAACAGTGTTTAAACTGCATGGCGAAAATTTGAGGACTTTGTTTGCAATTCAGATGGCTGACCAAAGTATGAGCTATACGTGACGTATATCAGCATGATGTAAGATAATGGTTCAAACCACAGATCACATCCTGTTTATTGGTGGGTGGTGAAATCGTTTTAGTAAATCACTGTCAACACTTTTTTTTTTAATGAAATGCAAAAGAAAATAATAATGAAACTTTTGTTTTATAGAACTTTTCACTCATTTTTGTGCATATGCATGTATGCATATACTGTGTCATGATGTAAAATATAGTTCTTACTCTGGGTTACAGTTTAAAAATTTTGAAAGCTGGTACTACTAGGCAGTGTTCTAGCCAGCATCATCCTTTCAGTTGCATGAAATACTGTACTATGATTCTGGTGTTCTGAAGATTCACATTGTAAACGTCTCAAAAGTGGGATTAACTTTTCAGTAAAATCATACTTGGAAAGCCTTAGTTAACATCACTGAGAGGACCCTCAAATGAAGAAGCAGTGAAAGCAAAATGTAGGTTATCGGCTACATGGGGAAAAGTGTACAGATCATTGAAATGGCAGGCATGATTCTCTTCAGAGAAAGTCCAGTCAAAACATGGTGTAACAGTACCCTTAAGTAAAGAGCATATTAACGTGGACCATCCTGAGTCCAGCAGACTTCATGTGCAGGAATTCTCATGTTGGAGAAGGTGGAAAATAAAGCAGCTGACTGCTATATGATAATGACAGACAGAATTGCTTTGTTTCATGACTAAGCATGCAATCCTCAGCAACTATTTACAGTTTTTGTAGCAATGCAAGGTACTTGGCAGAACCATTTTTTAACCTACTGGAAAGCATCTCCTTTTTCTTTATTTCTTCTGAAAAGTTTCATCTTGATGTCAGCATTTTAAATTATCTGCCACTTTTCAGGAACCTAATCATTGTTTAAATAAATAAATTATATTTTTCATTGTTAAGTGACAAATAAGGCCAAGAGTCATGCACCGCCATTCAAAAAGTGAACAACTTTTTTGGATTACTTTTGTATTGCTAGTAAAAGAAATCCACATTTTTGGCAAATTGACCATTCCTTACAATTGTTATGAATAAAAAATGTGTGCAGCTTCACATTTAGGTGTTTCTGATCATGGGGCTTACTGTTGATAAAGCACAGATACCTCTTACCTAGATATGCAGACTGAGGCCCAAAGAAGTGATGTGCTGGCCCAAGGTCATGCAGCTCATCTGTGTATTAATCCTCTAGGTGATCAAAGGCAAATAAATGGCCTTTATATGGCCATCACTAGTCTCACTAGTACAGTGCCAGGTACATAGTAGGCTATCAGCAAATGTTTCTGAAATGAGTGCACCAGCCAATATAATGTTAAATTTCAACACTTCGTACTCAAGCCATTTTCCTGAACTTGTGGACTATTTAAGTTTTATCGGCTGTGATTTTACTTTTCTGGAGTTCACTGAATTTTCGTGAACCATTTTGACAAATGTTACCAGTAGTTAGTTTATAAACCAATGTATCAGCTGTTCTAAATTAAAAATTAAGATTACCAATTTGCTTAGTTATTGCTGCACCTGTCCTACTGGTAGTGCCATTTCTCTCTCTGCTCTTCGCCCTTAGCCAGAAAGAAGTTCCCAGCTCACTAGAACAGATTGCCATCCCTCCCACAAATAAGCACGGCCTTACATATTTGGCAGCATTGAAGAGGCTCCCTTCAAAAAGCTGAGTTAGAAGCTTCTTCCAGAACTCCTGTGAGTTAGTGGTATGTTTACTGCAACAGACCTCTCATCATTGTCTTCATTAAACCTGGTCCTTGTCTGGTAGGAAGGAGTGGAGAGAACCATTCTTTCACCGACTTCATCAGTGGCTTATTAAAGCCACTCATTTATATTAATCAGCATGCAGATTAGGGCTCATCTGGGTTGTGTGTGCCCAGGTGGTGGGTGAGTAGATTCACCCCTTATTTGGCCACTGCTTCTGCTCCCCGTGTTCTTCAGAGGTTGCTTCTCCAACGAGGCTGCCAACCTGGAAGATCTGGCTAGGCGCTGAGGACTCTACCTGGAACCAGATAGTTTGCTTAAACCCAGTTTGTAAATGATAAAGTGCTTTACAAATGTTAGATATTATTGGCCTCTATGGGAGAGCGCTACTCCTTTACCAGTCCTTCTCTATCTCACCTTGGTAATGTAGGTAAATCTTTCTTCTTTAAAAGCAACTCTCAGATACTTTGTGCTCCATTTGCATGAAGAGGAACGGAAGAGTGAAGCTAACCACTCTGGTTACCATTAGCAGGCTATTCAGCATCCTTTATCTATAAAAGTATTTTTCTGTAAAATATTTTCACTGACAATATAGTTTTTGTGACTTAAAAAAAAAATCTTGACAGTATCCCTTCAAATGCCAAAGCACTTTGAAAAGAACATATTTACACTAAATCTGTCTTTTGTTCCTCCCAAGATGTATATTAGAATTAATTTTCCCTCAAGGGTGTTTTACCTTTGCTACTGCTTCATGCGTTGCTATTTGTTCCTGGGGATTGGGGGAGGAGTGCAATAGATTCGTGTGTAATTAATGCCATCAGAACTGCAGATGCGTGCACACACATGACTGTTTCCTTTGCTAGCAGCTGTTAAGAGTACTAAAGGCTGAGGGGCTGTGGGTTCATTTGCCTCCCAAATAGAGTGATGGATCACACGTTGTCCTTTCATTCCACACTGTAGTAAAAAATGTCATTAAAGTAACCTTCCCAGTGCAAGTTTTTGAAAGACGATTATAAATCTGTAGTAGCCTCCACAGTTTTAGTATACCAAGCAAATTAAGTACATAGCAACCTTTTAAAAGTGAATTAAAATACAACTATACTACCTTATGACATCAACTCAGCTTATGCTGACTTGAGTTTCAGTTGGGTCACATTAGTTTATAATTAACATTTTTCTAGAGATTTAGTTGCATTTTACTTTAAATTTAGTATAGGCGCTCCTTTGCTCAAACCGAAGTGGTCTGGTTTACTAGTGAAACATGTACAGCTCTGTTGAGTCTATTCCATCTGTCAAATGCTGACTGACAGTACTCCTGAATCACATTTATTGAGAAAGGCACAAGTTTTCTGCACAGAATGCTTATCACCACTTACAGATCTTATTTTTGCTAATCAAGAGACTATTGATTGTTATATTCCGTAAATCAATTTGTGGACACAGCTTAGCTTGAAGTCTTTCTGAGACTGAAACAGGGTATGCTTCTTCCCATCCCACCCCCTAGAAGTAGGTTTATTTTATCTGATTATGAAGGCAAGCTAATAAAAGGAGAGAAAATATAGTACATTATATACTAAGCAATTATACATTTAAGCAATTCAGAAAAGTTGAAGAAAAAATTTTAATTAAAAATATCTAGGGGGCTTCCCTGGTGGCGCAGTGGTTGAGAATCTGCCTGCTAATGCAGGGGACACGGGTTCGAGCCCTGGTCTGGGAAGATCCCACATGCCACGGAGCAACTAGGCCTGTGAGCCACAACTACTGAGCCTGTGCTCCGCAACAAGAGAGGCCATGATAGTGAGAGGCCCGTGCACCACGATGAAGAGTGGCCCCTGCCTGCCACAACCAGAGAAAGCCCTCGCACAGAAACGAAGACCCAACACAGCAAAAATAAATTAAAAAAAAAAAAAAAAAAAAAACATCTAGGGCTTCCCTGGTGGCGCAGTGGTTGAGAGTCCGCCTGCTGATGCAGGGGACACGGGTTCGTGCCCCGGTCTGGGAGGATCCCACGTGCCGCGGAGCGGCTGGGCCTGTGAGCCAAGGCCGCCGAGCCTGCGCTCCACATCAGGAGAGGCCACAACAGTGAGAGGCCCACATACCACAAAAAAAAAAAATCTAGAATCTTACCACTTACAGATTATCATTATTATCATTATTATCATTTCGTTCAGCTATATTAAATATATTAAATTATTTTTTATATTAAATAAATTATTTATTATTTAATAAATAATTATAAATTATAATTATAAATTATTTATTAAATTATTATTTTGCTGTTTCAGACTTTTTTCTCAGCATATATGAACACATAGATTGACCTCATTTTTGTTTTAAAAATACCTATCATGTTGTTCTGTTTTGTACCCAGCTTTTCTTTTTCGTTTCCTTAAGAATATGTTATAGACATCTTTGTATAGCAGTAAGTGAGGATGTCTTTTGGCCATTTGGTCATTACCACCTCCTACTTCTCTCAATTTCTAATTTTTAAGTTGAGAATTTTATTATAATTATAATATATAATTATATAATATAAAATTAATATATATTTATATATAATTAATTATATTATGTACAATTATATTAATATATAATTATAATTTTATTATATAATAATTACAACACCTTTTGTAAGGGTATGCATCACTTTAGTTTTTCAGTTTAAAAAAAAATCACTGAATTTTAGTTACCCTTGCCAAAAGATAAAGAAGGAAGCAATTACATATTCCCTTGCAGTTGGTCAAATTTGTCCTGTAAATTAACCATTTAAGAAATGCATTCCAAAGGTCAGTTATATTGGATCTGTAATTGTGCTAAGGTTCAGACAGATCTGAATACTACCTATTCCTTATCTTTGATGAGAGGGTAGTGATTAAAATGGGAGAGGTAACAGAGATTGTTTGCTTGAGAACAGCAATTTGATGTCCACTTCCTTTCCTATGCAACCTCCTCTCTGGTAGCCAAAAACGAGGTGGCACGAGAAACCAGCTCATAACACTGACATTGTGAATGGTTACGACTTCTGGCTCACTGAAATCTAAGGTGTTACTTAGAAGATTGGGAGATAGTGTATGACATTGCTGTATCGTTAAACACGACACAAATCAAAGAAAAAAGCATATTTGCATTTGCATGTACAGGTAAGAAATTCTGCTACTCTCACAACCTCCAGAAATGCAGAAATGAAGAAACATATCTCCTATTTGATTACTCTCTAGGCAGGTAAACTAAACTTTATAATAGTGTTGGTGACAGTCATATAATCTGAAATAATGTTTCAGGATGCAACAAGTCAGTGTTACAGAGACCTCTGATTTTGGTTAAAATACTCTTTTCATGTGTTCTGTTGTTGAATTAAAACCCACTTTTTCTAGTAGAAAGTGTTTGCTTGTCCCCCTGGGCTTGGAACAGAAGTCCTTGGTCTTTCTCTGGAGCACCAAAAAGTCTGGGACGGGGACTCTTAGTCTCAGACAGTCTGGCAGTTGAGCTCTAGATTCTCTTCTGGCTGACGTTATCCTTGCTACCGTTTTAGGTTGCTTGAACAAATCATTCCTCAGTAATCTGAGGGAAGGGAGGAGCTCATTAAGCAAGTGCTTTTCTTTTTTTTTTTTTTTTTTAATTTATCTTTTGGCTGCATTGGGTTTTTGTTGCTGTACGTGGACTTTTCTCTAGTTGCGGCAAGCAGGGGCTACTCTTCATTGCAGTGCGCGGGCCTCTCTCATTGCAGTGGCTTCTCTTATTGAGGAGCATGGGCTCTAGGTGCGCAGGCTTCATTAGTTGCAGCACACAGGCCCAGTATTTGTGGCACGTGGGCCCTAGAGCATGCGGGCTTCAGTAGTTGTGGCGTACGGGCTCAGTAGTTGTGGCTCACAGGCTCTAGAGCGCAGGCTCAATAGTTGTGGCGCACGGGCTTAGTTGCTCCGCGGCATGTGGGATCTTCCTGGACCAGCGCTCAAACCCGTGTCCCCTGCATTGGCAGGCGGATTCTTAACCACTGAGCCACCAGGGAAGTCCCAGTAGGTGCCTTCTTGTATTTAAGTACAGTAGTTATCTAAACAGGTGAATGCCTGTGGTAGTAAACCATGTGATGAAAAAAAAAGATGAGATCATTAAATGGTCTTGTTAACATATGTATGGGCTGTTAGCCCTGTGGTCTTCCTAGAAATATTTGCAATTTTAAAGGAGGATAATACTTAAACACATCTCTTTTTGGTATAATTTTAAAAGTAAACACTTCAGGCAGTGGAAAGATATTTAAGTGTGTGCTGGATAAGTCACTTTTGCCTGGGACATATTCAACTCCCCTAGGCTAGACTGCTTTTTATACTCTCTTGCCTTCCTGGACTTGTTAACCTAAGGAAGTCCAAATCTTTTTCCTTGATGGTTGCTGTTGGCAGTGGAGGTGTATTCTGCTTAAGCAAGGATGGCCGTTTGGAAGTACAGGTCATTTATAAATTATAAACTTGTAAGTACAGATCTACATATATTTGCTAATTGCATTAACAGAAAAAGAATTGGAGAATAAAAAGGTTTTGTTGCTTTGTCCTGGTCTGGAATTTCAGGGAAATAAAGGAACACTCTGTTTACCCAAAACCAGATCCATTGTTAAAATTAGTGTCGGACTTTCTTTTTGTAAATCCCTCTTCACTTTACCAGTGCTGGTCTCAGACCTCAAACTGTTTCAAAACCATAACATTTCTTAGTGACTGATTGATCTGTATTATGTGTCCAACCATCAGAGGGATCTTGGGATGTTGCTTGTGTAAACTGTAATCCAATCTGATACTGTGCATTTAGTTACAGTCTTTCATAGACCTATTGGCAATACTCTATCCTCCTGGATTTGGGAATAGAGCTTATCTGATACCTTCAGGGGGGAAAAAAATCCATTCATTTTTCTCTCTTTCCCCACTTAAATAACTCAACACATCTGGTAACACTGTAGGATCATTGTCCTCGCAGTTCCTCTGCAGCTCATATTGCTACAATATTTCTTAAGTATTTGGTTACCTAAAGGGCAATGCGATTAAAAAAAAAAAAAAGACTTTGTATAGGTCTTACAAATTAACCCATCTGCAGAGCTAGAAAAAAATAATCCCTTTAATCAGCAAAATTTCCATATCGGCAGCCTTGTGTGTGTTGTGCAGGATGCATGTAAATATAAATTTGGAGATAAATGCTTATGTGTTAAAATTTTAAAGCATATCTTTCTAAAAATTCATATCATTTGCCTCTAAGAAAATGTTTATTAAATCCAAGGTACCTGAGATTGAAGTATCTTGTTGTTTGGGTCTGTATCCTTTGGCTTAATAATGTCTTCAATTACAAGAATGATAAAAGCTGAAACAAAATCCTTTAATTCAGTCAAAACTGAGCTAAATTTTAGGAAGCAAAGAGTGGAAATCTGATACAGGACTGCATAACATAGGAAGCTAAGTATATAAGATACTAAGACTTCTTAAGAAGCGGGTAGGGTTGCCTTGAGGAATTCTTGTTTGAAATGGCTGCACTGAACATTATAATAAATACCACTGTTTTATCCTCTTGAATTAAGATGGTTTATGCAAACAACTCTAAATTGTACAGTAGTTCCAAAGAGACCATTTACTATTTTCTGCTTGTTTTACATTCTGGAACAAGTTCAAAGCTCTTGATTTTGTTTGATTTTTTTTAATAGCCTGGGCCTTGAAAATAATACAGGTTTGATGATACAATTTCAATATTACAATTCTGTAAAAATTTTCAGTGTTTATGGTACATTTGACCCAGGGGCCCTACACCAAATATATCCACAGTGCATTTTTAGTACAACAGAATGAACACGTTAGAAAGGTTGCTTTTCTCTCTGTATTACGTATGAAAATTAGCATTGTGATGCCTCCCAGAATGGGGGTATTGAAAAAGTATCCACCTGACAGAAATAAACATTCAGCAAATTAATAGGGTTAAGATTTCATTAGTTATCTGAGGGACTTCCCTGGTAGCGCAGTGGTTAAGAATCCGCCTGCCATTGCAGGGCACACGAGTTCGATCCCTGGTCCGGGAAGATCCCGTGGAGTAGCTAAGCCCATGTGCCACAACTACTGAGCCTGCACCCTAGAGCCCGCGTGCCACAACTACTGAAGCCCACGCACCTAGAGCCCGTGCAACACAACAAGAGAAGCCACCACAATGAGAAGACCGCGCACCACAACGAAGAGTAGCCCCCTTTAGCTGCAACTAGAGAAAGCCCACACGCAGCAACGGAGACCCAACGTGGCCAAAAATAAATTAATTAAAAAAAAAATTTCATTAGTTATCTGAAATTTAAGATTATGTTCAATATGGCTATTACTGGATTTTCACATATATTAAATGCTATGCTTACAAGATTTTTTTTTTTTTGCTTGAATTATGACCGGAAATATTGGATCACAGCTCTAATATCCAGGTGGGCAATGCCATTTGCCAGGATCTTTGCACATAACCCCATTTTTTTTTTTCTATCAAGCAGAATACTGCCTTGCTACTAAGCCTTGTGAAGCATTCTGAGGTAAAAATAGGGATACATTTTTTTAATTGTTTCTTTTGATTTTTTTCTTGTTTTTTAGGTTGTGGAACTTTTAGCAAGTGCTCTTATGGATTTGGTACAAGGAGTATACCATGAAAATTCTACTTCAGCAAAGGTAAAGATTTGGTAGTCATTATAAAATGTTAGGTTAAAAACCCTCGTGGCAAAAGTAGAATTGACAAGCAAAAACATCATTCTTGTTTTGTGTTTAAATTGTTCGTGACATTTTTTTAGATTAGTGTTTTGGCTACAAATTCATGGTCATATGCTTTGCACATAGCAGATTTAGCCAATTAAAACAACCTCTTATCCTCTGGCTGGATTCAAAGTCTGTTCAATCTGCAGCAGCCCAAAAGACACCAGGATGCTTCTGGCTGGCAGGTAGCACTGTCAAAAAGGCAGGCAGGCTGGAGAAGCAGCTCACGCTGAGGTGGCTGGACCCAGCCTTTCCTCAGAAGAAGGGGCTTTCCATGTCCCAAAAGAGTGGACATGGTCCCAAGAAGGTGACTGTTGGGGGCATGAGGGAGGAATGTCTTCTATATCCAAGAACCAGAATTTACTGCATTATTAAATTCTCTGTGATAAGACATAAGATGATTGCACAGTTGGATTATTTTGATTAATTTTATAGATCTAGAATTAAGGATTTTTGACTCATTTAGCAGGACATCTCAAAAAGGGTTACGTTTTATTTCCTTAAAATGCAGTTATTTCATTTCAGCAGGATATTGGATGTGAAGCAATTGCTTCATTGACCACCACCATCAGTTAACATGTTATAAAATATTATAAGGGATTCCCATATAAGTGTTTCATTATTCTAACTTCTTCAGCTTCTGCATTAGCAAGATTTCACTCACTGCAAATTAGAAAAAAATATGCATGTATGCACATCTTAAGCTTTTTGACATTTCCATGTGAAAAAAGAAAGACAAATTTTACTGGAAGTGAAACATAGGGCATGAGCAACTTGGATATGAAATTTAAAATTTAAAAGTATAACCCAAGGATTCTGGATGGTTCAGAGAGTGGTTAGTGAAATATGAAGAATTACACCTTGAACATCTGCTATCATTTGGTTCAGGGAACCATAGTTCCTGGCAGGCATATCGAACTTCACCTAAGCAGCATAGTACTGTGTGGGGACCTGGCAGGGTATATGACCACAGTAGACCCCCTTTCCTGTGTTTTTCAAAAACATACCATAGGGCTTCTCTGGTGGCACAGTGGTTGAGAGTCCGCCTGCCGATGCAGGGGACACGGGTTCGTGCCCCGGTCCGGGAAGATCCCACATGCCGCAGAGTGGCTGGCCCCATGAGCCATGGCCGCTGAGCCTGCGCGTCCGGAGCCTGTGCTCCGCAACGGGAGAGGCCACAACAGTGAGAGGCCCGCGTACCGCAAAAAACAAACAAAGCAAAACAAAACAAAAACATACCATAGTTCTCTACCATGGCTGAAGGTTAATAGGAGATTGTAAAATGGAGGGCTCCTGGTCTAGTTCCACTTATAAAAAGACCCCTTGTATATAGTATGATGAAGACGATGGTGGGTAAGCAAATAACACTGTGGTAAGTAATTCACCTGTTTCTTCCTTAAAGTCTTCACAGTAATCCTTGCTAGCAGAGACTGCTGCTCTCCCCATTTTACATCTGTGAAAACTGAGGCTTAGAAAAGATTAATGTGCCCATAGTCATACAACTTGTTAGTTGAGATTGAACTTCAGACCTCAGGCTCTTCACCTCTCATTCACTGCCTCTGTAACCTTAATGAAACCTGATTTGCTAGCATGCCTCTGCCATACCTGAGATCCTACCATATATGATGATTACAGTGACCTCTTCTGGCAGCTGAAGCATTGTTTTCCCCCCGGGATATTTCTAAGGTGTTCAATTTAGTTCCATATAAGATATTAATGTTTTATAGTTAAATATCTGTTAAGTTTTAAGTGAAAGTTTTATTGTTGATTTTAAGGTTCTTGACTTACTCTTATCATTTGTCCACTATAATTACTCCAGTTTATTAATAATTTTGTGAACATTTGTTAAGTACTTTTTATATTTCAAGCAGACCTACTATAGCAGCAACAATAAAAATGCTTAGCACTTCACAGTTTGCTTATACTTTCTACATAATCACCTATGAAAAGGGTGACATTTGTTGGTACCCATTTTATAGAGGAAAAGCCTAAAATTCAGAGATGACAAATGCCAAGAAAGCATAGTGTCTGGAAATTGTTAATGCATGTTTGACAGTGACATGATCTGAACCCAGGTTTTTTGACTCCAAGTCCTATATAATCTCTTTCTTCCTGGGAAAGAGAAGAGAGGCAGCAGCAAAGTCTTTGAAGGACTGTTGATCATACATGAACCATCACTTAGCAAGCACCAGTTGCTGACTTTGATTATCTAATTTAAGTTTTACTCAAAAGACTCTAGCAATGCTTTGTCATCTGCCCTCTTTCCCACCACCTTCCCAAACACAGTCCTTTCAAACACTTGAGAACTTTTTTAAGCAGTTACATTTCTGAATATAGCCAAACCATTTAAAGAGCTGTTCTTTTTTTATAACGGAAACAAAAATGCATAGTTGAACTTGAAGCAGGTCCAATTTAGGTTAACCACATTTCCCTTCCTAACCAGAAAAATTCTGAGCTTTTTTTTTCCCCTTCTGCGTGTGCTTGCCATTACAGTGGCTGTTCAGAATCTGGTTTTTCTAACTTGGCCCAGGAATCATTTCAGAGACAGAGAGAGCACTGCCCCCCACATGGAGTGCCTTCAAGGTTTTCATGTTCTGACAAGATTGGGAAGCAGCCACAAGTGGAGGTCATGTGGGAAGTGAGTTGCACAACCTCCGTAGCCTGGGGCCAATTCAGTACACAAAAGAATTGCTTTGTGATTTAAAATAAGCTGCAAACCATTTCATCTCTCCAGGGATAAGAGGATACAATAGTGGTCTGTTTTCTATATGGCTACGTACTACAGTGATGGAGAAGCTGGGTAGTATAAAAATAGCTTTCTGTGGAGTAGTATCTCTGTGACTAGGGTAGATGCATTAAAGCAAATGGAGGGGAATCGTAACTGAATATGTTAGGAATCACCTTCTCTGGAAGTTTGTAGAGTAATTACCTCATCCTCCTTAAAACTATGAAAATGTATGTGACTTATGTTAGTAATACTTAACAGATTGTACGTAAATTGGGATTCAGTGTTATTTAGGAAATTCATCCTTGTTCTGTCCATTGAAAAATAACATTTTTATTTTTGCATTTGCTAGTTTGCGAACCATTTCTTCCTTGAAATAAAAATTAGCCATTGTGCTTTCTTTAGTGTTTATATCTCCCTTCACTTTACCTGCTTTTTCTTTTTTTGTTAGCTAATTGAAGAAAGAAGCACATCAGATAGAAAAAATGCACTTTAAATGGTCGTTTGCCATCCTAAGAGTTCCCTAGTCATCGTATTCATATTACTGTGCACGCTAAATATTTTACATTTTAGCAAAATTTGCTTTGAATCCATAGGCCATTATTATATCTAAAATCTTTTTTTTTTTTTTTTTTTTTTTTTTTTTTTGCGCTGTACGCGGGCCTCTCACTGTTGTGGCCTCTCCTGTTGCGGAGCACAGGCTCCAGATGCGCAGGCCCAGCGACCATGGCTCACGGGCCCAGCACTCCACGGCATGTGGGATCTTCCCGGACCGGGGCACGAACCCGCATCCCCTGCATCGGCAGGCGGACCCTCAACCACTGCGCCACCAGGGAAGCCCTATCTAAAATCTTTTTAACACAATTATCTTATTATTATAACTTGTTTTCTAATTAGAAAAGTAAATACATGTTCATTAAATAAAAATTGAAAGTACAGAAAAGGTCAAGAGGAAAATAAAAATTATTTTGTATAAGCCATCCCACAGAAATGAATCATGATTACATTCTAGTGTATTTCCTTCTAGAGTTCATTCTATGTTTCTCCCATTTTTGAGTTATTATTGTACATATAATTTTTCATCCTGATTTACTCTCCAGGATAGTCATTTTTGTTATTAAAAGTCTTCAAAAATATTTAATGGCTGTTTAATATTTCTTCATACTATTACTGAACCAGTCCACAGTTTTTGGACACTTGTGGTTTTTTTTTTTTTTAACTAATTTAAACAATATTGTGATGAACATTTTAGTGTACATAACTTTGCTCTATTTCATACCATTTGCTAAAAAAAAAATCTGAAAGTGAGATCCTTGAATTAAAAAAGTAAGAATATTTTCAATATATCCCTATGTAGAAAAGGACTACTGTCCTTAGAAAAACTGCTTGTAAGGTTGGCCTTGGATTTTAGGGATGTTTCCACTATTCTCTAACTGATAAGGGCAGTTCACTGTACCTAAATTGTCTCTGCAAACAATGTTATTTATACTGATCACCTGCTTTCCTTCTGGGAGTCTGCAATTTCGGTACATCCTAGGCAGTGGTTGCCTACATCACCAATTCCAACAAAAACTCTGAAAACTGAGTCTCCAGTGAATATCCCTGCTAGACAGCATTTCACATATGTTCTCATACATGTTAATTCTTGGAGGAATTAATCACATCCTGTGTGACTCCACTGGTAGAGGAAAGATTCTTAGAAGCTTACACCTGGTTTCCTCCAGACTTCATCTCTGCACCTTTTTCCTTTGCTGGTTTTACTTTGTATCCTTTTGCTGTAATAAACTACACCTGTGAGTTCAACTATATGCTAAGTCCTGTGTATCCTCCTCACAAACCATCAAACCTGGGGGTGATCTTGGGGATCCCAACACACTCTTTTTCTGATTTTTTATTGTTTATTTCCCATCCACTCCTGCTCCCTCCTTAGGAATCTAATCAAGGTCCTCTGTAAGGCATGTGTCTTCAACCCATGTTGGTGTTGAGATGGATAACAGCAGACTTCTTCCCTATTTTCAGAGGTTCTGCTCATGTTAGCTTGGTCCCAGTCTCAGGAAAGTGAGAGGGTTTTAAAGAGAATCCAGTTGTCTTGGAAAAGAACTGATTTTAACAGAGTCACTGAAATTGTAAAGATCCGTTCTATTTTTTTCTAAACACATTATATTTCCAGTAGATTATTCTCTTATGAGGAATATCATCTCTTTTGTGGGGCAAGATAACTTCTATCCACTTGTTTTATCTTTTTCTTTTTTTTAAGATTTTTTTGATGTGGACCATTTTTTTTTATTATAAATTTATTTATTTATGGCTGCATTGGGTCTTCATTGCTGTGCGCGAGATTTCTCTAGTTGCAGCGAGCAGGGGCTACTCTTCATTGCGGTGTGCGGGCTTCTCATTGTGGTGGCTTTTCGTTGCGGAGCACAGGCTCTAGGCGCATGGGCTCAGTAGTTGTGGCACACGGGCTTTGTTGCTCCACGGCATGTGGGATCTTCCTGGACCAGGGATTGAACCCATGTCCCCTGCATTGGCAGGGGGATTCTTAACCACTGCACCACCAGGGAAGTCCCTAAGTGGACCATTTTTAAAGTCTTTATTGAATTTGTTACAATATTGCTTCTGTCTTATATTTTGGTTTTTTGGCCGTGAGGCATATATGATCATAGCTCCCTGACCAGGGATTGAACCTGCACCCCCTGCACTGGAAGGCGAAGTCTTAACCACTGGACATCCACGGGAAGTCCCTGTTTTTATCTTTATGTTTATCTTTTTTTTTTTTTGGCTCTCATGCAGCTTTCAAGTAAAACAAAAATAAGATAATTCAGTCCACTAGGAAGTTATGGATTATGTCCTATCTGCAAAGCCCTATGCCACCATCTAAAATATAATAAAAAATGAGCAAGCTGAGTTTTTCCCACTGAGAAATATAACAGGAGGGACTTGTGAACAAAAATTACATCTGGCTGGGAAAATCAGAAAAGATATTATGGAGAATGTGATATTTGAGACAGACATTTAAGGATAGGAAGGGTGTCTACTGATGGCATCCTTGAGGAGAAGGATGGCATTTCAAGCAGAAGAAACAGCATGATCAAAAGTAGGGAAGTATACGTAAGATCAGGGCTTTCTCCATGTTAGAATAAAGGAATAGTGAGAAGACTGGAAAAGTAGGTTTTGTCATATGCAAGAAGACTCATAATGCTGGAATGTAGAGCTAATATCCTTTTTAGTAATTGAGATAAGAGAGAGAATGAAGGTTTTTAAACACAGTAATTACACGATCATACTAACCTTCGGGGAAGCTAGTTCAGCGTGGCTTACAGGAGATTGGAGGGAAATGAGAACAGTTAGAAAGCCAAAATAATGATGAAGGTCAGAGGTGCTCTTCTCCCACTTCGATGTGGTTGGCCCCTTCTTGATATTCATATCTCTACATCGGTATCATCTTCTCAGAGAGATGACCCACCCCCAATCTAAAGTAGCCACCCTACTTAATTCTCTTTATCTTAATCACAATCGCCACCATCTGATGTTTTTCTTATTGTTTACTTTCAGTCTCCTACAAGAATATAAACTCCACGGGAGGAAGGATTTTGTTTACCACAGTAATCCCAATATCAGCACAGTGCCTAGCACATTAGTAGTAGCCCAAAAATACTTGTTAAATTAATGACATAGAAAGGCCTAGAGTGCTTGGAATGGAAGATTTTTCTCATTTTTCTGACAGCTTTATTGATGTAAGTCAGCTGCAAATATTTAAAGTACACTATCTGATATGTTTTGATATACGTGTGCACCAGTAAAGCTATCATCACAATCAAGATAATAAATATATATATCACTTCTTGCTGCAAAAGCAGTGGATCCCCCAAACTCAGTGTTCGTTAGCTGTAATATAAGTCCACTGAAGGCATAGCATCCGTCTGAGCCCATTGCATTGCCCCTGCAGGATTTGGGGTAAAGGGTAACCAACACAAATATGCTAATGCACATGATTCTTCCCATGCCATAAATAATAAAGTCCTTTATCTCTGAACCAGGAGTCTTATGTCTTCTGTTAGCATCCACAAAAGAGCAAAACAGTAACAGACTAACTCACTAGGTTGTATGTATGTAGGATAAAAGCAAATCCCAGATCCAACAACTAGACCCTCCAGTATAATGTTGAAGTGGTGAGAATGGACATCCTTGCTTTCCTCCTGATGCTAGGAAGAAAACATTCAATATTTGACCACTATTAAGTATGATGTTAGCTGCAGGTTTTGGTTTTGGTTTTGGTTTTGGTGTTGATAGAGGCTCCTGATTAGTGAATATGTTCCCTTATATTCTTAATTTCCTGAGGGTTTTTTACCAGAAATTAATGTTAGGTTTTGACCATTTTTATTTCTGGAGCTACTGAGGTGATCATATATATATATATTTGTTGTTGTTGTTGTTTTTTAGTTTTCTTCTCTTTTGAGATTTTCTTTTTTAGTCTGTTAATATGGTGACTTAATTGTTTGATTTTCAAATGTTAAATCAGCCTTGCATTCCTGGAATAAACCTCACTTGATCATGATGCAGTCACCCTTTTCTATATTGTTGGATTTGATACTCTAAAATTTTGTTAATGTTTACATTTTTATTCGTGAGGAATAAGGTGTGTTATTTTCAGTTCTTTGTAATGTCTTTGTCTTTTGTCAATATCAAGATAATGCTGGCCTCAAAATGAATTGGGAAGTATTTCCTCTTTGATTTTTTGAAAGATTTTGTGTAGAATTAGTACTGTTTCTTCCTTACATATTTGATAGAATTCACTAATGAAACCATCTGGATCTTTCTTTATGGGAAAGTTTTTTTGTTTTGTTTTTTCCTACTACAAATTCAGTTGCTTAAAATATCATACTATTTAGGTTATGTATTTCTTCGTGAGTAGATTTTGGTAGTTTGTTCTCTGCAGTGAAACACTAAGTTGTCAAATTATTGGCCTAAAGTTCTTCATAATATTCCCATATTATCCTTTTAATATCTGTAGAATTTGCAGTAATGTCACTTCTCTCATTTCTGATACTGGTAATTTTTATCTTCTCTCTAATTTTCCTAGAGGCTTAACAATATTATTGATTTCAGAGCACCAGCTTTTGGTTTCATTGACTTTATTTTTTCTCCTTTCTTTTACATTGATTTTTCACTCTGAGTTTTACAATCTCTTTTCTTTTGATTGCTTTGGTTTTATTTCCTCTTCTATTTTTATTCTTTTAAGCTGAAATCATGTATTTGAACTCTGATTTCTTTTCTAATATGGTATTTAGTGCAATGAATTTCCATCTAAGTGCTACTTTAGTGGCATCCCACAAATTTCCATTATGTTGTTTTTCATTTCCATTCAGTTCAAGCCACTTACTAATTTCTCTTTTCCTTAGACTCATGGATTATTTTACAGTTTGTTATTTAGTTTCCAAATATTTGGGGATTTTACAGATGTCTTTCTGTTATTGATTTATAATACCATTGTGACTAGGGAACTTTTTTTTTTTTTTTTTTTTTTTTGCGGTACGCAGGCCTCTCACTGTTGTGGCCTCTCCCGTTGCGGAGCCCAGGCTCCAGACGCGCAGGCTTAGCCACCATGGCTCATGGGTCTAGCCGCTCCTCGGCATGTGGCATCTTCCCGGACCAGGGCACGAACTCGTGTCCCCTGCATCAGCAGGCGGACTCTCAACCACTGCGCCACCAGGGAAGCCCCGGGAACATTTTATATGGTTTGAAGTATTTTAAATTTATTGAGAGTTGTTTTATGGCCCAGATATGAACTATCCTGGTAAATGTTTTATATTCACTTAAAAAGAATATGTAGATGACATGAAACTATACATAGAGAATCCTAAAGATGCCAACAGAAAACTACTAGAGCTAATCAATGAATTTGGTAAAGTAGCAGGGTACAAAATTAATGCACAGAAATCTCTTGCATTCCTATACACTAAGGAAGAAAAATCTAAAAGTGAAATTAAGAAAACACTCCCATTTGCCATTGCAACAAAAAGGATAAAATATCTAGGAATAAACCTACCTAAGGAGACAAAAGACCTGTATGCAGAAAATTATAAGACACTGATGAAAGAAATTAAAGATGATACAAATAGATGGAGAGATATACCATGTTCTTGGATTGGAAGAATCAACATTGTGAAAATGACTATACCACCCAAAGCAATCTACAGATTCAATGCAATCCCTTTCAAACTACCACTGGCATTTTTCACAGAACTAGAAAAAAATATGTCACAATTTGTATGGAAACACAGATGACCCCAAATAGCCAAAGCAGTCTTGAGAAAGAAAAATGGAGCTGGAGGAATCAGACTCCCTGACTTCAAACTATACTACAAAGCTACAGTAATCAAGACGGTATGGTACTGGCACAAAAACAGAAATATAGATCAATGGAACAGGACAGAAAGCCCAGAGATAAACCCACGCACACATGGTCACCTTATCTTTGATAAAGGAGGCAAGAATATACAGTGGAGAAAAGAGAGCCTCTTCAATAAGTAGTGCTGGGAAAACTGGACAGCTACATGTAAAATAATGAAATCAGAACACCCCCTAACACCATACACAAAAATAAACTCAAAATGGATTAAAGACCTAAATGTAAGGGAAGATACTTTACAACTCTTAGAGGAAAACATGGGGAGAACACTGTATGACATAAATCACAGCAAGATCCTTTTTGACCCACCTCCTAGAGAAATGGAAATAAAAACAAAAATAAACAAATGGGACCTAATGAAACTTCAAAGCTTTTGCACAGCAAAGGAAACCATAAACAAGACTAAAAGACAGCCCTCAGAGTGGGAGAAAATATTTGCAAATGAAGCAACTGATGAAGGATTAATCTCCAAAATTTACAAGCAGTTCATGCAGCTCAATATCAAAAAAACAAACAACCCAATCCAAAAATGGGTAGAAGACCTAAATATACGTTTCTCCAAAGAAGATATACAGATTGTCAACAAACACATGAAAGAATGCTCAACATCATTAATGATTAGAGAAATGCAATTCAAAAGTACAATGAGATATCATCTCACACAGAAGGGCCATCATCCAAAAATCTACAAACAATAAATGCTGGAGAGGGTGTGGAGAAAAGGGAACACTCTTGCACTGTTGGTGGGAATGTAAATTGATACAGCCACTATGGAGAACAGTATGGAGGTTCCTTAAAAAACTAAAAATAAAACTGCCATATGACCGAGCAATCCCACTACTGGGCATTATACTCTGAGAAAACCATAATTCAAAAAGAGTCATGTACCACAATGTTCATTGCAGCTCTGTTTACAATAGCCAGGACATGGAAGCAACCTAAGTGTCCATCAACAGATTAATGGGTAAAGAAGAAGTGCCACATACATACAATGGAATATTACTCAGCCATAAAAAGAAACGAAATTGAGCTATTTGTAGTGAGGTGGATGGACCTAGAGTCTGTCATACAGAGTGAAGTAAGTCAGAAAGAGAAAAACAAATACCTTATGCTAACACATATATATGGAATCTAAAAAAAAAAAAAAAGGTCATGAAGAACCTAGGGGCAAGACAGGAATAAAGACACAGACCTACTAGAGAATGGACTTGAGGATATGGGGAGAGGGAAGGGTAAGCTGGGACAAAGTGAGAGAGTGACATGGACATATATACACTACCAAATGTAAAATAGATAGCTAGTGGGAAGCAGCTGCATAGCACAGGGAGATCAGCTTGGTGCTTTGTGACCACCTAGAGGGGTGGGATAAGGGAGGGTGGGAGGGAGGGAGACGCAAGAGGGTAGGGCTATGGGGATATATGTATCTGTATAACTGATTGACTTTTATATAAAGCAGAAACTAACACACCATTGTAAAGCAATTATACTCCAGTAAAGATGTTAAAAAAAAAGAATATGTATTCTGCTATTATTTCTTAGAGTGTTCTTTAAATACCAATTAAGTCAATTTGATAGTATCATTAAAGTCTTCTATATTTGTTATTATTTTCATTCTGCTTATTCTGTCAGTTACTGAGAGAAAGGTGTTAAAGTCTCTGACTGTGACTGTGGATTTTTCTATTTCTTCCTGCAGTTCTATCAGTTTTTCCTTCATGTATCTTGAAGCTTTGCTTTAGGTACATTAACCTTTAGGATTAATATATTATTTTTAGGATCATTATGTTATCTTGACGATTCATCCCTTTATTGTTAACTGACCTTTGTAATCTCTGGTAATATTCTTTATATTTTTTTCAATATGTACTTAATCTGATATTAATATAACAACTCTATCCTTTTGATTAAAATTATCATGGTATATATATATATATATTTCCATCCTTTTACTTTTTATATATTTATAATGGGCTTCTTGTATGAAGAATTTTGCTCTTTTATCCAATATGACAATCTCTACCTTTTAATTTGTGTATTTAGATCATTTACACCAGATGCATTTATTAGTATGGTTCAGTTTAAATTTATAATACCATCTTGTTATTTATTTATTTGTCTCATTTTTTCTTTTTCCTTTTTCTTCTTTTTCTGCCTTCTCTTAGATTATTTTACATGATGCTATTTTTTCTCCTTTTTTAACTTATTAACTATAAATCTTTGATACATTTTTTTAGTGGTTGCTATTGAGTTTATAATATATAGATCTTTAACTTACCACAGTCTACCTTCAAGTGATAGTATACCTTTACTTATAGTATAAGAACCTTACGAAAGTTTATTTCTGTTTCTTCCCTCTCAGGTTTTGTGTTATCATTGTCATACATTTTACTTCCGTATATATTAAAAATCCCACAATAAATTATTATTTTTGCCTTAAACATTCAATTATATTTTCAAGTGATTTCATTTTTTAAGTCTTTTATATTTACCCACATGGTTAATATCTTCAGTGCTTTTCATTTCTTTATGTTGATCCAAATTTCCTTGTGGTATTTTTTTATTTCTTCCTAAAAGATTTCTTTTAACATTGCTTATAGTGCAGGCCTGCTGGTGATTAATTCTTTCAACTTTCGTGTGTCTGAAAAAGTCTTTATTTCAACCTTGCTTTTGAAAGGTATATTCACTGGATATAGCATTCAAGATTGATTATTGTTTTCTTTCAATGTTTTAAAGATATTGCTTCACTGTCTTTTCACTTACGTTGTATCCAACAAGAAAGCTGCTGTTATTCTTTTTTTTTTTTTTTTTTTTTTTTTTTGCGGTACATAGGCCTCTCACCGCTGTGGCTTCGCCCGTTGCGGAGCACAGGCTCCGGACGCGCAGGCTCAGCGGCCATGGCTCATGGGCCCAGCCACTCCGCGGCACGTGGGATCTTCCCGTACCGGGGCACGAACCCGTGTCCCCTGCATCGGCAGGCGGACTCTCAACCACTGCGCCACGAGGGAAGCCCAGCTGCTGTTATTCTTATCTTTGTTCCTCTGTACATAGCATGTCTAAATTTCTCTGGCTGTTTTTCTGATTTTCTTTTTACCACTGGTTTTGAGCAATTGGATTATGATGCCTTACTGTCATTTTTTTTCTTTCATGTTTCTTGTGCTTGTGATTCATTGAGCTTCTTGGATCTGTGACTTCATTGTTTTTATCAAATTTTGGAAAAATTTGGTCATTATTTCTTTAAATATTTTTTTGATCTTTCCTCCTTTCTCCTCTGTCACAGGGACACCAGGCTGCTTGAAGTTATCACAGAGCCCACTGTGCTGTAGTCTTTTTTTTTTCCCCATATTTTTCTCTCTGCATTTCATTTTGGATAATTTCTGTTGGTGTGCATTCAAGTTCACCAATTTATATCTTCCATGTTTCTACTTAACATACTCAATGTTTCTTCTAGCTCTCCTAGACCATATGGAATACAGTTATGAAAACTGTTTTAATATCCCTATCTACTAACTCTATCATCTGTGTCATTTCTAAGTAGATTTCAATTGACTGATTTTATTCCTCATTATGCATTGTATTTTCCTGCCCTTTTTTTTTTTTTTTTTTTTGCATGCTTGGTTATTTTTGATTGGGTGCCAGACACTGTGAATTTTATTTTGTTGGATGCTATGTATTTTTGTGTCTCTATAAATATTCTTGAGCTTTCTTCTGGAATGCAGTTAAATTACTGGAAACAGTTTGATCCTTTCAGGTCTTACCTTTAAGCTTTGTTACTCAGGACCAGAGTGGCATTTAGTCTAGGGCTAATTTTCCCCACTGCTAAGGCAAACCCTTCCAAGTACTTTACTGATACCCTGTGCATTATGAGTTTTCCCCCTCCATCTGGTAGGAACAGGAACTATTCCCAGCCCTGTGTGAGCTCTAGGGATTGTTCCCTCCATACGTTCTGAATGATTCTTTCCCCAGACTTTGGTAGTTTCTTTGCACCCATGCACTGGGAATACTCAGCTAAAGACTTTCAAGAGACCCTCTATACCCCTCCAGAGCTTTGTGCAGCCCTCTTTTCTTGAGTACTCTCCTGTGAACTCTGGCGCCTAACTCAAACCCCTTTGTGCTCTCTAGACATCCAGGTCCATCTCCTCAACTCAAGGAAACTATTAAGGCTCTAGTGCAACCTGGCATTTTCTCCAGACAGTAAGCTGGAACAATTGTAAGACTCATTTATTTCCTGTCTCTCAGAGATCACTGTCCTCTGTTGACTGATTTTAAATGACTTAAAAGCTCTTGTTTCATATATTTTGTGCAATATTTTAATTGTTTCAGGTGTGAGAAATCCTATTGCTCCATTTTGCTGGAAGCACCAGTCTTCATAATTTTATTTTTTAGTGTACATTACAATAACTTTTAAAAAAATAACAAGTATAAAATTTTCCGCCTATAAATTTCAGGGTGTTGGTACCCTAAAATACTTATTTTAGTGTGTCTGTTGGGTACTTCATCCATGAACATAAGAAATCAACAATGGCTCCAATGTTTTTCACCTGGTTGACCAGAAAAATGATGGTAGATTTCACATAGAAGAGAGTAGGTTATAAAGAGAAGTGAATGAGTTTAGTTGATATCAGATTAATGTTGAGCTGCTGGCAGACTCTCTAGATGAAAGAGAGAGTCAAGAGCTCCAGAGAGGCAATGTGGGAAATTCGCTTTGTAAACTTATAGGTAAATGAGTTTTGGTAGAGAAAGAAACAAAAAAGTTTAGAAAAATAAAAATAGAATGGAGAATACAAAGGAGGTAGGTATGGCAATCAGTACTACCAGGATGCACTGTAAGTGGCTTTTGAATTTGACACTACTTCTTCCCAACTAAGACTGAAAGAGAAATATGTTGTGTTCTGAATTTATTATTTGATGACTAATGCTACAAATAATTTTTATATAGAAATTTTCTCCTAAACTTAAACAAATAGGGATATATGTGATGGACCCCTATGTAAGGGATATTGGCAAACATAATGAATAGTACCTTCAACATAAAATTGCAAACAGTGCATTCTACCAGCATCTACTCAGAAATCGGAGGATATGTAGTAATTCATATCTCAGTGAAGATATTTCTTGTGATGGAAAACTGGGAGAGTAAGATTCTGTCTCCTGATACTTTCACATAATAAAGAGATTGAATTTTGGAAATCTAGATAAAGTGTTTCTCATTGGATTCTGGTTGACTTGTTTGTTATCATGAATTCTGCATTTAGCCATAGCGTTGAATTAGGCCATTTTGATAAAGTGCTTATTAGCAAACTTGTATTGAATTGCTTCTCTATCTACAGCAGCACACTGAGTACTACCAGAGCACTGAAAACAAAGCTACAACAAAAAACACAAACCTTCTCTCAAGGATCTGATGATACATATAGGTCAGAAGAAAAGCGTGCATGAAACCACTGGATAGCAGTTTACCCATGAGACCACATGTCAAATTATATGATACAGGCTAAATATTTATGCGAGCGTGCAACATTAAGAATAAATAGAAGTATTTCAGGGGAAGCTTCTTGGAGGAGCTAATTTTCTTTTAAGTTGAGTCTTAGAAAGTATAGTAGAATTAGGAGAAGTTGTTGAGGTTTGTTGGAATCAGCATTGTCTGGGAGGTCAGATTTGTTTATTCATTCATTTAACATATTCTTTGAGCATCTGTTGTGTGGCAGACATTAGTGGTATAAGAGCTCGGTGAATAAGACATCTTTGTTCTCATGGAGCTTACATCCTAATGGAGAGGCCAACTATAAACAATTAATCACATAAATAAATGAATAAGAGAAATAACTGATACTGCACAACATAGAATTGAATAGGGAGAAGTGATAGTGAAGGATTAAGTGAGTTACTTTGGAGTGAATGTTCTTGAAAGTCCTGAGGAAATAACTTCTAAGCTGAGATCTGAGTAACAAAAAGCAGCAAGCAACTCAGGCAAGGTCCTGAGAGAGCAACCAGCTTAATGTATCCAAAAAATAGAAGGCCCACTCAGCTGAAACATGGTAGATGAACAAGAGTGATTGGAGGTAAGGTTAGAAAGGCAGACAGGTATTATGACAATATATGTGACTCAATCATGAAGGTGCTTTGAACACAGGTTCAAATAAAACTGAGAGAGAAACTTATAATTTTGTTTTAGGGTTACCTAGTTATTTTCTAGGTCTGCTCATTCAACAGATGTTAATGAGTACCTATTATGCACTAGCAGCTGTGCTAGACAAATCTGGAGCGTGTGTATTGAGAGCTGAGATACAGACAAAGCTATAGTCAGATCTGGATCAAAGGGCATTTGCTAGGGATGGGTGATCATTTTAAAAGGAATCAATGAATCAATGGATAGATCTTGAACATTTGTATTGGGGAGTTTGGATTTAAAATAGTAAGTAGAGGGAAAGTACCATAGAATCTTACACAAAGAGAAGATCTTTGATAAAGATTATTGTAGAAGCTGTGAATAGAGAAGCCAGAGGAATTAGAAGCAGAGGTATCAGCTGGAAGAGTGTTGAAATAACACAGGTGTGAAGCAACAGACAAGACTGTTAGCAGTGGAAACAAGCATAGGGCAAGGGCCCAGGAATTCCACATGTATCCTATCTCTCAACTTTTAAAGTGATTTGCAATTTATGTCTCCTGTTTTATTACTCTCTTGCTATGTATTTCGTGGAATTGAGTCAACGTTCACCATCTTTTAACCTGTTCCTTACACATCACAGACTTTATTTTGGTGCTAAGAACTCTCTAAACAGCATTTTCCCATAAAGTGCATTGCACAAAACTATGTTTTAAAAAGTAATAGACGAGCATGAACCAAGGTGGTGGAGTAGAAGGACGTGCTCTCACTCCCTCTTGTGAGAACACCAGAATCACAACTAGCTGCTGGACAATCATCGACAGGAAGACACTGGAATTCACCAAAAAAGATACCCCGCATCCAAAGACAAAGGAGAAGCCACAATGAGACGGTAGGAGGGGCGCAATCACAGTAAAATCAAATCCCATAACTGCTGGGTGGGTGACTCACAGACTGGAGAACAATTATACCATATAAGTCCACCCACTGGAGTGAAGGTTCTGAGCCCCACGTCAGGCTTCCCAACCTGGGGTCTGGCAACGGGAGGAGGAATTCCTAGAGAATCAGACTTTGAAGGCTATTGGGATTTGATTGCGGGACTTTGACAGGACTGGGGGAAACAGAGACTCCACTCTTGGAGGGCACACACAAAGTAGTGTGCGCATCAGGACCCGGGGAAGTAGCACTGAACCCAGGGGAGACTGAACCAGACCTACCTGCTAGTGTTGGAGGGTCTCCTGCAGAGGCGGGGGTTGGCTGTGGCTCACCATGGGGTTAAGAACACTGGCAGCAGAAGTTCTGGGAAGTATTCCTTGGCATGCACCCTCCTAGAGTCTGCCATTAGCCCTACCAAAGAGCCCAGGTAGGCTCCAGTATTGGGTTGCTTCAGGCCAAACAACCAACAGGGAGGGAACCCAGCCCCACCCATCAGCAGTCAAGCAGATTAAAGTTTTCCTGACCTCTGCCCACCAGAGCAACACCCAGCTCTACCCACCATCAGTCCCTCCCATCAGGAAACCTGCACAAGCCTCTTAGATAGCCTCATCCATCAGAGGGCAAACAGCAGAAACAAGAAGAAATACAATCCTGTAGCCTGTGGAACAAAAACCACATTCACAGAAAGATAGACAAGATGAAAAGGCAGAGGGCTGTGTACCAGGTGAAGGAACAAGATAAAACCCCAGAAAAACAACTAAATGAAGTGGAGATAGGCAACTTTCCAGAAAAAGAATTCAGAATAATGATAGTGAAGATGATCCAGGACCTTGGAAAAACAATGGAGGCAAAGATGGAGAAGATGCAAGAAATGTTTAACAAAGACCAAGAAATGTTTAACAAAGACCTAGAAGAATTAAAGAACAAACAAACAGAGATGCACAATACAATAACTAAAATGAAAACTAAACTAGAAGAAATCAATAGCAGAATAACTGAGGCAGAAGAACGGATAACTGACCTGGAAGATAGAATGGTGGAATTCACTGCTGCAGAACAGAAGAATGAAAAGAAATGAAGACAGCCTAAGAGACCTCTGGGACAACATTAAACGCAACAACATTCGCATTATAGGGGTCCCAGAAGGAGAAGAGAGAGAGAGGACCTCAGAAAATATTTGCAGAGATTGTAGTCAAAAACTTCCTTAACATGGGAAAGGAAATAGCCACCCAAGTCCAGGAAGCACAGCAAGTCCCATACAGGATAAACCCAAGGAGAAACACACCGAGACACATAGTAATCAAACTGGGAAAAATTAAAGAAAAAGAAAAATTATTGAAAGCAGCAAGGGAAAAATGACAAATATCATACAAGGGAACTCTCATAAGGTCAACAGCTGATTTCTCAGCAGACACTCTACAAGCCAGAAGGGAGTGGCATGATATATTTGAAGTGATGAAAGGCAAGAATCTACAACCAAGATTACTCTACCCGGCAAGGATCTCATTCTGATTCAATGGAGAAATCAAAAGCTAAGAAGCAAAAGCTAAGAGAATTCAGCACCACCAAACCAGCTCTACAACCAATGCTAAAGGAACTTCTCTAAGTGGGAAACACAAGAGAAGAAAAGGACCTACAAAAACAAAAACAAAACAATTAAGAAAATGGTCATAGGAACATACATATCGATAATTACCTTAAACATGAATGGATTAAATGCTCCAACCAAAAGACACAGGCTTGCTGAATGGATACAAAAACAAGACCCATATATATGCTGTCTACAAGAGACCCACTTCAGACCGAGGGACACATACAGACTGAAAATGAGGGGATGGAAAACGATATTCCATGCATACCGAAATCAAAGAAAACTTGAGTGGCAATACTCATATCAGATAAAATAGATTTTAAAATAAAGAATGTTACAAGAGACAAGGAAGGACACTACATAATGATCAAGGGATCAATCCAAGAAGAAGATATAACAATTATAAATATATATGCACCCAACATAGGAGCACCTCAATACATAAGGCAACTGCTAACAGCTGTAAAAGAGGAAATCGACAGTAACGCAATAATAGTGAGGGACTTTAACACCTCACTTACACCAATGGACAGATCATCCAAAATGAAAATAAATAAGGAAACAGAAGCTTTAAATGACACAATAGACCATATAGATTTAATTGATATTTATAGGACATTCCATCCAAAAACAGAAGATTACACTTTCTTCTCAAATGTGCATGGAACATTCTCCAGGATAGATCACATCTTGGGTCACAAATCAAGCCTCAGTAAATTTAAGAAAATTGAAATCATACCAAGCATCTTTTCTGACCACAATGCTATGAGATTAGAAATGAATTACAGGGAAAAAAACGTAAAAAACACAAACACATGGAGGCTAAACACTATGTTACTAAATAACCAAGAGATCACTGAAGAAATCAGAGGAAATCAAAAATTACCTAGAGACAAATGACAATGAAAACGATGATCCAAAGCCTTTGGGATGCAGCAAAAGCAGTTCTAAGAGGGAAGTTTATAGCTATACAAGCCTACCTCAAGGAACAAGAAAAATCTCAAGTAAACAATCTAACGTTACATCTAAAGGAACTAGAGAAAGAAGAACAAACAAAACCCAAAGTTCGCAGGAGGAAAGAAATCATAAAGATCAGAGCAGAAATAAATGAAATAGAAACAAAGAAAACAATAGCAAAGATCAATAAAACTAAAAGCTTGTTCTTTGAGAAGATAAACAAAGTTGATAAACCTTTAGCCAGACTCATCAAGAAAAAGAGGGAGAGGACTCAAGTCAATAAGATTAGAAATGAAAAAGGAGAAGTTACAACAGACACCACAGAAATACAAAGCATCCTAAGAGACTACTACAAACTACTCTATGCCAATAAAATAGACAACCTGGAAGAAATGGACAAATTCTTAGAAAGGTATAACCTTCCAAGACTGAATCAGGAAGAAACAGAAAATATGAACAGACCAATTACAAGTAATGAAATTGAAACTGTGATTAAAAATCTTCCAACAAACAAAAGTCCAGGACCAGATAGCTTCACAGGTGAATTCTATCAAACATTTAGAGAAGAGCTAATACCCATCCGTCTCAAACTCTTACAAAAAATTGCAGAGGAAGGAACACTCCCAAACTCATTCTAGGAGGCCACCATCACCCTGATACCAAAACCAGACAAAAATACTACAAAAAAAGAAAATTACAGACCAATATCACTGATGAATATAGATGCAAAAATCCTCAAATACTAGCAAACAGAATCCAACAACACATTAAAAGGATCATACACCATGATCAAGTGGGATTTATCCCAGGGATGCAAGGATTCTTCAATATGCGTAAATCAATCAATGTGATACACCATATTAACAAATTGAAGAATAAAAACCATATGATCATCTCAACAGATGCAGAAAAACCTTTTGACAAAATTCAACACCCATTTATGATAAAAACTCTCCAGAAAGTGGGCATAGAGGGAACCTACCTCAACATAATAAAGGCCATATATGACAAACCCACAGCAAACATCATTCTCAATGGTGAAAAACTGAAAGCATTTCCTCTAAGATCAAGAACAAGACAAGGATGTCTACTCTCACCACTATTATTCAACATAGTTTTGGAAGTCCTAGCCATGGCAATCAGAGAAGAAAAAGAAATAAAAGGAATACAAATTAGAAAAGAAGGAAAACTGTCACTGTTTGCAGATGACATGATACTATACATAGAGAATCCTAAAAATGCCACCAGAAAACTACTTGAGCTAATCAATGAATTTGGTAAAGTTGCAGGATACAAAATTAATGCACAGAAATCTCTTGCATTCCTATACACTAATGAAGAAAAATCTGAAAGAGAAATTATGGAAACACTCCCTTTTACCACTGCAACAAAAAGAATAAAATACCTGGGAGTAAACCTACCTAGGGAGACAAAAGACCTGTATGCAGGAAACTATAAGACACTGATGAAAGAAATTAAAGATGATACCAACAGATGGGGAGATATACCATGTTCTTGGATTGAAAGAATCAATATTGTGAAAATGACTATACTTCCCAAAGCAATCTACAGATTCAATGCAATCCCTATCAAATTACCAATGGCATTTTTTATGGAACTAGAACAAGAAATCTTACAATTTGTATGGAGACACAAAAGCCCCCGAATAGCCAAAGCACTCTTGAGGGAAAAAAACGGAGCTGGAGGAATCAGACTCCCTGACTTCAGACTGTACTACAGAGCTACAGTAATCAAGACAATATGGTACTGGCACAAAAACAGAAACATAGATCAATGGAACAAGATAGAAAGCCCAGAGGTAAACCCACGCACCTTTGGTCAACTAATGTATGACAAAGGAGGCAAGGATATACAATGGAGAAAAGACAGTCTCTTCAATAAGTGCTTCTGGGAAAACTGGACAGCTACATGTAAAATAATGAAATTAGAACACTCCCTAACACCATACACAAAAATAAACTCAAAATGGATTAGAGACCTAAATATAAGACTGGACACTATAAAACTCTTAGAGGAAAACATAGGAAGAACACTCTTTGACATAAATCACAGCAAGATCTTTTTTTGATCCACCTCCTAGAGAAATGCAAATAAAAACAAAAATAAACAAATGAGACCTAATGAAACTTAAAAGCTTTTGCACAGCAAAGGAAACCATAAACAAGACTAAAAGACAGCTTTCAGAATGGGAGAAAATATTTGCAAACGAATCAACAGACAAAGGATTAATCTCCAAAATATATAAACAGCTCACACAGCTCAATATTAAAAAAACAGGGGCTTCCCTGGTGGCACAGTGGTTGAGAGTCCGCCTGACGACGCAGGGGACGCGGGTTTGTGCCCCGGTCCGGGAGGATTCCACATGCCGGGGAGCGGCTATGCCCGTGAGCCATGGCCTCTGAGCCTGCGCGTCTGGAGCCTGCTGCTCCGCAATGGGAGAGGCCACAGCAGTGAGAGGCCCGCGTACTGCAAAAAAAAAAAAAAAAAAAACAAACAACCCAATCCAAAAATGGGCAGAATACCTAAATAGACATTTCTCCAAAGAAGACATACAGATGGCCAAGAAGCATGTGAAAAGCTGCTCAGCATCACTAATTATTAGAGAAAGGCAGATCAAAAGTACAATGAAGTATCACTTCACACCAGTTAGAATGGGCTTCATCAGAAAATCTACAAGCAACGAATGCTGGAGAGGGTGTGGAGAAAAGGGAACTGTCTTGCACTGTTGGTGGGAATGTAAACTGTTACAGCCACTATGGAGAACAGTATGGAGATTCCTTAAAGAACTAAAAATAGAATTACCATATGACCCAGCAATCCCACTACTGGGCATATACCCAGAGAAAACCACAATTCAAAAAGGCACATGCACCCCAACGTTCATTGCAGCACTATTTACAATAGCCAGGTCGTGGAAGCAACCTAAATGCCCATTGACAGACGAATGGAGAAAGAAGATGTGGTATATACATACAATGGAATATTACTCAGCCATAATAAGGAACGAAATTGGGTCGTTTGTTGAGACGTGGCTGGATCTAGAGACTGTCATACAGAGTGAAGTAAGTCAGAAAGATAAAAACAAGTATCATATATTAACACATATATGTGGAACCTAGAAAAATGGTACAGATGAACCGGTTTGCAGGGCAGAAATTGAGACACAGATGTAGAGAACAAACGTATGGACACCAAGGGGGTAAAGTCGCGGGGGGGTGGGGATCGTGGTGGGATGAATTGGGAGATTGGGATTGACATGTATACACTGATGTGTATAAAATGGATGACTAATAAGAACCTGCTGTATAAAAATAAATAAATAAATAGGAAAAACCTATTTATTAGGTTTATAGACATGTGTGTAATTTAAAAAAAAACCACTACTGTTACCTTGATATCAATGTCCCAATCTGCTTTTTACCTATATTTACATGCTTGGTACTAGTACCTGTGGTGATTTAAGAAATACTGTTCATAGTGTGTTCTGTGTGTGCATGTGTGTGTGTTTCATAAGAGATAAAATGGACAAATGAGTCACTGGCAAAAGAACAGCATGACTGTGCAGGGGAAAAAAAAAAACTTCATCCCTAAAAGGAATAAGGAGGCTATTTGAGGCTACTTTACAATCATCAGAGTCCACAACTATCTACCTCATTAAAGAGTATTTGCCTTCATTGATATGGCTGCAAAGAAAAAAAAAAAAGTGATAGACAATAATTAGAAATATAGGGTATTTGTACAGGTTCATTTCAGTCTCTTTGTCTGCAAAATATAGCATTACTAGTCTTTCATGAGAAGCCCCAAGCTAGGGCCACCCAGCTGAGCCACTTCTGAATTCCTGACCCAAAGCAATTGTGAAACACAATGAAAGTTTATTATTGTTTTTTGGGTTTCTTTTTGCGGTACACAGGCCTCTCACTGTTGTGGCCTCTCCCGTCGCGGAGCACAGGCTCCGGACGCGCAGGCTCAGCGTCCATGGCTCACGGGCCCAGCCGCTCCGCGGCATGTGCCATCTTCCCGGACCAGGGCTCAAACCCGTGTCCCCTGCATCGGCAGGCGGACTCTCAACCACTGCGCCACCAGGGAAGCCCCTGTTATTGTTTTAAGCCGCTACGTTTGGGGTAATTTATTATGCAGCAGTAGATAATATACTCATCCATGTCCTTTGCCATATAATTGTGATGCATGTGAACAGGGTGTTCTTATATTCCCTGTAACCCTGAGCTTAGCCATTTGATTTGCTTTGGCTAATAGGAGGCTCTCTTGGGCCTCTGCCATCACCATGAGAAAAACATGTCCTGGCTAGACTGCTGGTCCAAGAAGAATGGGAGACACTTGGAGCAGAACCTCTCCACCCAACCCAGAGACATGCAGTGAGAAGCAGAGCCACCAATCTAGATTAGCTGAATCCCAGCTGGTCCACAGACACATGAGCAATAATAAATGATTATTGTTTGAATCAACTGAGTCTGGGGGTAGCTTTACCACGAGTGAACTGGAGTCAGATGGAGTCAGAGAATCCATGGGAACCTGAAGGTCTAGGCCAAGCCCTTAATTAGGGTTCTGATTTGAGGAGTTAATTGGAGGCTTCTAGCCTGAGTACCGAAGCCTTGCCTTCTAGGGCTAGGACCCACTTAGTCACTGGAATGCCAACTGCCCCCTGGCTGGAGAGAGCAGAGGTTTGGTATTTGGAATTTCAGGAAATCCATGTCAAGACTGTTCACAAAGCACCTACAGTGGGGTTTTTTTGTGCTTTTCCTTACGTTTCCATAGTTTATTAATTCTCTTATGAAAAATCTGCATAATCACCACAAATAAAGCCATTGCAAAATCTGTACCTTCTTTTTGCCAGCACCAACTTCCTTCAGTCTGTTTTTGTGTTCTTTTCACTGTTTTCTTGAGATCTTTTTCTTCTCATAAAGACCATGTCTTGCAAGTCTGTGTTTGGCTCCATGAATTGTAAATCATGCTGAAGCCAGGTGTCTTGCCACTACCAAAATGGGTTTTTTTAAGCCAAATTCAAAGATGACATCAAGTGTGGTTTTGTACATTTTAGCAAGTTTTTCCCAAATTTCTGTCTAAGGCACTGTTGCCTTCCTTCCCGGGATGAAGGTCATCAGTGATCATTTGTTTCCACTGAAGTAGTTGGTTGGTCATGCACTCCCTGGTTAGGATTTATACCATGTTGTTCATGATGGCAGTCAGTCCTCAGCAGCCGGAGAGGACTACAGTGTTTTATATGGAGACATTATTGTGCAGTGTGAAAACAGAAGCACGGGATAGTGATGGAAAATTCAGAGCTTTGCAGACTATTCCCATAAAAATGGGTGAAGGTGGCCAGGGGAGGTTGACTAGAGAAAGGAAATAAGTGCATTTGAGTTCAAAGAAGCTAATTAACCTTATTAAAGTGGAATGGAACTCATACTGAAAATTTTCTTTTATAGGTTAGAAATAGGAAAATTTCATTTTCCATTCTTTGAAGTAAAAAATATCCCAAGTATATATACATGTAAAAAGTACCTTTAAAAGAAAACCTATTTTAAGAGGTTTGAAAGTGAAACAGTGAGTACAGTATAAAAGCATTAAGATACTCTGGGGTGTATTTCATTGGTACATTTACTCACAACCTGTCTCTCTCATTTTACCCAAGGCATGTATTAATGAGCTAATAAAACATGCCATGTCATGTTTTATTGTTTGCTGGGCATCTGTTCAATCTTGTATCACTCACATATCCAAGACTTCAAAGATGCTGGTGGTGGTGATAATAAATACCTAAAATTTTACTAACATCCTTTTTTCATAAAGTAGACACAGTCTTAAGTCATTCGTTGCAAATAAAACTGTTGAGTTTATTCAGACTTAAAAGCTATTGAGTATGGTTTAAATGTTTTTTTATTATGAAATATATCAAGCATACAAAAGAGTGTATATGACAGATCTATACAGTTTAAAGACTGAAAATAAAATAAAACACCTAGGTGCCCACTACCACATTTAAGAAATAATGCTGTCTATATTTTTTTAATCCACAAAATGTTTTTATTTAAAAGAAAAAACAGAAAATGTATTGTGAAGTAAGCTTATTAGAGATCAAATATAGAAATATTATATTAGATATGCAAAGGTGAGAAAGCAAAGGTTGATACAGATATGAAGAAGGCAGAAAAGCCCTTGGTGACTGAGAAAGCTAAGTGTGTATAATAGCCCTTTCGATTAAGCAGGCCCTCAAGTTTAGAGTGGGTATGGTTGGTGAATGTTTTTATTTGATAAATGTTTAAATTGAATTTGTACGCCATTTAGAGGTACTCCAGGTCACTCACTGTCAGCTATCGCAGCAAAGCCTCTTAAAAGGCAGTTTATTTGCCTGAGAGATGAAGCATCACTATTAAGCTTGTAAATTGTTTAATAGAATACCATTTTGATCACAGGACAAGAATAGACCATTCAGAAAATGAAGCCCAAGACCTCAATTACCATCTGTCTATATGCCAGTAAGTCCCGATTTAATCCCCATCCCAGATCACTACTGAATATTTTGCTGCTTATTCAATATTTCCACCTGGTGGTATCACAGGCATCTCAGACTCAGTACTTATAAGACCAGATGTATGACCTTTCTCTCCAAACCCATTCCCTTGTCCGCTGTCTTCATGAAGAGCACCACCATTCATCCAGGCTCTCAAGTCAAAAACTTACGAGTCATCCTTAATACTTCTGCCCTTCACCAGGCTTAGTTAGCCCCATGGCTGCCTTACTCCATCTTCTGTATCACCACCTTAGCCAGAAGCATAACTGAGAGGGAGCAGAGAAGGCAAGTTGCTTTCCTCAGCACTCTCTTCAGTAGTAGACTGTGGTGGTTAAAAACAAACCAAAAAAAGGCCACAAATTCTTTAACTCTCCTCCCATTGTCTCCTATCGAGTGGTGAGGATATATGACCCTTGAACCTCAGTGGGCTTGTGGTCCCCTCAACTGATAGAATAGGGTAGAAGTGACACTACCTGAATTCTCAGGCTGGGCCATAAAAGGGTCTCTTAGAATTGCTCACTCTCTTGAAACGCTCCCTGTCTCTGCCGCCTCTCAGAATTTAACCACCATGAAGTGAGAGACCATGGGTAGGTGCTCCAGCCCCCCATCCCAGATGGGCCTGATGTGTGGGGGACTCAGCCAGTTCATTGGAAGTGGACCTCTAGCAGTTCAGTTCTTGCAGCCCCAGCCCTCTGAATCATCCCTAGCTTTTTAGGCCTTCCCACCTGAGGCCCCAGACATCATGGAACAGAGACAAGCTGTCTTCTCTGTTCCCTTCCTGAGTTCCTGACCCACAGAATCTGTGATCATGATAAAATGGTGGTGGTTTTTTTGCCCGTGAGTTTTGGGGTAGTTTGTTACACAGAAATAGATAACTAGAATATAGATCTTTCCAACATGCTGGTTAAGACCATGCTGAAAAGATGTTGGGAGAAACAGTATAAATATACTTCCAAAACATCACTGATTGAATCCTAAGATTTATAGAGAAGGTAGTTACTTTATTCAGCCCGGGCTGCCATAACAAAATACCATAGACTGAGTGATTTAAACAACAGAAATTTATTTTCTCGCAGTTCTGGAGATGAGAAGTCCAAGATGAAGGTTCTAGCAATTCAGTTTCTGGTGAGAGCTGTCTTCCTGGTTTGCAGATGACCGCCTTCTTACTGTGCACTCACACAGTGGAGAGAAAGCCGAGCAAGCCCTCTGCTGTCTCTCGTTATAAGGACACTAATCCCTACCCTTATGACTAATTTAACCTTCTTTACATACTTACTGTAAATATAAATACACTGGCAGTTAGGGCTTCAACATATGAATTTTGCAAGGACACATACATTTGGTCCACAACAGTAGTCAAGAGCAGTACCTTGTTGATGCCCTCACTCCCCCACCATTGATGACACAGGCTGCGGCCTGGCTTTACCCCATGCCTCCCCCTTTTGCATGGTCCAAGATGCCATCCTCTCTTGCCTGAGCAATTCCAGTAACCTCTTCCTTCTCCGTGTGTTCAATCCTCCCATCTTCTAGTCTTTTTCCACACCACCAGAGATCTCAAAATGCGGATCTGATGCTGCTGTTCCTTCATCTCAACCCCCAGTAACATCTCATCACTCCATGGATAAATACCGAAATCCTGACAGTGACCTAAAAGACCCTGCATAATCCGACCCAGTCTGTCCCTCCAACCTCACCTTGTACCATTTTTACCCTCACTGTCTGCATATCAGCCCCAATAGCCTTCTCTCATTCCTCAGACAAAGCATTCTCCTTTGTATTTACAATCCTTGCATACTTCTTCACCTTTACTAACTTATCCCTTATTCATCCTTCCTGTGTCAGCTCAAGTGTCACTTCCTCAAGAAAACTACTCCCCAAAGCCCCAGTCTCAGTCAGGTTCTTTTATTACTGCTGTCATAAAAGTATGTTCATTTTCCCCATTGGAAGTATCTCAGTTTGCAGTTACATATTTATCTGTGTGGTTATCTGATTGTCTGGCTTCCCTTCTAGACTGTAAGAACTGTGAATGCAAGGACTCTGGTTTTCTCACTGGTGTGAACACCTAAAACAATGCCTTGTCTGTAGAAGATATTCAGTAAATAAACAAATGAATGAATGGAGGAAATACAAATGGTTAATCAATGAAATTACTTCCCATATTTAAATGAAATGCCACTTTTCACCTGTTAAATTCACAAGTAAAGCAATAATTCTACTCAGTGACAAGACAGTCTCAAACTTGGCTGGTCAGTGTGCATATCAGAACCTTTCTATAAAACAACTTGCAGAATATTTTAAGAAACTTTAAAATGTTCAAATCTATTGTCCCAGTAATTCTAATCATAGACTCTATCTCTAGTAGCCAGCTTCCAAGGTGACCCCCAATGAGCCCCACCTCCTAGTATTCTGAGTCTAATTCCTTCCCATACTATATACTAGGTTGGTCTGTGTGACCAATAGCATACGGCAGAAATGATGGTGTGTCACTTCCAAGATTAGGTTATGAAGGATTGTGACGCTTCCCCCCGGAGTGTGCTCTCACTCTCCCTCATTCTACTGGATCACTTGCTCTGGGGAAGCCAGCTACCATGTCATGGGAGCAGCCCTGCAGAGTGACCCACGTGACAAGGAACTAACACCTGCTGCCAGCAACCACCCGAGTGAGCTTAGGAGCGTATTCTCCAGACCCTTTTTGTGGCTGTTCCCTGATCGTACAGCTTGACCACAGTCTCCTGAGACATCCTGAGCCGTAACCAGCCAGCTAAGCCATGCCTAGACTCCTGACCCTCAGAAACTCTGAGATAATAAGTGTGTGTTGTTTTAAGATGCTACATTTGTGGATAATTTGCTATGTGGCATAGATAACTAATACTCCATCCTAAGGAAATTCTTCCTAAAATGTTTTAGTAGTTTGCTAATGTTGGCAATGCAGACTTTATATAGTACAAACATTTCTCATCTTAAGGAATGAATTAATTCATTGAAATGCTTTCAGCTACAAAAAATGGGAAATCCAATTAAATAGATATAAAAGTAAGGACACATGTTTTACTCTAACTGAGCATGCAGAGGTAGTCAGGCATCAAGGGACAGTTAACATGACAACTCCAGATATCAAGGTTTTCTCTATATCTCTGTTCTGCTTCCTAGTGTCCTCTTTATTACCAAGCTTGTGGCAGTTTGGCTACAGTAGTCCTGGGTGTGGCTCATCAAGACAGAGCAACATCCACAGGTGCCACTTTTGCCTGGATCTCTTTCTGGGAGCTCTGCAGTATACTTTCCTCATGTCTTATTGCCTAGAATTGGACTACATGCCCATTCCTAAATTAATCATTGACAAGAGCAGTGACTACCTGAACAAAATTAGGGTTTGTTAGTAAAGAGAGAGAGGGAAGTAGATCCTCGGTGAGCGACTATCGGGTACGCAGTTGGGAGCTATCTTGTTTCACTTTTTGAGCAGCTCAGATTGCTCTTGCCTCTCAGTTCCCGCTGGCCACCACTATATGTCATCCCTGCTTACCTGGAATATAACTTAACCCCTAATGGATCTTCCAGTTGTTGCCCCTCCAGTCCAAACTGCCTCCGAAGCAACCCATCTAATTGCATGTGTAGTCATATAACTTCCTGCTAAAGACAGTTTTCCAGCACCTAAGTAATAAGATCCAACCCTCTGGACCTCTCACCTACCTGACTAGCCTTGTCCTTCTTCATCTACCTTTCCCGCTGTCTGCTTCGACAATATGGAACTAATATTGATGCCCCAAAGTCATCTCATACCTTATCTTCCTGGCTAATTCCATTTTATTATTCAGAACCTGATTCAGCTAACAGTTCTCCAACTGAAGCCTTCCTTGGTAAAACTAGTCACTCCCTTCTCTGTGCTGTAAGCGTAGCCTTCTTTTCACATACCATACTAGTTCCTGTGTACTGTCTTTCTCCCTTACTGAACTTCTGCTAGAGGTCAAGGAGTAATAACCTAATTCTCAAATCTGTAGTGCCTGGCGTAGTAAGCACACACAAAAATTAATTGAACTGCATCTACTGCACATTTACATAGTATATCAAGCACTAACATACACTGCACGTTTCACAGCAAGCCAAGTTTCCCTTTGGTGCTGTTTGTTCATCTCAAAGAATGAAGCAGCGTTCCCTACTGCCCCTACTGTGCAACCCCTCTGAAGACTATCTGCTGCCCTCTAGCTGTTCAAAGCTTTCCCCATCCCAAGGATACCCCTTGCTGAAGGATTTGAGCTGTAAAACAGTCTTCCCTTCTCCATCCTGACCCCTCCTCAACATATCATTCCCATACATCTCAGCAAGAACTGACTCGTGGGGAGTACAGGAAGGGGCTGGCTAGCCCTAGACCAAAGAATTCCTGACTTTTAAATTCCCTGACAACCATTCTCTCTAATGTGTGAGTAAAATTTTAATAGCTTTATTTATTATATAGAAGCACTTTTTAAAACAGACTTTAGTTATACATTTATCACATCTTATCAGTTTCTCTCCCATGATTTACATAGATACCTACTTTACTGTCTCTGGTGTGATTGGATTATAAATCAAAGCAAATTATTTCATCCTATTAGATGATGCTGTTAAAATGTTATACTCTTTCCCCCTTCCTCAGGATTCCTGAAAAAATACTATGACATCTACTATTCCTAATCTTGTTACTTATATGCTCTAGATTCTTGGATCTTTTCAGTGGATATTATTAAAAGACTTAATTTACAGGTTTAAAATGCTTTGTTGATATATAAATGAAATGTGTCATTTACTCTTAAATACAACCTACTTTTTAGACTGTAAAAGATATTTTTAAGTATTTCTACTATGTATTAAGGAAAATAGAATCTGACTGGTATACAGCTAAGACCCATCTCTGCCATTTACTAATGTCTGATCATGATCGAAATACAGCCTTCAAGTCTCCTTACCTACTGAATGGGAATAATGATAATTAAGATTTTTGAGAGGTAATAGAATAATGAACATGAAAGTGTCATCACATATTGTTGACTCCCAGGAAATATTAGATTCTATTCTCCCCCTTGCTTTCTTCTTATCCCTAAATTTAGGGAGTCTTTTTGAAATTTTCCTTGACTTTAAAAAAAAAATAAAGCTGGTAAACATTTTGGCTGTTGTTTAGCTTCTCAAAATAGCTGAAAAGGCTAATTCAAAGCAAACATTTAAAATGGTGAAATGTGGCGTTAGATCTGATCTCTTATCAGACCCAAATTTATGCTGCATAAATATACAAAGATATATATTTTAAAGATAAATTATAAAGGAAGCAGCTCAGTATATGAATCTGAAAGAAGCATGACAACAGGAAATATTTGCTTGCTTTCTTTAAAGTACTTTTAACACTCTTCTTCTCTGATAATGTGAAAAATAGAAGTTTGGCTCGGCAGGTTCCGGTTGGGGCTTGAACATCTTCCTGAATCAATTAGTTTGCCTTTGTTCTGTGACCATGGACTAGACCTTTAATCCCAAGCAGCCACTTTACAAACACACTTTGGTTTCATGTAAATAGGTATGTACAAATGTATTACCACCATTAGGAAAGCAACTCAAAGTACACATTCCCCAGACAGCTCAGTAGCAGAACAGAATATTATATCTGAGTACAACAACCACCAGTGCCACTGTCTTGGGAAACATCATCTTGCAAGCTTCAGGGTTTTTTTCCTGTGTGTTTTTTGAACTAACCTTGCTTGAGCAAAAAGGTCATGTTACAGTGAATGAGAGACCTACATTTTAAAAATTAATATCCTTCAGTCTGACAGTCCTTCAATAGGTATGTTGACGTATATTACCTTTCTGAAAAAGAGAAAATCCCATCAAAAGTCAATGTTCACTGAATGTATCCTCCTTCTATAAACTGTACAGATGTAAGTTGATGCTGTAAGTATATCTGAATCTCATTTACTCTGACTGCTCTCATTCATTTCACACCAATTCTGTATATCTGATGTCTGAAGATACTAATTTGGATGTGGTTATCAAACTAGTTTCTTGGTATTTTACAATTGTACATTAACTTTTCCTTTGTAATAAAGCATGCTCTATTAATGTATACATGGCAAGCTGACAGAAATGAATAGAGGGACTTTGTTTCATTTGTAACCAAGGTCACGATAGGTAATAATTTAATGTTCAGGTAATAAATTTTCAGATTAATTTAGGAACAGAATTATTGTCTTATGACCTGATTAACTTATGATAGCAGATTTCAAGGGACTATATATTAAGTGTTTCTTGGCTATCTGAATTTTCTAATTTTGTTTTCGGAGATCGTGTATTAATTGAATTAAAATGTAGAAATGGTGAATAATAAAATGTCTTAATCAGAATAAGGAAAATATAATAAAATTGAATCTTTGACCATTGGAGATCTTCCAAGAATTATTCTGAGATAGAACTGTATTGATCTATCTATTATATTAATATCCACATATAGATAGATATAGATGTCATTCCTGTTTTATAAGCTTCTTGAGGACAGGCTATTCATTAATAAATATTATTAATAAATATATTCCTATCTATATTGCTTTACAAAGAACCTAACCCATAATAGAAACTAAATGTTTGTTATATGAATACATGAGGATGGTATACAAACCACAAAAAGTTAATTGAGAATCATATAACTTTTTTAAATGTTAAACATTTGAGACCAAGAAATGTAAAATTTTATATTCATTACCCTTTTTTAGGAACTTTATTTTTATTTTATTTTATTTTTTTACATCTTTATTGGAGTATAATTGCTTTACAATGGTGTGTTAGTTTCTGCTTTATAACAAAGTGAATCAGTTATACATATACATATGTTCCCTTATCTCCTCCCTCTTGCATCTCCCTCCCACCCTCCCTATCCCACCCCTCTAGGTACTCACAAAGCACTGAGCTGATCTCTCTGTGCTATGCGGCTGCTTCCCACTAGCTATCTATTTTATATTTGGTAGTGTATATTTGTCCATGCCACTCTCTCACTTTGCCCCAGCTTTCCCTCCCCCTGCCCCGTGTCCTCAAGTCCATTCTCTACATCTGCGTCTTTATTCCTGCCCTGCCACTAGGTTCATCAGTACCGTTTTTTTAGATTCCATATATGTACGTTAGCATACAGTATTTCATTTTTCTCTTTCTGACTTACTTCACTCTGTATGACAGACTCTACCGGTCATATTTGAGATGCCTGTTTCTTCACAGCCTCACCAACACTGAGTGATGCTTTAAGGCGGTGGAAAGTGGTTTGTTTGTTTGGTCAGAAGCCTCCAAATCAAGATGTTGTCAGGGTTGTATTCCTTCTGGAGGCTCTAGGGGAGAATCCCTTTCCTTGCCCTTTCTAGTTTCCACCTTCATTTCTTGGTTTGTGGCTTCATCCTCCATCTTCAGACCCTGCTGCCTCCCTTTTATGAGGACCCTTTTGACTGCATTAGGCTCATCCAGTTAATCTGGGATAATTCCTCCATCTCAAGATCCTGAATTAACATAACTGCAAAGTCCCCTTTACCATGTAAGGTAACATTCACAGACTCTAGGGATTAAGATGTGGCTATCTTTGTGGGGGACCATTATTAGCCTACCACAGGGAGATTTGTCATTCATCTGTGATAGAAAGTGCACATACCTTTCCTTATTGTCTTTTGTCTTCTATTGTTTGTGGTTCTTTTGCTTTTATTTTTTGCTATGTAGAGTTTATCCTGATAAATTGTGTGAAATGCAGAGCAGTCTTAATTTTCTTCCAGAAATCTATTCAGTTGTACCAACACCATTTACTGAAAAGTCCAACTTTTCCCTAAAATATAGTAAATTCCTGTGTATAGTTTGATTGATTGCTGGACTTTCTGTTTCGTTCCATCATTTGTCTATCTAAAAAGTGCACTTTTTTTTTTTTTAATTACCGAGGCTTTATAATATAGTATCTGGTAGGGCTAGACATCATTAGCTCTCCTCATCTACCCTTCTTCCCCCCACCTCACCCTACACTGCTCTTCTTTTTCATGGCTTCCTGATTATTCTGGTTATTCTTCATGCTGTTTCCAATATGAACTTTAGAATCAGCTTATCTAAGTTGGGGGGGAGGGCGGAGGGGTGGTGTTAATTTTATTGGAGTAACTTTATGAGGTTGGATCTTACTATCTTTAAACATGATATGCCTTTATATTTATTTAACTTGCTTTCCTTCAGTAGTATTTTAACATTTTTTTATATCAATTTTGTACATTTCTAAGTTTATTCCCAGCTTTTAAATCTTTTTTTCATAGATAAAATGTAAGAAAAGGCCCTATTTACAATACTTTCTGATTAGTTTTTATGTATGAAAGCTATGGTTACATCTATTATGTTAATTATAAATTATATTGATTTTATATGCTGCTACCTTACTGAATTATCTTCTTGTTTTAGTAGTTTTTTGGTTGAGTTTTGTATATTGGTCTTCCCCAATATACAGTTATACTGTCTTCAAATAGTGATAGTTAAACTCTTCCTTTCTAATTTTTATACAGCTATCCTTTTCTTGCCTCTTCTATTACATTGTCAAATAGCAATGGTATTGTGTTCATCTCTTTCCTGTTCCTGATTTTAGGAAGAAGGGCTCATGTGTTTCCCCATAAAGTATTTGCTGACTTTTGGGTGATCATGCATGCTTGTGCACACACACACACAAACACAGGCACCTGTCATATTAAAGAAATATACATCTGGAATGAGGGCATTTTTTTTTCCTTGTTAAAATAGTTCCTGTTTCTTCAGAAACTTCATTATTAGATTAATCTGTGATGGATGAGTTATCATAATTCAAGTATACAGTTCTTTTTTTCTATCAACTATTCATTGTCATGCAATAGTAAAAGCATTAAAGATGCAGCAAGCTTATAAAGTACTATCTTCTAAAAGAAATGGGAGGCATTTTCTTCTTTATTATTGTACTTTTGGTTATGCAGACACTTTGATGTTGTAAATTTTTATATCCCCCATAAATCTGGTCAGAAATTACTTTTGATTTTGTTGATTAAATTAAACAGCCTATAGTAGGATAGAGTACGGGGTACAAGTGGTCCAAAGTAAGATAAAAGACTACCATAAAAATGATAGATCTTAAAAAAGAAACTGGTTTATGCACTAAACATTTTGTGTTTTGGTCTAATATTAACATGACGTCTGTGTAAAATGACAAAAAGAACCAGTGTTGAATCACATTCGTTATAGTTCCAGTCATTCTGCATTATCCCAGATTGCTAAATATGTTCTTTGCATGAAGTTTGAATTACGGTATACATTTAGTGTCCTATATGACATTTTTGTCATTGGTAGAGATTTCAGTAATTAAAATGGGAAACAGGAGCTTAGGTTATTTTCCTTACCAAAACTATGTTCCTTGGAACCACATTACTGTGATGGTTTTCGTGCTCTTGTACATTGGATGTCTTAAGCTGAGTGCAGTTTAGGGGATCCTTTCTGTATAATTACAGGAAGGTCTTTCTTTCCTTCAACACTGTGATCTGACCTGTGACAAACCTGTACTATAGTATGTAAATGGCTAACAAGTCAACTGCAAACCAACTGAATGTACAAATCTTAGTGCTGGTGCTGAAATCTCTTCAGAATAGTGATCATGATCTCAAAGTTTATTTCAAAATTTGCAAGCATCAAGTGTCAGTCATAACTGAAGATGAAACACTAATGAATCCTCATGCTTTAGGTGTACTTGCTTTTTAGATTTTTTGGTTCTCTGCTATTTTTACCATACTGTTTCATTTAAATTTCCTACACACAGGACTTCCCTGGTGGCGCAGTGGATAAGACTGCACTCCCAATTCAGGGGGCCTGGGTTGATCCCTTGTCAGGGAACTAGATCCCACATGCATGCCGCAACTAAGAGTTCACATGCCACAACTAAGGAGCCTGCATGCCACAACTAAGGAGCCCTGGAGCTGCAACCAAGGAGCCTGCCTGCCGCAACTAAGGAGCCCTTGAGCCTCAGCTAAGGAGCCCACCCACCGCAACTAAGACCCGGCACAACCAAATAAATATTTTTTTTAATATAAATATCTAAATAAATAAATAAATAAAGTTATTATAAAATAAAATAAAAATATAAATAAATTTCCTACACACTAACTTCGTTTGGGCCATTGAAATAAAATTTCAATATATTACATTTATAAAAAAAGAAGAAATACGCATCTGTTCCTGTTTTATTCAGTGCTTTTTTTCCCATCAAGAATAGGAGTTGAGGGCCTCCCTGGTGGCGCAGTGGTTGAGAGTCCGCCTGTCGATGCAGAGGACACAGGTTCGTGCCCCGGTCTGGGAATATCCCACATGCCGTGGAGCGGCTGGGCCCGTGAGCCATGGCCGCTGAGCCTGTGCGTCCGGAGCCTGTGCTTCGCAACAGGAGAGGCCACAACAGTGAGAGGCCCGCGTACCGCAAAATAAAGAAAGAAAGAAAGAAAGAATAGGAGTTGAATTTTGTCAAATGCATCTTTAGTATATCTGGAGAGATAATATGGTTTTTATCTAGGTTTATTAATATGATATTAACTTCACATATTTTAAAATCCATTCTCAGATTTCCAAAATTAAATGCTGTCATTTATTCGCAATGTTTTATGAAGCAGTTTATGCACCGTTTCTCCCCAAGTGGCTTTTTGATTATTACACAATACTATGTTGCATATTTGTAACTGTTGCCATAAGTGAAACTCTCTTTTTGTTTAAAAGCACGTAAAATTAAGTTGAGAATTTGATCTGACCAATGGGTTGAAGATTCCCTTCAACATGGTGAAAGAGGTGGGACTAAATCTAAGATCATATTTTAATGGTGTCTAAGTTTTCTTATTATTTTTTATTTTGTCCCCAAATAATGGTGGAAGGAGAAGGATTGTGGTATGGGTGGCAGGAAGTAAAGTGTTTGAGTTAATTAATCCTTCTGGATGGGTTCTAGTTAGTTTGAGGTTTCAAAGAAACACCGTAAAATGAGCATCATTATGTATATCGCTTCATCATTCTTGTCCTCAGAGAGCTAACTGCCTAAAGCAGAGCTGTCCACTAGGGTAGCCACCAGCTCCTTGTACCTGTTGAGTACTTGAAATGTCACTAGTGATGTGCTGTAAGTGTAAAATATACACTGATTTTGAAAAGTTAGTGTAAAAAAAGAATGTAAAATATTATTAATAATTTTATATTATATGTTTTATTTTATTATAGTAATACTTTAGATATATTGGGATAGATAAAATGTCATTAAGATTAATGTCACCTGTTTCTTTTCGCTTTTTTAATGTAGCTACTAGCAAATTTTTAATTGCATATGGGGCTTACATTATAATTTCATTGGACATCACTGGTCTAGAGTCAGTAGGTATGTGTATGCTTATGCTTACTTAAAGATACTACCGTGATTTTCGTAATGTAAAAAGATGAAATTAAATAAACTACAGTTATGTCTTCCCTTATCATCTTGTTTCTTCTTATGGGAATAAACTTGGATGAATAGTATGATCTAATCATACTCCATTGTAATGGGTTACCTTCTCTCTGATTTTTTCTATCTACCTGCCTATAAGAGAATGCAGTTCCTTCGCTATGCCCTTGACATTTTAACATAAGTTAAAGACAATAGGATTCTTATGTTTTGGAATACTAGCACTTAATTAAGAACTGATATGAATCTAGAAGAGAGTTAGTTTGAAGGTCTAAGTTTCTAATTTTGCCTTATAATTATATTTTAATAGAAGTTCCCTAGCTCAAAATAAAATTTGCTTCAGCATTTCTTTCATTTTTTCCCAATTACCCTAAAAAAGCAGTTCCCACCTCCTTAGTTCTCTTTAGGTAGAGGTGAGGGTCAGCATCTTTTAGTTCTGTCTTGTTGCAACAGCCTGAGTGTTTTGAATAGTTCATTTTTTAATGCTTATTCTTCAAAAACCGAAACAAATTACTCCTAAAACCTTTTTAATCTTGGCTTTTGTTGCAATTTTTAGGAAAATCATATCACAGATGATATTGGAATATTAACTTGGAAGAAGCAGACTTTTCTCTCCCATGGTGCCTTATTAGCAAAGAGCTGCCAAGCTGCAATGGAATTAGCAAAGCATGATGCTGAGGTTCAGGATATGGCATTTCAGTATGGGAAGCACATGGCCATGAGTCATAAGGTATTTGCATACCCTTTCTATTTTTTCTGTATTTAAATAGCTAAAATGATACACAAGAAACATTTTACCATTTAATGAACTGCTTTTATATCTCAAAAACTGTCTATTGAGTACATAAAATCTATCATTTGTGGTGGTTATTACATAATATAAACAGTACGATTGGTGAGTACTGTATAATTTTGATAGAAAGCTACAGCTTACTTAAACCATAGTTGTGATGTTTGTCTCTTCTTACCACCTGAAAGGGTTCTTGAAAGAACTCTTGCAATTTATTAAATAACATGTAATGTTGCCAGTCACAAAATGGAAGAATATTTGCATTTTTGTTACAGTTCCCTTATAGTTCCTATGTAAAACAAACCGTGGAAAGTTAATGAAATTTAGAAATATATGGAGCAAAGTTGAAAGCTTTAATTCCAATAACTGATTCTTTTGAATGGGCATAATGAAATATAAAATGTCTCAAGATTAGCTGTTATTTTGTTGCCTCCATGTATATGTAATTTTAAATTCCATTTAGTACATATTTCTTAGATGCCATTTAAATAGCTCATAAGAAGGGGGAAATATATACAAAAATATGTAATATCTCCAGGTGAGTTTTTATGTACTTTATTAAATCTTTGATTAATTTATTTATTATTTGATTATATGTATTAAATAAATATAATTTATGATCCTTACCTTGAACTTAAAAAGCAAAATAAAGGCTGCTGCCAAATAAAAAAGGAATATGTTAGGGGAAAACTATTTTAAAAGTTTTTTTAAGATTATTGTTAATCATATGAGCTGTTCTTTTGCTTATTAAAGGACATCTAAAAACTGAGTTCCTTAAGCTTAATTTTTCACTGTAGTAAATGGTGCTTTCTGAATATGACTAAAACATGCCAATGTATATGCATTTCACTGATTTAACTCTTTTCACTACTCCTTCTAGATAAATTCTGATCTCCAGCCTTTTATTAAAGAAAAGACCAGTGACTCCTTGACTTTTAATCTAAACTCAGCTCCTGTAGTCTTACATCAGGAATTTCTTGGAAGAGATTTGTGGATTAAGCAGATCAGAGAGGTAAAATGAAATTACTCTTATTTTAGGTACCAATAGTATTTGGTTGATTTTAAAGCATAACTCATATTTTATGATGATCTAAGACTGATCAGCCATATGAAGCATATAGATCAGTCATATAAGAGCTTATTCATATAACAGGTAAAATTCTTAATTTATAATATACATTTTTGAGAGGTAAGTGTTAGTTAAAAGTTAGAGACTGCAGTACTGTGTTTTCTTATTATCTGAATTCATAGAATAGTGCAATACAAAATCTGTGCCTGTGGTAAATACTAATTAACTCAGATTTTTTTTTCTAAAGGCTTTCAAAAATTGGGCTATGGTAATAGCATCACCCTTTAACTGACGGCAATTTCCCATATGTAGACTCTAGCACAAGCTGCAGAATTCCAGGAGTTCTACCTGTCACTTCGTTGGGTTATTTTAAAACAAACTTGGATCCTGAGTACTCAAGTTCTGAGGCATTATCAAAGGAAAAAAAAAAAAAGTATGGTTAAGTAAGAGGGGTAAAGGGACTTGGGTGAATTTTCTACTTTTTTGTGGGGGAGGGAAGGTATGGAAGATGAGAGGGAGCTTTTTTAGGTTTTTCTTAAATCCAGAAACTTTTTTGGTTTTTTTTAAATCCAGGTACAAAAAGTTCTTGCCTTTCTATCCAAAACTTCATGGAATTTATTTAACTTGGTGGTTCTAATTGATTGGGTTAATCTGAGACTGGACATGGGAAAGCAGGCACAGCTGAGGTGGAGGTAGATGGCACACTTCAAGTAGAGAGAGCCTGAGCTTTCTGCTTTTGGAAAGATAAGATTTTCCCTCTCCAACCACTCCTCCCTAATTGATCTCAAAATACTTACAGCCAGCTTAAAATCCGTTATATTCACCAGGTAGAAAATGAGAGGATTCCTTTCTGGGGAAACTGTCAAACCCAGAGGAAAAGCCCTGCAGATGTGGACTTTTGGGGCTCCCTCAGTAAACATGCCGTAACCCTGGCCAGCTGCCTTACAGTGAGGTCCACCAGTTGACAAGCCTCAGAGTATCCAAGGGCACAGAACATCCAACTGAAGTAGAATAGCTAATAAAGGACCACTGGGCATTTGAAAGCAGCCTCTGCCGTGAAAGAACAAGTCAAAATCAAACTGATTTAAAAAAAAAAAAAAAAAAGGGAACTTAGAGGAAACAGAGGCAGTGCAAGGGGGAAAAAAGACATTTCCAAATGTACTACAATCAATATATTCAGTGAGATAAGATATTAGATCCATGAAATAAGAACAGGTGATATGTAAAAAAGGACAATTCAAGAATAAGAAATCAGAATTATAAAGTATAAAAATATGAAAGCAGAATTTAAAAAAAAATTAGAAGGGGCCTCCCTGGTGGTGCAGTGGTTAAGAATCTGCCAATGCAGGGGACACAGGTTCGAACCCTGGACCGGGAAGATCCCACATGCTGCGGAGCAACAAAGCCAGTGCGCCACAACTGCTGAGCCTGTGCTCTAGAGCCTGTGTGCCACAACTACTGCAGCCCATGTACCTAGAGCCCGTGCTCTGCAACAAGAGAAGCCACCGCAGTGAGAAGCCCATGCACCGCAACAAAGCATAGCCCCCCGCTCACTGCAACTAGAGGAAGCCGTCACGCAACAATGAAGACCTGAGACAGCGAAAAATAAACAAATAAAATAAATAAATTTATTTTTTAAAAAAATCAGAAGAAGAATGGAAGATATTAAAAGAATATCCCAGAAAATTGACTAAAAAGATAATAGAAAATAGAAAAGATAAGAAAATTAGAGGACCAATCTGAGAGATCTTATATCTATTATGAGTCCCAGAAAGAGACTTAATGAAAATGGAGGTGAAAAATTAATAAAGAATTAAAAGAAAAGAAAAATTCTAAGAAATGAAGGACGTGAAGGTGTCTCCAAATTGAAATGGCACTCTAAATTGTGAATTTTAAAAGACCTACACCAAGTGACATCATTATCAAATTTTGAAACAATGGGGATAAAGAAGAGATCTTAATACTTCCAGAAAGAAAAACCTACGTACAAAGGATCAAGAATCAGAATTGTCTTAGTAGTGACACTGAAAGCTTCAAGACAATGAAGTAATAACTTCAACATTCAAAGAGAAATTGTTTCCAAATTAGAATTTTATGCCAGTCATATTATCAAGTGTGATGTTAAAGACAATTAAAGCATAAATAAAGTCTCAAAAAACTTACCTCCTAAGCATCTTATTTTAGGGAGCTGGTGATGTATTCTATCAAGGGAATAACCAAGAAAGAAAAAGATGTGGAATTTAGGAACTAGGGCATCAGACATAGGTGTGAGATGATGGGAATTCCCAGGACAATATGAAGGGAAGAATAATAAACAACAACAAGAATGCCAACCATAAGAGAACTTACTTTGTGCCAACCACTGTTCTAATGAGAAACCTGAAGCAGAGAGAGATTAACTTGAGCACAGTCACACAGCACTGGTGAGTGGTAGAGCCAGGATGCAAACCCAGGCAGCCTGGCTACAGGGCCCACATCTGTAAGTACAATAGCATGCTACATTGTCTCTCACCCATGCAAGTCCTAGGCTGATGGCTCTGCATCCAGGCTCAATTGGGATAAGAGGACAGAGATCTCCAGAAGTAATATCTCCAAGGAAACAATGGAACTGATGATCCCCTAACGTACTTGGCCATATTGAGAATTTAGGGACAAATTAATAACAGGAACATAGAAAGTACCAGTTAAGAGTAAGAGTACCAGTTACCACTGTTGCATAACAAATTACCCCAAAACTTAGCTGCTTAAAATAATCATTTTATTATGTTCATGGATTCTGTGGGTCAGGAATTTGGACAATGCACAGAAGGGATGACTGCTCCATGATGTCTGGGGCCTCAGCTGGAAAGACCCAGAGGCTAGAGGTGATTCAGTGATGCTGGGGACTGGAATCATTTGGAATCTCCACTCACACCTGGCACCTAGGCTGGGCTGTCAAGAAGACCAGGCTTCTTAACATCCAGAGTATTCACACATGGCTCCTCCACTTGGCTTGGCTTCCTCACAGCATGGCAGCCTCAGAGTAGTCAGACTTCTTTCTTGCCAACTCAGAACTCCAAACACAAGTGTTCCTTCCAGCAAACAAGGCAGAGGCTGCATCTTCTTTTATGACCAGCCTCTGAAATCACCCGCCATTTTCATGATCTCCTATCAAAATAGTCACAAGCCCACCCAGAATCAAGGGGAGGGGCTATATACCTCACCTATCACTGGGAACAATTTCAGAGAATTTGGGGCCCACGTTTTTAAGCAGCCACATTAAACATATGATACGAAATGAGGCAGTTCTTAGCTGTAGTGAATAAATTTTTAATGTATAAGAAAGAAAATGTAATCATAATACTTAACATGGCTTAGAGGATAATATTTATATAGCATAAAAATGTAAATACCAAATACTGATTTAAACCAAAAAGTATAATCACTGGGGAGAGGGTAGGGGAAAGGAATGTTTTTGGTCACGTAAGAAATGTAATTTTTCCTTTTATCATAGGATCAATAGATAATGTCTTAAAATTTAAAAATCAAGAAAACAGTATTTGAAGATAAACAGAAGAAACAGCTAAAGTGAGGGAAATGAGACAGACAAAGTCTGGAGAGTGCTAGGATATTTTGTTAGAAGTCTTGTGTTATTAGACTCTTTAAATACTATACATAATTTAAACCTTTGGTTTAAAAGTTTATATACTTTGCTATAATAATTGCACTTCTAGTAATGTATCCCAAGAAAAATAACAGAGATGTGGGCAAATATTTACATATTAAAATATGTAGTAAAATACTAATTATAAAAGGAAGAAAATGAAAATTGATCCATTTGAAAATAGAAAAAAGTTAAATGAAATATAGTACAATAAAATATTACACAACTGTTGAATATTGTATTATGAGCATTGTATTTGTGTGTTTTTTGACAGCTGAACCAAAAATGTATATACAGATGGTGTTAGTGGCTCTAATTGGATTACGTTAGAATACATTGCAGATACACATTTTGGTTGAAAAGATCCAGCTAAATACGTTAAATGAAAGCTGTCGGGGCTTCCCTGGTGGCGCAGTGGTTGAGAATCTGCCTGCCAATGAAGGGGACACGGGTTCGAGCCCTGGTCTGGGAAGATCCCACATGCCGCGGAGCAACTGGGCCCGTGAGCCACAACTACTGAGCCTGTGCATCTGGAGCCTGTGCTCCGCAACAAGAGAGCCCATGACAGTGAGAGGCCCGTGCACCGCAATGAAGAGTGGCCTCCGCTCACCGCAACTAGAGAAAACCCTCGCAGAGAAACGAAGACCCAACACAGCCAAAAATTAATTAATTAATTAATTAATTTTTTTAAAAAAGAAAGCTATCAAGTCTCTGTTGGCTATTCACATATATACATATATATGTGTGTGTGTGTGTTTGTGTGTGTGTGTGTGTATATATATATATATATATATATGAGCAGCATAGATATGAATTTTAAAGAAGCTTCACAGAAAAGGAACATATTTAACTCTTAGTGTCTTTGCAAGCATGCAAAGTTGTAAATATAGACTACATGAGAGTCCAGGATTTCCTAAACAACTGGTGAAATATTCCCAAATCATTATCTTCAATTTGATTTTCAGTTCAAAGGGATATCCTTTCCAAACAGCCTATGCCTTAGGCATTATCTCCAGTAAATTAAATAGATCTTGTCCAGAGGTCAGTAAACTGCCAAGATGACACCCATGAGCAGACGAGGTTACATCCTCCAACCTAGGTCCCCTGTGATCATCTCTAAATCCTCATCCTTCAGGAAGAACTGACAGTTTATTGCCCACCTCTCAAGGCCCCACCAGACTGCTGTGATTTGCTCCATGGACTTCGGGCCCTTCTCCTTACATCTGCATGTCTGAGTCATGAACAGGGTCACAGAAGAAGAGAAGGTGAATTTGTCTGAAGCAAATAAGAAATTTAAGAAATCAGTTTCTGTCATGCAGGGGGCAACATTTTTCAGATTAAAGACTCCTTACTTGAGTTTATTTTAATTTTCTAAATTTTATTCATGTTTATATAAAGCTCTCTATAATAATGATCTTGTTCTGTGAACACTGCCTAGTCAGGGTTAGGGAACACAATTTGCATAACACTTGAGAGGGACATTCTATCCTGAATCTCAAGGGGGCTGCTTATTAATCCTGAAATTAGTTCTAGTGCTCTCTTTCCAACTTTCTGTGATATTTTTCTCCTCTGCATTTTTGTAAACCTTTCTTCTCCCAGGTTTTGAATTTTATTGTAAGATCCTTAAGGATCGTAGTGAATTTACCTTTGAATTACCAATAGTCCTGTATAGTAACTTACTTGGAATAGTCATCTAATTAGTATTTGTCAGAAAGTGTGTGTGGTGTGGTCTTTGGGGGACAAAACTGGTGGCAACCTGTTTTGTTAAATAGAAAGAATCAAGTTGGTATAGCAGAAATGGTCCATAGAGGACCAGGATTTGGAAGACCTGGATTCCAGTTTGGGCTCTGCTAGCATCTGTTTACCTTGGTCACATTCTTTAACATTCTTTCTATTATTTTTTTTGCAAAATGATGGCATTGAACTAGATCCTTTCTAAGGTCCCTTTCAGCTCTCAAATAAATCTAAGAAATTTCTTTAAATAATCTCTTAGGCAAGAGATGCATTATAAGAAAATATTTATCTCTATTAGAAGCTAAATACTGTCTTTGACACTTAGAAATAGAAAAGTCTTGCTCCCAATGACGGAACACAACTATGATTTGCTATTATCACATGTAAAATTATAGACAGGTTTGTGTCCCATCTCCCTTTTGATTTCCTGCTTAGGGAGAGTGAGAATTAATGACCGGAAAGGAAGGGAAGAAGGGATCACATACCCTTAGCACCCATTCAACATCACTGCGAAGCCAAGAAGCACAGCACCTCTGGAATTTTTCATATCAGGCCCTGCTACCCCCTCCAACTTCCCCGTCCTCCCCAAATCTTAAGATCGGATAGCTGTCTTCCATCGCACCCTCAGGTGTACACACACTATGCACTTCCGTAAGAGGCAGTTAGAGCACCAGGCCAGACCAGAAACAGATGAAAAGTATTTGTTAAGCAATGTCTCCATACTAAATTCTACAGATCCCTTCCTACCTCAATTTTAAATTTAAATTTATAGCTGCTGAAAAATAATGATCAGGTTAAAAATACTGATAGTGAATGGGTGATTCACCCTAGGGAGGTGAAGTCATTACTCAGCTATCATTTTGATTCCGAATAAAAGAAGGTAGAATCCTTCAGAGAACCGCAGAGCTCTGACTCTCTCAGGGAGTCCAGGGGCTATTGCAGGTCAGCAAACTTTATTTTTAATGATCCTTCTAGTTTTCTGCTGCCATTATAAGTCACCTGAAGAAATAAGAATTATGATTATTTTTTTCTTGGCTATTTCTGAAAGTATTGAAATGTCACTTAGGCTTGTGACATTCTGACACTGTCATAACCATCCATAAAATACCTTAAGTGAACTACATATTACCAGTGCTAAACTATAACTCAGTTGTCCCTAGATATCCTACTTTTCCTTCTTATTCAAAAAGTGAAACAAAAATTGCTAGGCAAGGCTGATGTACATGAATATAACACATATATCTTCTTAAACAGAAGAGAAGGTGCACATTCAGAGAGTCCTCATGAATGCCACATGATATTTTTCTAATTATTTAAGTTATTTTGAGTTGTTTCAAAAGGAATAATACTGACAACATCCTCTACCATAGAGGGTGTAGAGTGTGGGCATTTGAAAGGACTATATGAGACCACAAAGACTATGAAATGGCTCTAACTATCTCCTAAGTTAAAATATTTCTTAAGGTTTTCTGAGCACTTAAGGAAACAAAGTGCTTGACTGTAGGAGATACAGCAGTAAATCGCCTGATGGTTGTCTTGGCCTTGTTAAGAGAAGCACACAAATATAAGGAATACTGTAATCGATGCCAGTGGGGCAGCTCAGAGGAAAAAGAGTTTGAATCCAGTTGGAAAAGTCAACAAAGGGTTTGTGAAGTAAGTGATATCTGAGATAGTCCTTGAAGAAGATCTTGACAACAAAGATGGGAATAAGGGCTTCCTACACAACAGAAACCATGAAAAAGGGCTGCAGATGGGCAAGCATGCAGTGTATTCAAAGAAAAAAGAAGTATTATGATTTGGATGGAAGATGAAAAACATGGGGCATATAGGGATAGATGAAGAATTGCCAAAATAGTACATAATGACTATACTTAAAGACTTTGGTTCAAACAAAAACATGTATAGCAATATTTACAAAAGCCAAAAAGTGGAAACGACCCAGTGTCCGTCAAATGATGAATGGATAAACAAAATATGGTATATCCATGCAATGGATTATTATCCAGCCATAAAAAGGAATGAAGTATTGATACATGTTACAATGTGACAAGAATGTTCTGGAACTAGATAGTGGTGATGGTTGCACAACACTGTGAATGTATTAGATGTCACTGAGTAACATAAATTCACATTTATGTTATGTGAATTTTACCTCAATTTTAAAAAAAGGATTTTGGGATGTTTGTCTTTAGAAAATGAACTTAATTCAGAAGTCATGGAGCAGAAATTGAAGTTTCTGAGTCAGGTATTGTCAAGGTTTGAAATGTGTTTTAGAGAGGTATACCTAACTACGTTATATAGAATCAGAAGAACAAGGAGATACTATAGAAAAGGAGATCAGTCAGGAGGTTGTGAGGAATCTGTTCATAAGTGCAGGGAAAAAGTCCTAATCAGAGTATTGGCCATGAGAAGGTAAGGAGGTTAGGTATAAAATTCACTTCAGAGAGAAAATATATAGGACCTGAAAACTGATATGATAGGGAGAACCTGGCAGATGTCTACTGGGGAGGGGTGGTCAGAGGCCAAAACGAGGATTTTGAACTTGGATAACAGAAAGAATTGTGCCATAAATAAAAACAGGAAAGTGAAGTGGGAACATTGGTACAAGTTTGGTTTTTGACATGGTGGCTTGAGATACACCGTCAGGGTTGGTGGACATCACCTTGGGACCTGGCCACAGGAGGAAACAGCTCAGTTCTCCTGTCAGCCTCATTTCCTTGCTCATGGCTTTCTGAGATCTGGGTAAATTTTTTTTTCTTAGTCAAACTGTAATTTTATATTTCACGTCTCTTCCGGATTCCAAGAGTGCATAGTAAGGAAAATGGATTATAAGTGATAACAAGACTTCTGCTTGAGGGAAAAAATCGGGGCTGGAGGAATCAGACTCCCTGACTTCAGACTATACTACAAAGCCACAGTAATCAAGACAATATGGTACTGGCACAAAAACAGAAATATACATCAATGGAACAGGATAGAAAGCCCAGAGATAAACCCACGCACCTTTGGTCACCTTATTTTTGATAAAGGAGGCAAGAATATACAGTGGAGAAAAAAAGCCTGTTCAATAAGTGGTGCTGGGGAAACTGGACAGCTACATATAAAAGAATGAAATTAGAACACTCCCTAATGCCATACACAAAAATAAACTCAAAATGGATTAGAGACCGAAATGTAAGACCGGACACTATAAAACTCTTAGAGGAAAACATAGGCAGAACACTCTTTGACATAAATCACAGCAAGATCTTTTTTGATCCACCTCCTAGAGTAATGGAAATAAAAATAAACAAATGGGACCTAATGAAACTTAAAAGCTTTTGCAAAGCAAAGGAAACTACAAACAAGACGAAAAGACAACCCTCAGAATGGGATAAAATATTTGCAAACGAATCGGTGGACAAGGGATTAATCTCCAAAATATATAAACAGCTCATGCAGCTCAATACCAAAAAAACAACCCAATCCAAAAATGGGCAGAATACCTAAATAGACATTTCTCCAAAGAAGACATACAGATGGCCAAGAAACACATGAAAAGCTGCTCAACATCACTAATTATTAGAGAAATGCAAATCAAAACCACAATGAGGTATCACCTCACACCAGTGAGAATGGGCATCATCAGAAAATCTACAAACAACAAATGCTGGAGAGGGTGTGGAGAACAGGGAACCCTCTTGCACTGTTGGTGGGAATGTAAATTGATACAGCCACTATGGAGAACAGTATGGAGGTTCCTTAAAAAACTAAGAATAGAATTACCATATGACCCAGCAATCCCCACTACTGGGTGTATACCCAGAGAAAACCATAATTCAAAAGGACACATGCACCCCAATGTTCATCGCAGCACTATTTACAATAGCCAAGTCATGGAAGCAACCTAAATGCCCATCAACAGACGAATGGATAAAGAAGATGTGATACGTATATACAATGGAATATTATTCAGCCATAAAAAGGAACAAAATTGGGTCATTTGTAGAGACATGGATGTATCTAGAGACTGTCATACAGAGTGAAGTAAGTTCAGAAAGAGAAATACAAATATCGTATATTAATGCATATATGGGGAACCTAGAAAAATGGTACAGATGAACTGGTTTGCAGGGCAGAAATAGAGACACAGATGTAGAGAACAAATGTATGGACACCAAGAGGGGAAAGTGGTGGGGGAGGGTGGTACTGGTGGGATGAATTGGGAGATTGAGACTGACATATACACTAATATGTATAAAATAGATAACTAATAAGAACCTGCTGTACAAAAAAATAAATAAAATTAAAAAGAAAAGTGATAACAGGACTTCTGAACAGAGAGAGATTTATCATGTAAATGATAAAAGCCCCCTCCCCTTTTTTTAATGGGTTACCATAGCCTTCTGCATCTGTCTATTTCTTCCTCTTCTCGCATCAAACCAAAGGAAGAGAATATGAGAAAGTTAATTCCATGGAGATTGAAATTTGCCTCCAAAAATTAGCTCTCCCCGGTGAAGGAGATGGTAAAATCAGGTACCCAAGTTCTGAAGGGTGTTCACTTCCTTGCAGATGCCTTCTGTGCTCTCTTATTAATAGGTAAGAATGCTCAAGATAGCAAAGAAAAGGCTTGCCCTGTTCCTTTATATTCTGATACCTTTCCAGCTCCGTAACTGGAGAGCCCAGCAAGGATTGCTTCTCCTCCCAAACCAAACTTAGCTAGCTGGCTGCTTCAACTTGGGGGCTAGCAGATCTAGTAGATATCTGATTTGTGACCTTTTAAAATCCTCATACACTATACCCAAACAATTTTGGGATGTGTCCTTTCTCTGTTCCTCTGTCCACCAACAAATCTTACATATATATACTAAACTCCACCTCTTAATACCAATGCAAATGCAAGGAGAGTTTGTTTTCAGTAAGACATGTTTTCTCTAAAGAAATTGATGATATTTCTTCCAGTGCCAAGGCAGACCTTTAAAATATCATTTTTTTAATATCATTATTTTTGTAGCCACCAATATAATATTTTACTCAAACAAGAATCATTAGTGAATAATTGGTTAAAACAATTAGATTAATTGTTAGTAGGGAACTGAATATTCACAGGGACTCAAAGCACCCTACAGATTACTTATTGAAGACAAAGGGAGGAAGCGAACAAACTTAGTCTCACCAGTAACGAGACAACTGATATTGTATGACTCCTGATGTAATGGAGAAGTGTTCAGCATCATCTATGTAGGAGTCTTTTCAAAAATATTTTAACCTGAATCTAATCATGTGAAAACAATTAGACAAGTCCAGGAGAAGGGACATTCTGCGGGGCAACTGACATGGATTCTTTTAAAAAATGCCATATTATAAAAGAAAAGGTGGTGGTGTGGAGAATGTTGTAGATTAGAAGAGATTAAAAAGCCGTGACATCCAAAGGGAATGTGTGATTTTTAATTTGATCTTGGATTGGGATAAACATAGCTCTAAAGGACGCTACTGGTTGGACCAGAAATTTTGAATACAGACATTATCTTAAATACTATAGTAAACGTTAAACTTGTTGGATGTGGTCATGGGTTTGTAGTTATGTAGGAGAACACCATTGTTCTTAGGAGATAAATGCTGACATATTTAGGGATGAGATATTATGTTTATAATTTACTCTCATATAGTCAGCAAATGATCATCTAGAGAGAAAGCAAAGATGACAAAATATTAGCAACTAATTAATCTAGTTGGAGGGCAAATGGGTGTTCATTATGTTCTTTCAACTAAAAAATTGGAAAGAAAGATAGTTTTTCTTGAAGGCTGAAGAAGAGAATCTTATTTTTTAAATTGTTATTCTAAAATATAGCTGGTAGCATTGGGGAAGAATAACATGATAAGAAGAGATGATCAGTCTCTAGCAATTTCTGCACTCCCTGCTGTGGAATATTAGTTTTCTGCTTTTAGAAGAAGGTTTTTCCATATCCAGTTTTCAAGTCCAGATAGCAGTAGTTAGAAATTGGAAGCAGTTCATTTATGTCATCCAATCCTTCTTTGTTACCTGACTTATAAAAAAGCATTTGTTTCTTAAAGTAAAAGACCACATTGTACATCCATTACTTACCAACAGAGAATCTATCTGCCTTTGGTCTGCAGAGACTGGTATATAAGCCTTTGGAATTAATCCCTCTGTGCATCCTCTCAATCAGAGCACTGGCTTTGTTTGCTTTGGTGTAGAATATTGTTTTACAACGCTCACTGTAGCTGTCAGAGGAGGCCTTCAATGTCATGAGCACTGGCACACTAGCTTGTCTATTTTCACATTTTTTTAAGATAAAACAAGGTTCAAACCACACATTCTCTGTGAACTGCTAAAGACTGGGAAAAATTACTTTCTTTTCTCATGACCTGGATTGACAAGAAGCACACCTACAGGAGGCAAAAGATGAGTGAATCCCTTTTAAAGACCCAAGTAATGAAGTCCTCAGGGAATCGCCGTGTGTGGCAGAATTTACAGTGGTTTCTGGAGACGAACAGTGTGGCAGGAAGAGGTTCAGGACTGCCGGCTATTGAAATACAGTCTGCATTTATTTTATATCAGCCTATTTTGGGCCCCAGTGAGGAAGTTATTTTAATATCTTGCTCTGCTAGAAATATACATGGTAAGTGGTAGATGTCAGAAAAAGAGGGTAAAGTTACTCCATTCTCCTTGAGACTTACGGAGCTTATATAGTTGTTCTCTTTGAAATAAACACTGATGCATACAGAGCATAAATTGAAAAGGATGTTAGACATAGTCCACACCAGTGATCCTCAGATGACTCAGAATTCAGGGCTAGAGTATTAAGGATCTGCATTTTTAATAGGCTACCCCGGTGATTCTGATACAGCCAGCCCAGCATTTGGGGATGCCTTTTCTGACCCAGTACTCTTACTTTACAGATAAGAAAATGAAGACCCACGTAAAAATGTAAAATTACTTGAGGTATTAACCTATTATGGGCTAGAAACCATATTTTCTGGCTCCCAGCATATCCATTTCCTAGGAGGTCACAGTGCCTCTTAAAGTGGTCATAGTTAAGAGCTTAGGCTACCTGTTTCCCTCCGTAGCAGGGCCTACTTACCACCTGAGGCTTGGGGGAGTACATTTGAAATCTGAGGTCTCCTGCCCTCCAGTCAGGCTCTTTTCTCTTCAATACACTGATACCAAGATTGAGGCACTCAATTACTCTAAACCGCTGCATCTGTGAGAAGTCTGGTAGATGATTCTTTTGTTCTATCCTTTTGTTGTTTGAGTCTCATGAATTCTTAGAATTTATTTTCTATAGATTCCCTTCTTCAGTCTACTTCTAAATAGAAGTTGAGTAATAAAGTCAAAATATGGTACTGTTCAATACGAGTAAAAATTATTTGTAAGGCACCAGGTAGTGGCTCCACATCAACTGCATACTGACTGAATCTAAACACCCAGCTTTCTTAGAACTAGGAGAGAGTAACAGGAACTTTGCTTTGTAAGTTTCCTGAATAAATGGTACATAACCAACACTTATTAAGAAAAAGCATTTATCCATTCATTCACCAGATATTGACCATCTACTATCTACAAGCACTGATCTAGACATGGAATACTGTTATGATCAGGAGAGAAAATGTCCATACCCTCATGGAGCTTAAGTTCTAGAGGGAGATTGTATGTATTGTATGTATGAAAACAAGACTATGCAACCCCCAGAGGAAGATTTTTATTTGTTCTGTTCCTGGCTGTGTCTCCAGTGCCCGAGCAATACCTAACACATAGTAGGTGCACAATGGACAATTACTGAGTGAATGAGCACCATCAGATGAAATAGAAACTATAGCCCCTCCCAAATTAACTTTTTTACAAAAAGAAATAGAATTTGGTAATGTTCAATGAGAAATATTACTTACGTAGGGGATTAATCATTTACATTTGTTTCTAATTTGCTGTATTTTGTAAACTCTAAAAGCTTTTTGTGAAAAAAATTTTATATCAGTGTGTACTTTCAGGCTTGCGTCTGGCATACATAGATACTCACATAACAGCTGGAAATATATATTATATACCTATAAAGATCTAAATATTTATAGTATTTTGTTTTATAAAATAAATTATACTTTTATGTACAAGCTAAAGCAGTCAAGGGTGAAATGGTTTCACAGGACTGGAATGTTTGTTGTGATAAAATAAAAAGGACATTCAGGTGAGCAGCATATCAACAGTTACAGCCTATTCGGGTGGTAATGGCCGTGGTAATCGTGCTGTCATTTTATGTAGGCTTCTAGTCTCAGCTTTCAAAACGTTTAAGAGCTGGACTTCCCTGGTGGCGCAGTGGTTGAGAGTCCGCCTGCCGATGCAGAGGACGCGGCTTCTTGCCCCGGTCCGGGAAGAACCCCCATGCCACAGAGCGGCTGGGCCCGTGAGAGCTGATGTTGAACAAATAGGGATTTACATACATGGCGTTTCTTTTTTTTTTTTTTTTTTTTTGCGGTACGCGGGCCTCTCACTGTTGTGGCCTCTCCCGTTGCGGAGCACAGGCTGCGGACGCGCAGGCTCAGCGGCCATGGCTCACGGGCCCAGCCGCTCCACGGCATGTGGGATCTTCCCGGAACGGGGCACGAACCCGTGTCCCCTGCATCAGCAGGCGGACTCTCAACCACTGCGCCACCAGGGAAGCCCCATGGCGTTTCTTTGCCGTCATCCCCAGCAAAGTATATCTCCACTGGGTGAAAGGGGGTGGCCAAGCTAGTAATACAAAATAAAGTGAGAAAAATAAATAAATACATAAATAAAAAATAAAGTGAGAAGGTTTGAAAATAGCTTGTGATTCTGTAAAAATATTGAATCACTATATTGTACACCTGAAACTAAAATAATATTTTAAATCAACTATACTTCAATTTTTTAAAAAAGGAAAATAGCTTGTAACTGATTAAGCACAAGTACTTCAAAATAATAGAATTCTCTAAGATGATTAGTTTATAAACAAGGTATGTGATGAGACTATTCTAGATGTCCTTATCTGTAAACAGCATTATTAGTTACTGTTACTACCTGAAAAAACTGATTTTTTTTCCTGAGACAATTGGGGAAATGGCTCAATACGTCCAAAAGGAAAAGTCCACCTACATCACTGTAAATTATAGTTTCTCTGCACTTTACACTGCAACCTCAAGATATGAAAGGTACTCAACTTTCTAACTTTCAACAGATACCACTTTCAACACTTCTAGCATGTCCTTTGTGTTAAACACTGTAAGGTGAGGATGTTGAAAGTGCAAGAATGAAGAAGAGGTGGTTAGAACAGAAACAAGACTGAAAGTAGTGAGGAAATGGCAGATGTGTTTCAGGAATGAGTTGTTTGACAGTAGGAACAATTCCACAGGGCTCCTAGTTTGTGCGTCATTGGAAAAGTGCTGTGCCTGGGCAACCCATGCTGATCAGCAAGAGACAGGGAAAGGATGAACAATTGAAAAGGTGGAAAACTGGTGACCACAGGATCAGCCTCCATGTCAGATATCCCTTAACCTAAAATGAATTCGAGAGACAGCTGAGAGTTTGAGAACTTAAAGACTAAGCATATTGTGAAATGCTGCTGCTGAAATTTTGGTCACAAGCCATGGATTATTCATGAGATCAAGGCCAATTCATATTTGCACAATATGAAAGTGAGTAGCTAGGTCATGAGTGCACTATGCAGACGTGCTCAGGGGCTCCACACTGCACCTGCAGAAGTTATAGTGTGGGGAGAGAGATTTCAGTGTAGACAAAACTGTTTTATCTTGGGAAAAGATGTCCATAGACAAACAAACAAGTAAATATGAAATCTCTGAGCAGAGAGAAGAATGAGCCTGGTTTTAAAATACCTGCAAGAACCGATTCTCATTCCTGTTGGTATATTGCATCTCAGGACTAATTCAAACCCTTCTTAGCTCACTGAAACTCCTAGATCCCCAAAACATCTTTGAAGAGCAGATTGAAAACCACGAATTCTTTTTTATAGTATATTGGTTGCAGAGGCCTTTTGGTTCATTGAAAGTGTACAAGTCACAGTTTTAACTGAGTCGTTTGTGATAGTGCCAACAGCTATACATGAGCAATGTCTTATTAGAAGTTGCTTTTTATGAAAACAAGAAACACAAAATGCAGGCATCTTTTGGATAAATTTTTAAAAGATTATAAAGAAGCGAGAAGAGTCAGGATTAATGTTATAAAGATCTCATTTTCTCTCCTGAAAGTAATCTACCCACATTTATTATCTGTATAGTGTCATTTTGGATTCAGGAACAAAATGGTCTCAAGACCTAACCTGTTCATAAGTTGAAGGGCTCTTGCTCTGTGCAGAGGTGGCAGGAAAAGTTTGTTCTGAAGTCCACAAAAAATGAGCTTACCTACCAGCAAATACTAACACATTGGTTGTCTCTATTATGTTCAGATTTGATACATACACTTTTGAGTATATGTTTTCATTTTAAGTTGTTCTTTAATAACTAAAAATAATTTAAAATAAAATGTGACCTCATACAGGATGTCTCCTACCTCCAGCTTTCTTCCCTTTCCTCATCCCTGGTGACAGTGGGATGGAGGTGGGTGTCTTTTGGCATGATACAACATATTAAAAATTATGCCAAAACAAGTGGAAAACTTGACCCCATAGATTACTAATTATAGAGAAGGAAATATGTCATTACAGTGGAACCATCTGATAGTCACCACTTTAACCAAGTGATCAAATTTATAGCATTACTAAGAGTAGGACAGCCTGACATTTGGTGCCTTCCACATTGATGCAATATGAAGTATATAATATTCCATGTAAAATATTCTTGCCAAAAATGTTTAACCTAAACCTAAGCAAGCTTCTTCAAACCCAACTTTCAGTTTGTAAGCACACAGGGACAAGTTAAATGACACAATGAAGAAATAATATGACAAATCCAGAAAGAGACATTTTATATGACAGCTGCCCTGGTCTCCTCAAAAAGTCAATTATTTTAAAAGTTAATGATTTTTATTTTCATTTCTTAAAAAACGGGGAGGGGCTAGTCTAGATTTAAAAGGCGAAACAGAGACATAAAAACCAAGTGCAATGTGTGAATCTTGATTAATTCTAGTTTGAGAAAAAAAGCTAAAATAAAATATATTCTTGGGACAGCAGGAGAAATTTGAACATGGGTTGTATGTCAGATGAAATGGCATTATTGTTAGTTTTTTTTTTTTTTTTTTTTTTTTTTTTTTTTTTTTTTTTATGCTGTACGCGGGCCTCTCACTGTTGTGGCCTCTCCCGTTGCGGAGCACAGGCTCCGGATGCGCAGGCTCAGCGGCCATGGCTCACGGGCCCAGCCGCTCCGCGGCACGTGGGATCCTCCCTGACCGGGGCACGAACCCGCGTCCCCTGCATCGGCAGGCGGACTCGCAACCACTGCGCCACCAGGGAAGCCCTATTGTTAGTTTTTTTAATTTGAAAGTGATCGTGTATGAGATGTCCTATGCTTATGAGTTGTGTGCTGAAGCGCGAAGGGGTGAGAGGTCATGGTGTCTGCCACTGTCAAACCTAGAGTGTATATGTGTGCTTGTGGTACTGTTCTTACAACTCTTCAATAGGTTTGAGAGTTTTATTTATATGTATACACATACATGTATATATATATATATATCACTATATACATATATACAGACAGAGAAGGGGAGAGGTGAGGGGGGAGAGAGTTGACATTCTTTGAGAAGCAAAAGTTATAGAAATACTAAATGATTTTTAAAGAGCTAATTAATTTCCCCCTCTTTTCTGTTTTAGGCTCAACGGAAAGGAAGATTAGACTATGCTAAGGTAGGTAGATTTTGTACCTTCTACACAGTTTTATACATTTCAATTTGATGCTTGGTTTTTGTTTATATTTGAAAGGTCAAAAGAGAGTCATCACATTCAAAGCTGATTAGCAGGTAAAATAGGATTCATTTAATGATAAGCTTATTTACTGAATGCCTGCGTCATTCCAGACACTGTTAGGTGTTGGAAATACAAGAGTGAACCAGATCAACTCTTTCTTTCATGACATTTACAAGCTAGTGGGGGAGATGGGTAACTAATAAACAACTAAATGGATGCATAATATAACGTCAAATAGTGGTAAGTGTTGTGAAGAAAAACTGGGTAAGCACCAACCATTGCTGGAAAGATGCCTTTGGACTATGGAAAACAGCTTTTAGCATCATCAGCTAATACCTGGGAAGCACCATTCAGGGCAGATTTGGATTTCTAAAGGCAGTATTTTTCATATCACCTGTGGGGCTTTTGAAGACATACATGCCTGCGTTACCACAGCATAATACCCTTTTCCACCAACGTCAAAATCCACTGGTGGGCAGAGCAGGGCGGGGGCAGAATGGAAGGGTTTGAAAAAAGGCTCCACAGATAATTCTGACACACAGCCTTGTTCAAAAACTGCTGTGGGGCTTCCCTGGTGGTGCAGTGGTTGAGAGTCCGCCTGCCGATGCAGGGGATGCAGGTTCGTGCCCCGGTCTGGGAAGATCCCACATGCCGCGGAGCGGCTGGGCCGCTGAGCCTGCGCATCTGGAGCCTGTGCTCCGCAACGGGAGAGGCCACAACAGAGAGAGGCCCGCGTAGTGCAAAAAAAAAAAAAAAAACTGCTGTGGGATTTCAGATTTCAGTGCACCGGTGCAAGCCTATGAACACACTTGGGTCACATTCTGTTTTCTCCTGAGGAACAAATGGAATGTTTTAGCAAGTGTATGGGATGCATACAGCTGCTTGGCTAAAGGAACATGCTAACCATCTGGTTTTCGCAACGGTCAAGAATAGCCAGAGTGTGAGCACACCTGCACGCCAAAGACAAGGAGGGAGAAGTGGGACCTGTAAGGGCTCTGCTTGCAGTGGGACAACCAAAACCCTCAGTGATCTCTCCAAGGCTGATCCAGAACCTTGTGCTCTCCTGACAGCCCCGGAGCGCACACCCCTGGCTCCATGCCTTTTCCTTGCCTGAAATGCAGGTCCTCCTTTTCTCTATCTCACAAACTTTTGCATTCTTCAAGAAAAATTAGATTAATAGGAGCACCTCTAAACTGAGGACTTCTATATCTGTCACTGTATCTTAGATGTCTACTTGAGCCTAATACCCAAATGGTCTCCCACAGGCAAAGAAGCTCAAAGTGTCTTAAACTGAACTCAGCATCTTCCCAACATCTCTGGACCCTTTTTTTTTAATAGACTTTTATTTTTCAGAGCAGTTTTAAGTTCACAGCAAAATTGAGCAAAAAAGTATAGAGAGTTTCCATTACCCCCTGACCCTACACAGGCACAGCCTTCCCCACTACCAGCATCCTGCTGCAGAGTGGTACCTTTGCTACAATCAGTGAACCTGCATTGATGCATCTTTATAACCCAAAGTCCATCATTGACATTAGGGTCCAGTCTTAGTGTTTTATCTCTGGTCCTTGTTACTCATTCTGTCTCGTGATGTTGGCACTGTCATCCCACCAGTCAACCGTGTGAGAAACTTAGAAGTCACTCTCAAATGCTCTTAACCCCTCACCGCTATGTTCCATGACCAAGTCACATCAGTTTTATATCCTACATTTTCTTGAATCCAGCCCCTCCTCTTGATCTCTCTTTCATTGTTCATGGTGAGTCTCCTCATCTGAACCACTAGGAAGCCTACTGACTGGTCTCTATGCCTCTCTTTTGTCCCCACAGATCCATCGCCAGCCAGAATGTCTATCTAAACCACAAATCTGGTAGTTTCACATTCCAGCTTAAAACCTTCCTTGGCTCCATGTGTCTATAAGGCAAATTCAGAGCTTGCTAGAGTGGCATATAAAGCACTGTGGTCTCATCCCCTGGAGGGACTCTCCAGCTTTGTCCCCTCCTACCCTGTGCTCCAGCAGCACCAAATTACATAAAACATACAGTTTCTATTCTCTGTGCCTTGACCCATGCTGTCCCCTCTGCTTGGAATGCAGCAGTGTCCCCCTTAATCTGGCTACCCCTGCCTCTTCTGTAAGGCTTAATGTAGGATCATCTCCAAGAGGAAGTCCTTCCTGGTTCTCTAGGCTGGATGAGGTGCTCCATTCTCTAACACACTGTGCATCTCTCAGTCATTGCACTTAACTCTGTTATTTTATAATGACCATTTATGAGACAGATCATAGACTGTGCGCTCTTTGAGGGCAGAGACAGTATCTTTTTTTTTTTTTGCGGTATGTGGGCCTCTCACTGCTGTGGCCTCTCCCGTTGCTGAGCAGAGGCTCCGGGTGTGCAGGCTCAGCGGCCATGGCTCACGGACCCAGCCGCTCCGCGGCACGCGGGATCCTCCCAGACCAGGGCACGAACCCGCGTCCCCTGCATCGGCAGGCGGACTCCCAACCACTGCGCCACCAGGGAAGCCCCCCAGAGACAGTATCTTATTTGTATTCTTGGTGCCCAACACAGTGCTTGGCACTTGGTAAATGGTGAGTGAGTGAGTGAGGCCATAAGAAAATAGAAGACCCATGAAGTTAGTTACAGGAGATATTCTGGTATAGGGTTTTTTATTTCAGTCAAAGAGGAAAGGAAAGCTTTTGACACAAGTTGCAGGTATCAGCAGGGATAAGAAGATTGCTTGGGAAGGTTGTAATAAACTAGCTTGGAGATAAATGCTGGGATTTCACTGGGATAGTAAAGGAAATAACTTATAAATGAAAAAGTAAGGGAAATGACATCATGATTTGGCAATAGAGTGATCATTTATCATTGATGCTTATTTATGACTCAGAGAACTCCTTTAGGATTTCTTATTGCAGAAGCACCTGATAGTGGAAGAGACTGGAAGAAAAGAATATGGGGCACAGATAGAACACCCTGAACCGAGCAATGGCTCTGTTACCAACTCACTGCAAAATCTGTTATCAGCCACTCAACCTTTTAGGTCTTCCCTCAGTTTCCTTAGTATAAAAGGAGCAGTTTAGAATAGTGCTGTTCTACTCTTTAGGCCCAAATTTGAGAGGAGACGTTCTTTTTGGGGGAGAGGGGACATTCTTATCTTGTGTACTACTGCGGTCCAGATTCATTCCTTCATCCGCTTCATACGCCCAAGCACTGTGGATCTGATATTTAATGTGGGCGAGGTGCTGTGCTGGGGCTGACTACCGCCACAACCAGGACTGACTCAGACCTTCCTATTGAAAGTCCACCTTTTCTCTGTTTTTTCTCTCTTTAACATTTATCATAATCTAAAATTATCATTTTTATTTAGTTGCTTGTTTTTTCTGTCTTCTTCCACTAAAATGTAAGAGCCCTGAAGGCAGGGCCTTCAATGGCCTTGTCCATGGTTGCATCGTCTGTACCCAGCACAAGCTTACGTATAGGGGTGACAAATGCGTATGGATGAGTGCTGCATTGGTGCGATGCTAGGAGAAGTGCAGGAAGCTAAGAGGTCTGGAATTGGGGTTTGTAGACTCAAATTAGCCGTTTAAAGAGTATATTGACTATATAACACAGTCCATCCCTATGTTCAGTAGCCCTAAGGTTGCCTTCCCAAGTGCCCAGTGAGAATATTTCTCATGCCAATAAACAGAAACCCACCCTGCTAGGGTATGTGATGCTGTGCTGATATTTAAGGGGTCTAGGCGATTAACCCAGACCTATCATCCATACATAGACCCAAATCCAAGTACCATGGGTAAAAACAATTATATCCATCCCTACCAAGTGTCGGGGAGACATCTGCAGGGTCCAGCTCACGGTATTGTCTCTTACGTAGCATATCATGGGTCCGTGATATGGTCCTGGTGCTCATGCTGACTGATGCAGGCATCATGCTAGGCAGCTTAGGACTCCCCTGGTGGGTTTATCTGTAAAACTACTTTTTTTTTTTTTTTTTAATTTTTGGCTGCGCCAGGTCTTAGTTGCGGGCACGCAGGATCTTTGTTGCGGCTTGTGGGATCTTTAGTTGCAGCATGTGGGATCTTTAGTTGCGACATGTGAACTCCTAGTTGCAGCTTGCATGTAGGAATCTAGTTCCCCGACCAGGGATTGAACCCGGGCCCCCTGCATTGGGAGCGTGGAATCTTACCCACTGGACCACCAGGGACGTCCCTCTGTAAAACTACATTTGAAAAACTCAATGGCCATTTCTGGAGAGTGTCATGAAATTTATTTATTGCTGGAGATTTCTTTATTTCCAAGTGGTGAGTGTTTTCTCAAAACCCAAATTTTATCTGAAAAATCAGATTTTAAGAACCATAGAAAATTATTTTGACCATGTGCTCTATGGCTTTGTATACCAGCTCTCCAATTTTGTCAGTCTCAGAATGGCAAGGAAGCAGGGGAGAGGGCAGAAGTGACGATCAAAATCAGTCTCAGCTAGATCTCGAGAGTGCCTGTCACATTCAGCAAAACAGTGGTCTGTCCTCAAACACTCAGAAAAGAAATTGAATTACTTCTTAATTGAGTTCCTGTGGCGATGAAGCCTGGATGTGAAGGCTTTACACTGCTGCACTGCCTTTATCATCTAAAGATATCAAAGCACTCAGCAACTATTCATTCATTAAGTCTCTCCCGCCTCTGGAAGGTGGTTAACACCAGCACAGGAGCACTCTACCTACTCCTGAAGCTCATCCACCCAGGGCTGGGCAGGAATGGAAGCTGTTTAACTGTAAGGCAATTCTACCCAGCTTCTAAAATGAAAAAAACAAGAAGTATCTTACGTACCTAGTTAAAGCTGCAGAAGTTTTATTGGACAGAATGTAATTACCAGAAGTGAATTGTGACCAAAAAACCGGTGCCGACGGTTTTGCTCATATGCGCGATGCAATGGGGATCTTCATTACAGTGATTGGTCTGCAGCCCTGAGTGTGTATCTCTCACGGAATAGGGAACTAGTCCATGTTCCCTAGGTTTCTGGCCCCAAGCAGATTGAGTTCAGTGTTACAGGGAAGAGTGCCACCTATTGAATTGTAGAAATTCATGGGCGTGTGTCAGGACCAGTGGAGAAGTTTCTCAGGCCACATGCACTCTTGGTTTGCTATGGTAACTAATATATATGTCTGAAGGAAAACGAGCATGTTGACTACTCTTACTTAGAAAAACATCTACAAACGTCTGTGTAATTTCCCCAGCTGGAGCTGAGCGTATGCCGGTAGTTTAGCCTACTGCTACTTGAAAGAAGCATGCTGCTCAGAGACTGAGGCAGATGGTATTTTTACCACTTCAGGCAAAACATGGCACCTATGGTTTGGCTTTCTACAATTTTAATTTTTTAACACTTTCAAAAAGGCTGGCTTAAATATCTCCATCACAGAGATACAGACTTTTTCTCAATTTCCTGTTAATAATTGCTTCAGGCATGCAAATATGAATAAATATCACTTGGTCAAAACCAGACTCTCAGCCATGTGGGCCGGCCTCCTGCTCATTCTTCCCCAAGTGCCTAGGACTGGGCCTTACATGGGCTTTGACAGTCATGCTGATTTTGACACAAAGACTCTAAATGGTTTGCAGGAGCTTTCTTTGTATCCATCTCCAGTCTTGACTGTGTAGTTCATATAATTTTCCCCACGACTCAGTACAGAAAAGAAAGTTGTTTTTCATGTCTTCTTACTGAGGTTCACTCGAAGCACAGAGAATTGCTCAAGGTTAAGCCCTTGGTAAAGAAAGATTTTGCAGGTGTTGATTTATCAGGTATCCAGTTCTCAGTCAAACGTGAGAGAGGTTTTTTGAAAGGAGTGGGTTTTTGCCATGCCCCCTCTCCTGGAATTTGTTCAGGGTCCCAGAGTAGCGCGTTCCCCTGCCTCTCAGGCACAGCGTCTAGAGCCCCTGCCCTCCTCTTTCCTCCCTGCCCTCGGAAGGCCCTGCACATTTTGTTTTATTATAAAACGCATTTGCATAGGGTACGCATTAAAATTCCCTTCCCAGCAGCAAACTGTGCTGTCCACAGACATTTGCATTTGCATGATCACATATCATCATTTCCCTTTAAGAAGAAAAAGAGTCTTTCCTTTCCAAGGCTTGCCCTTTAGCCATTTCTTCTCATTTATTATCCATAGATTGCTTCAGCCATTTTGCTGCCTATTGAATCCAAAATTCTTTTTTGAACCTTGAGTATAGTATAGGAAATTTTCTGTAAGTATTACTGTCCTTTGTTTACTGACAAAGCCAGACACTTTTTTTTTTTGGCAGACAATTTTTTCCTGCTTGTTCTTTCCCATAACCCTAGCTAACTGGCTGTGAGAATTTTTCACATTGGCACATTTAGAGACCAGATGTTGCTGTGTTTCCTCTTCCCTGTACCCCTTTCTTGGGCAGATGCTCCTTCTCCTACCCTGGGACTTCGCATTAGCTCCTTTGGTAAAGTATTCCAAACAGCATCACTGTATGCACTCAATCTCTCATTTCTTCTAACCTCTTGAAGCTGTCCTAACACTTAGGATTTCTGTTTTAGTGATAATTATGGAGACTATGTAGAAGCATTGACATTCCCCTCTCCCATCGTTTTTCATTAAAGACTTGGGGTCCAATTAGATGAGATGTTTATAAAACAATTTAAAGGAAAAAAATCCAAATCCAAATACCATTATGATATGGATGCAGCTATATAAAATTTTATATGCTTGATAAAGACTGAATGACAACGTGTAAAAATGTAAATAAGGGCATTAAGGTAATACATCTGAGCAGGGTTTTTTTCTGAAAGGTGTCTGTTTTAGAAGTGTAGACTCTGATTTGAATTGGAAATTTTCCAGATTACAACCTGAGCTACTGAGAATTGAAAAATAACTTTCCTGAACTCGTGTTTTTAGTGACATAACCAGCATTTAATTCTAGGCTCCTAAAGAATTGCTTGCTTCTATGGCGATAGAAGGAATACACCATTGGAAAATGTGGGGTTTTTTAAAGATTTTTTTGATTGAAGTATAGTTTATTTACAATGTTGTGTTAGTTTCAGGTGTACAGCACAGTGATTCAGTTATATATATTTAATTGAATATATGTATATATATTCTTTTTCAGATTCTTTTCCCTTATACGTTATTACAAAATATTGAGTATAGTTCCCTGTGCTGTACAACAGGTCCTTGTTGGTTATCTATTTTATATGTAGTTGTGTATACATGTTCATCTCAAACTCCTAATTTATCTCCACCCCTTCCCCATTGGTAACCATAAGTCTGTTTTCGGAAATGTGATTTTTTTTACACTGTGAATTTTTTTGTGAGGGCTGAAGTTGTGGTTGAGGTGCTGGGGAACAGTTGAGGAAGACAGAAACGTCGTACACCGAGCCCGCAGTGCAGGCGCTGATCTGATGACCTACCCACAGCAGAGGGGTGGGTGCTGGAAGACACTGCCAGAACAGCCATCTGAAAGTTTTAAATCCTCCATTCCTTGTTTCCTTAAAAAATCAGATAAAACCAGTTGTTTTTCTTTTGGCAATCACATTTCAGAAAAGTGGGGTATTTTTTGTTTTGGGTTTCCTTTTTTTTTCAGCAATAATGAATAGGTTTTGTTTAATTTTTTTTCAAAACAATTAATTTACTAAAGCCAGTTTTTGCAACCACTGCTTTGATTACAAATCTCCTTCAAAATACAGTTATCAATGATGGAAAAATAATCATTGATCAATTTCTGTCTGTAATAAAGCAAAGAAGCTTTTGTACCATGTGAAACTTTTAATCAAAAATAAATTCTAGGACTTCCCTGGTGGCACAGTGGTTAAGAATCCGCCTGCCAATGCAGGGGACACGGGTTCGAGCCCTGGCCTGGGAAGATCCCACATGCCGTGGAGCAACTGAGCCCGTGCGCCACAACTACTGAGCCTGTGCTCTAGAGCACACAAGCCACAACTACTGAAGCCCGCACGCCTAGAGCCCGTGCTCCACAATAAGAGAAGCCACCGCAGGGAGAAGACCACACACCACAACGAAGAGTAGCCCCCACTTACCGCAACTAGAGAAAGCCCGTGCACAGCAACAAAGACCTAACGCAGCCAAATAAAATTAATTAATTAAAAATAAATAAAATAAAAAATTAATTCTACATGCAATAGTCAGTATCTTGAGCCAAGAGTTGTGCCTTATTATGAGCCCTCAAGTCTTTTTGCAAAACAGTCACCCTCTGGACATTCATTCATTCATTCCCCATTATCAAGCTAGTTCTTTTCCTCCTTAAGTCTCTGAGTGTATTGTTTTACATTTGTCCCCAGTGACTATCATCTTGCCCTGATGATCTATTCCACTAATATCTTAATGTTATTTTAAAATTAGATTCTTGTTCTCTGAGGTGTTAACAATCTCACACACTTCAATGGCATCAACAGATTTAATGATCATAATCTCTAGTCCCTTGTGGACCATGAATAAAATTATTAAATGATAAAAATGATAAGCCTCTTTGTGACATCATAAAATATTGCCACCCTCTAAGTTGTTCACCCAAGTACTACTGATACTCTTTATTTTTTTTTTTATTTTATTTTTTAAAATTTTATTTATTTTTTGTCTGCTTTGGTTCTTTGTTTGCTGTGCGCGGCTTTCTCTAGTTGCGGTGAGCAGGGGCTACTCTTCGGTGCGGTGTGCGGGCTTCTCATTGTGGTGGCTTCTGTTGTTGCGGAGCACGGGCTCTAGGCACGTGGGCTTCAGTAGTTGTGGCACACGGACTCAGTAGTTGTGGCACATGGGCTTAGTTGCTCCGCGGCACGTGGGATATTCCCCGACCAGCGCTCAAACCCGTGTCCCCTGCATTGGCAGGTGTATTCTTAACCACTGTACCACCAGGGAAGCCCTATTGATACTCTTTAAATTCAATCCTCTAGGCAGTTATAAATCTTCTTTATTTTTCTTCAAATCATATATTCCTAGCTTATTGGTCTTGAATCTCTAATTTTATATATAAAACATTATTTGGTTTATGACAATAGTATTTATTGGGGCAATCTCTCCCATCCTTAGATTCATCATTCTGAATTACTGGGACCTGAAAAATTACATGTCTGCATAATACCTAACATTTATCAGGAAGCTACGGCAAACTTAGATTGTTGATGAAGACCAGTTCTTAATTGTAAGCCTGGAATCGAGTCTGGTTTTGCACACCGTTATACCCTGAGGGCCTAACACAGTTCCTGCCACATACTGGGTACCCAATAAATATATGCTGAACTACCGTTGAATGAATGAATGAATAACCCAAGATGGGCCAGATGTTTGTGCCTATATTCCTTTTAATTCATAAGACATATTTGACCCCATCTTTGCTCCTCTTATTTCTCCCCAAGTATATTTTTAATTAAATGGTTACCTCCTCAATGCCTCTGGGTTGAAACAAAGATTCAATTGGGGTAACCTTTTGACTCTTAGTCTAGAAAGCTAACTACAGATGCCCTCCAGGCTGGTTCTGTGGGTAAATGCTTTGCACGGTAGGGTGGTTGGATTCAATTATTGTTCTCAGTTTGTGATATCAGGAGCCACTTATGCACAGGGAGCGCCTGTATGACTTTATGTGGAGGATTGAGCCTTCTGTCCCCATAGAGGAGCCTGCTTAGTCCACGGAACAGTTTTAAGTAGAGCTGAAGGGAATGCTGTCTCTTTCCCTGTCATAAAAAAAAACAGTGGAGAGGCATGAGTTTTCTAAAAAGAGAATGAAAAGGGAGGCACCTCTGTGTTGATGTTGAATGTGGTTTTTAGTAAGTCAGAAGTCTTTGTCATTACCTTAGATTGATATTTTCAAACTCATTCACTAATCCTACAGGCTGATTTTTTACAGAATTAAGGATTTTTGTCAAGATGTCTCATCTTTCAGAAAGCTGTAATTTGTTCATTTGGTACATCTGAAGACATTCCCTCATGTTTCCTAAGCAGTGTCTGCAGGCACTACTCAGCCTCCCCAATGACACATGAGACAGAATATTGATCCTGGATGTGCTTAACCACCTTTCTGAAATAGCAAGGAGGCCGTGGCGCCTCAATTTTCAAACAGAATTACTGAGATAACAGTAGAGATCACAGGGCCTGTAACATAGGTCGGTGATGTCTACAGTGCTCCTAACTAAAGATTACGGGTGAGTAGATCCTTTCTTTCCCCCAAGTCCTTGACTTTTTGGATTGATGAAGGTCTTACCTATCCACCAGATAGTAATAAAGCCAAAGATGTACCTCTGAAGATTGATTCCTGCATGGTGCAATGGTGCCCCCTATGGAAGGTCTCCCTGTTCTAGATCTAATGAAATTATGCTACCTTTTATCTTCACTCCTGACGAGATTTGTGTGCACCTGTTAGGAAAAGTTATAGGCCTTTTGACGTCCTGTGATCTCTGTCAGATGCATGCCATCGTACGCGTGTTTTTCACTGTGCACTCTGTTCAAGACACACACTAAGCACTTGAATGAAGTGGTTCTATCAGATTCTGTCTCTGAATCCCTTCATTTTATGGAGAAGAGATTGAATAAGCTAACAGCGTTCACAGTTGACTATCTCACAGTCATGATTCCACCTGAGTCCACTGACTCCACACTGTACTCTTCACTACCATACTGCTGCCCAAGGTGCTTTAGACATACTACAAAAAGAAGAGAGAATTTGTAGGCAGGCTCTGGTCTTACAAAAATCCAGAAAATGGTATGCATTACTCTGTAATCTAACATAATTCTGATCTCAAAAATAGTGATTGTCTAGTAAGTGACTGTCTTATCATTTATTTGCTGAACCAGTACAGTGATTATTGTGATTTTTTTTAAGCTGGTAAGCATTCTTCACTCTTTCAAGAAAGTTTTATAGGTATAACCATTTAAACCAAGTTCTTGATAAAGCAACTATACTCCAATAAAAATTAAAAAAAAATTTTTTTTTTAAAGAAGATGTTGGGGGGTAGAAGTTTATTATTTTATTTATTTATTTTTGCTGTGTTGGGTCTTCGTTTCTGTGTGAGGGCTTTCTCCAGTTGTGGCAAGCGGGGGCCACTCTTTATCGCGGTGCACGGGCCTCTCACTATCGTGACCTCTTTTGTTGCGGAGCACAGGCTCCAGACGCGCAGGCTCAGTAGTTGTGGCTCATGGGCCTATTTGCTCCGCGGCATGTGGGATCCTCCCAGACCAGGGCTCGAACCTGTGTCCCCTGCATTAGCAGGTGGATTCTTAACCACTGCGCCACCAGGGAAGCCCTAAGAAAAAATTTTTTTAATAAATAAAATTATAGGGGGCTTCCCTGGTGGCACAGTGGTTGAGAATCTGCCTGCTAATGCAGGGGACACGGGTTCGAGCCCTGGTCCGGGAGGATCCCACATGCCGTGGAGCAACTAGGCCCGTGAGCCACAACTACTGAGCCTGCGCGTCTGGAGCCTGTGCTCCGCAACAGGAGAGGCCATGACAGTGAGAGGCCCACGCACCGCAATGAAGAGTGGCCCCCGCTTGCCACAACTAGAGAAAGCCCTCGCACAGAAGCAAAGACCCAACACAGCAAAAATAAATAAAATAAAATAATAAACTCCTACCCCCAAAAAAAAAAAAAAATTATAGGGCTTCCCTGGTGGCGCAGTGGTTAAGAATCCACCTGCCAGCACAGAGGACACGGGTTCAAGCCCTGGTCCGGGAAGATCCCACATGCCGTGGAGCAACTAAGCCCGTGCGCCACAACTACTGAGCCTGCAGTCTAGAGCCCACGAGGCACAACTACTGAGCCCGCACACCACAACTACTGAAGCTCACGTGCCTAGAGCCTGTGCTCCTCAACAAGAGAAGTGACCGCAATGAGAAGCCTGCGCGCCGCAATGAAGCGTAGCCCCTGCTTGCTGCAACTAGAGAAAGCCTGCGCACAGCAACAAAGACCCAATGCAGTCAAAAATAAATTAAATAAATAAATTTATATAAATAAATAAATAAAAATAACACAAGTTCTCAGGACTTCCCCAGCAGTCCAGTGGTTAGGACTTCACACTTCCACTGCAGGGGGCACAGGTTCGATCCCTGGTCAGGGAACTAAGATCCTGCAAGCCATGCAGCGTGACCAAAAAAAGTAAATAAAACAAGTTCTCATTACTGTTCTCTTGAGGAAAGCAAGAATCTATGTTAACAAATACCATAGCACCATAACGTCGAGCCCTCCTACATCTGGAAGAGGTGTTAATCCTGCAGATATGATTACAGTTTCATGGCCGAGTAACAGTGTCACCCCATACATTGATTCCTGCATTTGCCCCCAGTCTGATGCAATCTGCCTGGAAGGCATGGCTGAGGTATACATTGGTTTCATTGTCATTGCTCTCAGTTGACGTAGTTTTCTAGTTTTATGATTTACGTTCTAGTGATAGAAATCATAAATGACTTTTGATCTCATCTTGTGTCAGGATGCATGTTAGGATGTCAAGAATCTAGGGTCACGTGGATGGTGTTGGCGGTGGTAATGGTAGTTTTAAGGTAATTGATCTCCAGGTATCAGCAGATGAAAAACCTGGACATGAGGAGGATTTAAGAAATGTATAAGATATGGACTCGGGGGCTTCCCTGGTGGCGCAGTGGTTGAGCATCCGCCTGCCGATGCAGGGGACACGGGTTTGTGCCCCGGTCCGGGAAGATCCCACATGCCGCGGAGCGGCTGGGCCCGTGAGCCATGGCCGCTGAGCCTGCGCATCCGGAGCCTGTGCTCCGCAACGGGAGAGGCCACAACAGTGAGAGGCCCACGTACCACAAAAAAAAAAAAAAAAAAGATATGGACTCAAGTAAAATAATAGAAACCCAAATTCACTCTGGCATAGTTTATGTATTCCTCAAATAACCCCCAGGACTGTTTACCTACATGATATGCATGCTCTTGTCCCACAGTATTCTTTTTAATTAAATAACCAGCATTGCATTTGTCATGAGATTGCAGAGCTTACTATTTATTGATTCACTCCTAAAAAAGCTACAGGCAAGAGTAGCTCATTGCTGCAATCTACAACCTATGATATGTTTTGCTTGTTGAATTTCTGGTACAGAGTTTGCTAAAAAGCTTCAAGGTCCCAGTTTTGCTTTTTGAATTTCAATGTATAGAATTAAGTTTTTCTTTGGAATATAGTACTAAAATTAAAAATTAGCTTTTTGAGTCAGGTTATAGATGAATCAGTGATTATTTATAAATCATTAAATTTTCCTTCAGAAGACATGATAACCAGGAAGCAAAGCTTGCTTTTCCTATGGAATTAAGCCTCAATTTAATATAATTCCATATTACTAACTTCAGATGCCCTACCTATCAAATGTTAATGAAAGTTTATGTTAACTTTCAAAAATTAAACTAAATTGTACATTTATTCCATTTAATTACATATAGTGAGCTACAAGGTTGACCTCTGTTTCTTAAATAGCAAGCATAACTTTGCCTGAATGCTCAGCCACAGAGTCAACAATTTAGGTCAGTTTTGATTATGGTAGTAAAATGTTTTTAATGAAAATATCTCTAAACTACATATATATATAATATATAGTTATATATATTAAACTGTATATGTGTGTGTTTGTTTAGAGGTATTTATACATATAATATACATATATATTCAGACATGATAATTTGTATGAAATGAGTTGTTTGGTTATGTTCAGGTCTTTGTGGATAGTAGTTCACAGCACAGACTCATAAATGTACTTAGCTGAGAGGTTGAGCCTTGAAATCAGTTCTGAAATCTCACTCTCAGTAGGAGGCCACACACCGTCCAGACCGAGCCTAACAGACTCATGTGTGGAAGAGAGGGCGAGAAAAATGATACCTTACCTGTCTTTATTATGTTTTTTTCTTTTTTCCTTTTAAGGGGAATAGACTGAATTTTAAATGGTCAAGATGATTTGGAAATTCATTTTTCAAAACAAGCATGTTTCCTATTCACTAATAATCACAGCGTTTAAATATTTAAAACATCTTCATGAATCTATGTAAAATAATCTATGAATGTTTATAGTTAAAGGCAGGTACATGATTAAAAATGTTACACGTGGGCTTCCCTGGTGGCGCGGTGGTTGAGAGTCCGCCTGCCGATGCAGGGGACACGGGTTCCTGCCCCGGTGCGGGAAGATCCCACGTGCCGCGGAGCGGCTGGGCCCGTGAGCCATGGCCGCTGAGCCTGCGCGTCCAGAGCCTGTGCTCCACAACGGGAGGGGCCGCAGCAGTGAGAGGCCCGCGTACCGCAAAAAAAAAAAAAAAAATGTTACACGTAAGGTTTGCAATGAACCCAGTGCTCACTTACTCTTCAAACCTTGCCTTTGTGTAGCATTTCATTGATGTCAGAGGAATTTCACATACATTATCTTATTTGTTCCTCATAATAATTGCCTGTGGCATAAATACTACCTCTGTGATTTTATAGGTGAGGTGGGCTTAGAGAAGTTGCTTTGCCCAAGGTCACACCTGTCCAGGTCCAGAGTTTCCCTACCAAAGTTTGCTCACTGCCTCTCTATGATAATTTTTCATATTATTATGAAATAGCATAAATGGATTAATCAGTCTTAGGAGGAGAACATCTCATCATATTATAAGAAAAAAAAGGTTCCTGTGTGGCTTTATCTGGAGAATTCTGCTCCAAGGTGCTTGAAAGACCATCATGTCTGGAAATACATGGCATTTTGTTTTTCCCAGAGTCCACCTCTCTTACCTCCCATCTCCATGGGCTTCCAGAACTTGGCCAGGGAAAAGAACAGTGTAACAAACGTCATGTGTGTCCTGTGCTCTCACACAGTTATACAGAATGATTTTAATTCTGCAAAACAATAAATAGAGGACTTCCCTGGTGGCGCAGTGGTTGAGAGTCCGTCCGCCTGCCGATGCAGAGGACATGGGTTCGTGCCCCGGTACGGGGGGATCCCGCGTGCCGCGGAGCGGCTGGGCCCGTGGGCCATGGCTGCTGAGCCTGCGCATCCGGAGCCTGGGCTCCGCAACGGGAGAGGCCCCAAAAGTGAGAGGCCCGCATACCGCAAAAACAACAACAACAACAAAAAAAACAATAAATAGAACTTGTTAAAAGTGAATATCTTAAAGCTCAATACAAATCTATATTATAGTAATTTTGCAGGCTATTTTACAAAAGAAAAATATTCTGATATTTTAGGGAACAGTAAAACTGTTAAAGCGTGGGATAAATTATGTTTATCATTTTGAACTCATTGAATAATGCTTTATTATTAGCACTGAATAATGCTTTATTCAGTGACTTAAATGTAGTATGATGAACCCTGAAATTGGTTTTTAAAAAATTGTGAAAATGACATGAGGCAGTGTCCTGTTGTTGTGTGAAACCCCAAATACCACTGCTTCAGTCAGAGTCTTTGGTTGAGATTTTTAGTTAAAAAGAATATGGTTTTATTATTAAGAATTTTTAAACTACAAATATATTAGTTTTGTTTTGTAACACAGTAGTCTTGTTCAGTGCCTTTTTGTTTAAAAAAAAAAAAGAAAAAATGTCCAGAAGAGTATACTTAATCAATTGAGATATTTATGGCTTTTTCTTCCCAGAAAATGTGGAAATTTTCCACCTCCAATTCCTATTGACATTTGTTCTACAACCTTATGGCATTTTTGTGGTAGAAAAAAAATGTATATATTGTAATAGAGGTACATAATTAATCTAATGATGGCTTCAGTTTTTTGTCATCTCTGTAAATATGGTTTTATCCAAAGGTATTTGACTTGATTTATTCTTTTAATCTGTGATGTGTATTTTAAAAGTTTGCCCTTGTGCAAAGGACGTTATTAACATAGGTATGTGTTCTCTTCTCAAAGGAAATTCTAATGTTTTCCTAGATAGATAGATAGATAGATAGATAGATAGATAGATAGATAGATTGACAGATACACACACACCTCATAGGGTATATAGAACAGAAGATAGATTGATAGATAGATAGATAGATGTACAATCCTCACAACAGCCCTATGAGGTAGGTACTATTATATATATCTTACAGATATATATATATATATATATATATTATATAGATATAAATATATTACCACAGTGCTAGGCACATATAAGTACTATATATGGGATTGTGTTTGTTATTATTGCGATTATTAATATTATTACTATTTTAATATTGTGAAGCACTACCATTCTGATTGTGTGTTGGCATGCGAATTCATGTGATTGAGCAAATATAATAACTAAAAATTCTCTTACTTCCACCTCCTTCCACTTTTGCCAAAATAAGATATTTAATAAGGTCAGTAGATCAGTAGATTTTTTTTCCTATAGATTCTTTTAAATAATTTGTTATTCTAAGCAAAGAGGAAATTTTTATGTTGTTTGTAGTACATTTCACAGTTTCTTGTATTAGAGAAAGGTTTTTGTTTTGTTTTGTTTTGCGGTACGCGGGCCTCTCACTGTTGTGGCCTCTCCCGTTGTGGAGGCTCCGGACGCGCAGGCTCAGCGGCCATGGCTCACAGGCCCAGCCGGTCTGCGGCATGTGGGATCTTCCCGGACCGGGGCACGAACTCGTGTCCCCTGCATCGGCAGGTGGACGCTCAACCACTGCACCACCAGGGAAGCCCTAGAGAAACGTTTTAATTGTAGCTTTTCCTTTTGTACCAAGTCTTGCCACTCAGAAGCTAGCAAAACCGTTCAGCTGAAGCACTGTCAGCTAGGATGTTGACGTTGCGTGGTACCTTGGAGGCAGCCTTGTGCCACCTCCCCCTTCAGCTTAGAGTTTCATTCATACCTTTTTCAGATGTGGGCATCAGCTCGTCAAAAAAAAAAAACTGTTCGTGTTAGACAAACTAGTCATTTGAAAACTCTTTCTTGTTACTGAAATTAAAGCTTCCTAGAAACTTCCTCTTGTTGCTCTTTGTTCTGTTCCCTGAAGCGTATAGAACGAGACTGCTCCTTCTCCCATTTAATTGCTTTAGAAGTTTGAAGATGGGTTTAATATCTTCCTTTAATCCTTTCCTCCAGGTTAAACATTCCTTAAATGACACGTTTCCAAATATTTCTTCATCCCAACACTGAACCCTTTCTATCTTGTCAGTGTCTTTCTTGAGACATGGCACCCAGGACTGAACATAGTTTTCTAAACATGATTGACCATCAAAGATTGCGGTGAGACTGTTTCTGCCTGTCTTTTGGACATGTACATCTGTTTATACTGCCACAGTTTGCGTTTGCTTTTTTTTTTTTTTTTTAAGTATCTACATCATAGTGTTGGCTTACATACAGAATGTGGTTATCAAAGATTTTCAGCATTTTTTTATGAGTCACTGCCAAACTGAGGTTTAAACTTCTGCAATTAGTTTTTGAAACCTAAATGCTCAACTGTACAGTTGCTCTGTTACATTTCTTCTGGCTAGTATCAGTCTATTGCTCAACATGTCAAAACCATTAAGATTTTGATGCTATCCATGTGTTGCCTTTCTCTCTTGGCTATATGACATCTGAAAATTAAAATTTAATATGCATTTCTTCTTCATCTTCATTCAAGCACTGTGATAAGGGAAAGGAACCAAGTATTGAATCTTGTAGCACAACACTAGAGATCGCTTTTCTGCTCAATATAAATCCACTACTAAACATTTTCTAGGAATAGTTATTTTACGTATTTGAATCCATATTGCCAAACTCTTATACAGATCCCATTTCTCTGTCTTATCCACGACTAAGTTTCCATAATCTGAATATACTCTATCTTTACTATTTCTGAAGCTAACAGCCAAGTTAATATCAAAAGAAAAATGAGAGTGTTTTGTCATAATGTGCTCATTGTGACCCACCTACCTTGGGGCTGCTATCACTGCTGCCTTTTCTCGAGAGCTCACCAACTGTCTATTTAATAACCTTTTCTGGAATTTTGCCGTAATTTTCATAAGCTCCCAGATCTGAGTTCCAGAATGCACATTCATCCTCATCTTTTTCTTTTTTGTCCTGTGTTGGAAGGCATTAGTCATTTGACTCTCCCATCTGTGACATTTCTCACAGTCTTTCAGTAGCCGGGAAGGACAGTTCTGTGCGTTCTGAGCATGAGAGAGCAGAACAGAGGTGGGTGGGTGCATCTGTGAAGGTGCCCTAGACCAGAAGTTAGGTCTCCAGAGTGAGGAGGAAGACAGAGAAGGGACGTGTTAGAGGATGAAAGCTGGACAAGAACATCAGAAAAAAAGAGTGAGAGAGCTGACGCAGGGAGGGGCTCAGTGGGGTGCTGCACAGTTATTTGTCCTAGAGGATAATATGATGTTTGGAATGGGAGGGTGGGTGGTCTTGGAAAGCAAAGGACAACAGAAGCCAGGATGGTAGCTGCATCCAAGGCCCCCCTGACAACTTGTAATGGGCTATGTGAATGCACATTTCATCTTTAAAGGCCCCTCTTCATGGAATTTATTTTAGTCTTTACTACTTTGAACTCATTCTTCAGTTGTTCTATTTCCTTTTTCTTCTTTCAATAGTATATTATCTTTTCCTTTTTAACATCTTTATTGAAGTATAATTGCTTTACAATGGTGTGTTAGTTTCTGCTTTATAACAAAATGAATCAGCTATACATATACATATATCCCCATATCCACTCCCTCTTGCATCTCCCTCCCACCCTCCCTGTCCCACCCCTCTAGGTGGTCACAAAGCACCGAGCTGATCTCCCTGTGCTATGCGGCTGCTTCCCACTAGCTCTGTTTTACATTTGGTAGTGTATATATGTCCATGCCACTCTCTCACTTCATGCAAGCTTACCCTTACCCCTCCCCGTGTCCTCAAGTCCATTCTGTACGTCTGCATCTTTATTCCTGTCCTGCCCCTAGGTTCATTAGAACCATTTTTTTTTAGATTCCATATATATGTGTTAGCATATAGTATTTGTTTTTCTCTTTCTGACTTACTTCACTCTGTATGACAGACTCTAGGTCCATCCACCTCACTACAAATAACTCAATTTCATTTCTTTTTATGGCTGAGTAATATTCCATTGTATATATGTGCCGCATCTTCTTTATCCATTCATCTGCTGATAGACACTTAGGTTGCTTCCATGCCCTGGCTATTGTAAATAGTGCTGCAGTGAACATTGAGGTGCATGTACCTTTTTTTTTTTTTTTTTTTTTTTATTAGCATGTACCTTTTTGAATTATAGTTTTCTCAGGGTGTATGCCCAGGAGTGGGATTGCTGTGTCATATGGTAGTTCTATTTTTAGTTTTTTAAGGAACCTCCATACTGTTCTCCATACTGGCTGTATCAATTTACATTCCCACCAACAGTGCAAGAGGGTTCCCCTTTCTCCAAACCCTCTCCAGCATTTATTGTTTGTATACGTTTTTGATGATGGCCATTCTGACTGGTGTGAGGTGATACCTCATTGTGGTTTTGATTTGCATTTCTCTAATGATTAGTGATGTTGAGCATCCTTTCACGTGTTTGTTGGCAATCTGTATATCTTCCTTGGAGAAATGTCTATTTAGGTCTTCTGCCCATTTTGTTTGTTTCTTTGATATTGAGCTGCATGAGCTGCTTGTATATTTTGGAGATTAATCCTTTTCAGTTGCTTCATTTGCAAATATTTTCTCCCATTCTGAGGGTTGTCCTTTCGTCTTGTTTATGGTTTCCTTTGCTGTGCAAAAGCTTTTAAGTTTCATTAGGTCCCATTTGTTTATTTTTAGTGTTATTTCCCTTTCTCTAGGAGGTAGGTCAAAAAGGATCTTGCTGTGATTTATGTCATAGAGTATGCTGCCTATGTTTTCCTCTAAGAGTTTGATAGCGTCTGGCCTTAGATTTAGGTCTTTCATCCATTTTGAGTTTATTTTTGTGTATGGTGTTAGGGAGTGTTAATAGTATATTATCTTTTGGAAATATTTGCACATACTTGTTCTTACTCAACATACAACCTTTACATCTGGGAGCCCCTTATTTTTGTCATCATCTCCTTCCCTCAAGCATGCCCATCAGTCTTTTAGCAGATTCTGACAAGGTTGTTTGTTTCTGAACATTTTCTGTGAGGAACAGCACTTTAAAAACACCTGTGGCAAGTGTCCTGGTGACAATACAAGCCTCTGGGTGGAGTCCCACACAATTTTTACAGTTTTGTACATCTCTCTTGTCAGCTCCTTCAAAACAGGGATAGTGCCCTGTCTCCACAGTGGTGCTCTGTGCAGAGGAAATGCTCAGCAGTGGAGGGAATCGTAGGCTCCTCCTTTTACACCTGGACCTTCTCAAATGAGAGCCCTGAGAGAGCTTATTCAGTAGCCATTATTTTGATCACTTTCATAATTAAGTATGACATTGTTGGAATTTAGTTTTTCAGAGGCTTCCATCACCCTTGAACTTTATTTCCAGTTATAGTTAATGGCAATCTTTTCACTAAACTTATTTTTGCAATGCACTTTCCTAACATATAGTCTGGGTGTCCAAACCCATTCCTGCTAGGCCTTTCTAAGGACTGATTCTAATACCAAGATGGCATTAAGTTTTTGTTAATTCCTATCACCTTTATATCCAATTATGCTGACATAATTAAGCAAAAAGTGCTTCTTCTATCTTCTAATGCATAAGATTATCAGTTAGGCACACCAGGAATTTGCCAACCGTAGAATGCAAGTTTTAGCAGATGTTCAAAAGTTGAAGCCGCATATCATTACTGCATCATACCTTTCTGCCAGCTGTATAATCTGTTAAGGAAGCATGGTCCACTTCTACCACTTGGTTGAAAGATATGTGGTCTCTTCCCATAACAGCATGGCTCCCATTTGTTTCCTTTTACCCTTATCCAGCTGCTTTCAACCATTTAAATACAAAACAAAACTTTAACATATTGTTTCATACTCCCTTACTCTCTATTATATAGTTTCTTCAGAACAAGGTCTGCCCCGTGTTCCAGATGAGTTTTAGTATCCCTGTTCTCTCTAAGCACTCTATCTGGTTGGGTGAAAGAAAATTTGGGGCTATCTCCAAATCTTTTCCAGTGCTATAGAGTAGAAGAGCTCTGGATGTGCAGAAATGAAACCTAGGCCATCTCAAATTTGCTCTTGACTCTGGTCCACATCACTTAGCCTTTCTCATCCAGTGTTTTCTGCAAAATGAGGTGAGAAGCGAAGATGGTGCTTGGGGTTTCTTCTAGGTCTAAGGTTTTGTTTTGATCTCATTGGAGAGAAGCGACTGCTGCCTCCACATCTTCTAAAGCTGCTTAGATCCCGTGGCAAGGGCTTGCCTTTAATATTTTAAGAGGACTTTCAAACCAAATAGTTTTCAGAGGCATACAATGATTTCTCAAAAGGGTCTCATAAAAGCAACATTTATCACGGAAAAGGTGTTTAATAACACCTTTTAATAAATGTTAAATAATAATGCATTTTAAGTACTGTGGATCCTCTTTGTGTTAATATCTTTAATTGGATCCTCTAGCAAGGGATTTGGACTTAATTTATTTCGGGTGATTCTGCACTTATACAGTTATTCAGTTGACTTAATTAGAGGTTTAATTACATTATTGCCCTAAAGTGCTATATCAGGAAAATAAAATGGAGACTGATAATTCACCATTTTGTATTTTTTTAATTTATCTTACAGCTAAAGTGTTTTTCAGGCCATAAAGGCCAGAGTGGGCATACTAGCATTTCTAGCCACATCCTAATAGGGAAAGTTCTACCTATGCATCAACTGGGAATTTGCCCAGTCAAAATGTAGGGGAAGGCAAAAGCGGAAATAATTTTTTTTAAATTGTGGTCTTTTCTCTTGCAGTTATTAGAACCAAGGTCATGGGCCCAATCCCTCAGTGTTCCATTCAACCCTCTCTGGTTCTGTAGCCCTATGACAAGCCCTCTAACAGTGGTCCTGGGGGCAGCAACTGTGTTTCTCTCTGTACCTACAGCCCCTACTATATACCTATACCATATAGGTGCCCAATAAATGCTTGCTAAATTTAATTTGAGCATCACAAGAACAATCCTTTGGAAGTGTGGTTAAAACGATATAGGGCTTCCCTGGTGGCACAGTGGTTGAGAGTCCACCTGCCGATGCAGGGAACACGGGTTCGTGCCCCGGTCCGGGAAGATCCCACATGCCGTGGAGCGGCTGGGCCCGTGAGCCATGGCCACTGAGCCTGCGCGTCCGGAGCCTGTGCTCCGCAACGGGAGAGGCCACGACAGTGAGAGGCCCGCGTACCGCAAAGAAGAATAATAATAATAAATAAAATAAATAAATAAGTTCTTAGGCTGGTTTTCAGAGCCCACCTGGGTCCCCTCTCACCTACTCCTGTAAAGTATCACACCAATCTGTTTTCATTCGCTCTGGTCTCCTCTGTGCCTTTGTTCAAGCTATTCTCTTTCCCTATAATTTTCTTGCTACCCTGACGCCATAACTACTTATCAGCATTCTCAGGACATGCCTTAAATCCCTTTTCTGTAAGGCCCTCTTAAATCTCTTCTAATCAAAGTTGCTCTCATTTCTCTGGTCATCTGTAGTCCTTCACTTGCTGCTTTTCACAGTATACCCTTCGTTAGTTCCTGACCCATAAAGCAAAAAAGGATCATTGTACTCTTTACACATAATAGGTGCTCAATTAATATTTACAAATTGAAATCCAGTCATGCAGATATCCACTTGCCTGCAGTTACCAACCTAGAAGTCCAGAATAGAGAATGTTGGCCAGTCTAATTTAGATTTGAGGGGATTAAAGATAATGAAAATAAGAAGCATGTTCTTTCTTTTTCTTTTTCTTTAATCTTTAAGGCTGGTCTGATCCAAGTTCAACTACCTTTGAGGTTGCTGTGCGTCAAGCTAAAATAGACTTGATCTATTTTGGATGGGGTAGCTTTCTTGGCAATGGCTAAGGGCTTGAGGAGGAAGAAGAATTAAGTAGTTCTGAATATCTGTAGTGTTTTAGACACTGTCAAGCACTCTATACTGTCTCATGCAGTACCCCCCCCCCCCCCCCCCCCGCCCAGCAGTCCTACAAGGGACTGATATTATCCCCATTTAAACTCAGAGCAGTTAACTGGCCTCTCTAAGATGGGAGCTAGAAGAGGAGCTTGAATCTGGCTACCTCTGATACCCAGGACCATTTTAGTGCCTTCATGCATTCAGTGATGGCTGGAAACCAGGGAAGCCTAGGCTGAAACAATACCAGAGTTCATATGCAGTGTGGAAATACCTGTAGAATGCTGAGAGTCTGGCGGAGTATAATATTAAATGCCACTGGAGTGGGTGTTAGGAAAACTGGCTTCTGATCGCAGCTTTGTCACTATCCATCTATGATCTTGTGTGAGCCGCTGAGCTTCTCTGGCCCTCTCCTCTCATCTATATAATTAGGGTAGTAAAGCAGGTTATTTCTTTTATTCCTTTATGTTTCATGCATTATACAATAGCTCCAAGTCTAATGAAGAGATAGATAAGTGAATGGAGAATTAAAATACAACACTATATAATAATGCTGTACTCCACATATGCACAGGGCACTCCAGGAGCCCCAAGGAAGAAGGGCACCTAGCCCCTTAGGGCTGTCATTCTAGCTGTGTACATTCCACCCAAGTGGAATTTGGGGAGCTTGATGGGGCGAGGGGGGTGTGTGGAGACTGTCTCAAGCCATCAGCTGCAAGTAGTTTCCCTAAGTAATGATGAAACGGCGGAAAGGGAAAGGACTTCCATGCCTCATGAAAGAGCTTGGACTTTTTTTTCCTTAAAGCTATTGGAAGGCAGTGGAGGGTTTTAAGCAAGATCACATTTGCTTTTTATAAAGATCTTCTTGGCAGCGTGAAGGATGGAGTCCACAGACAAAGAACTGGTGGTGGGAAGACGATTTAGGAGGTGATTGCAAAAATAACCCAGGCAAGCGATGATGATAGCCTGAACTGATGTGGCAATGAGAGTGAAGAGCAGACGATAATTTGAGGGCTTTGTATGAGATAGAATGGCTGAGACTTAGTGAGTATATCAGTCAAGATGGCCACAGACAACCTGACAGTCTCTTCAGACAACAGACGTGTTTCTTGCCCACACTACATGTCCTGTGCAGGTTGGAGAGGCACCGTGGTTGCTCACTGTGGCCACTCGGGGATCCAACCTGAGGGGCTTCTTCAATGTGACTGGTTGATGTACCAGAGGGAAACCTCTGGCGGGACTCATATGGACCGTTAAATGCTACAGCCCAGAAGTGACACACACCATTCACGTCTCATGGACTAGAACATGTCACTGGGCGCCAACCAACCTAGTGGGGAGCCAGAAAGTTCAGTCATGGGTGAGCCATGGTGCCTGAATGGATGAAGGAGAACTCCCAAGTTTCTGATTTAGGGAGTAAAGCAGACATTAGAGGTATTCACTGAGAAGAAGATGGAATCGGGGCAAGGGGAAGTGGACCGGCCAAATCATTATAAGTCTTTTTCAGCTCTAAAGTGTAACCATTGTATTGGTCCTTTCCAGTCATCAGGGAGAGGGATTGGAAATCAACTCCATTTGTGGGCAAGAGTTGACTTTATTCTTCACAAAGGGTATTTTAATTCATTCCTCCCAAAGTCTTACAGTTTTAATAATGTAGTGCTCAGATCTAATACTATGTGTCTTTCTTGAATTTTCACATGGACTATTGTGCCAACATACAGTGTAAAAATATTAGTTATTAACTAGGATGTTAATGAAGCCTTCCTCACCTAAGAATATCAGGCTGCTGAAATCAAAATGTCAGAGATGTAAATGCCCTCTGCCTCATCGCCACCACCCTCCAGCAGGGCCCACCTCAAGATATCACAGGGCGGGAGTTGGGGAAGAGGTGTAATTAGGCTAATTGGAGCCTATTGTTCTGCTCTGGAGAGCCAAACCTAGCAGCCTTAGGGAATGTTAGTGCCTCAAAAATCACTGGAGGATGGTGTTCTCTTTAACCTCAAAAGCAGAAACAGTGAATCTATACTGTTTCTCCCCTTCTTTGTTTTCCACCTCTCCTCCCCAATTTAATTGTGGTACCTTAAAAACTGACTTTTACTGTGCATTTGTTTCTTAACAGTTGCGAGAAACAATCAGCGCTGGCAAAGGTGTGACTTCAGCTATTGACCTGTGTCGTTACCATGGAAACAAGGCACTGGAGGCCCTGGAGAGCTTTCCTCCCTCGGAGGCCAGAACTGCTTTAGAAAACATTGTGTTTGCTGTGACCAGATTTTCGTGACACCAAATTAAAAAGACTATTGTTCGTTAGCTGAAAAAAACTGGGGAATGAGGTGATCGGGAGAGCTTTCATGATGAAAGATCTAAATGTGTTAATGACTTTAACAACATATACATTTTTTTTCTTTTTACCACACTGCTAAATGAATACTGCCTTCTTTTTGGAACTGCTACAAACAAAATTAGAAGAAAAAAGGTCAAGCAGTTTTCAGTTGTCATGCCACAAGCACACTTGAGGCTTCAGTAGCAGAAATAATTAATGAGATTCGCTCCTGTGACCTCAGCAAATGGACAGGAAATAAGTCCTTATTGATTGGACTGAGCCAAGGATGGCGCCAGGGCGGTGGCCTGTGGTTTTCCTTCTAGAGAGGACAGGGCAAGCTGGAAGCTGCAGGTGTCAAGAGAAACACTATCAATGCCAGCCAGGGAGGACTGTCAAATCAAAAGCCAGTGACCAATTTTTCATAACGGAGGGTAGTTTAATGATTAAGAAAAAAAACCATGCTTTGTCTTCTTGCAATTATGTCTTTGTATTTTATAGATGCAGTATGGATATACTTTGTGCTTCTTGGGTTCTGTAAGATTTTGGGGGGGAAACTGCTGAAAAAATAAGGCCAAATATTTGAAGTAGGAGATTAAAATGTTATCAAATGTTAACTTGGTTATAGTAGGAATTGCCTGTTTTTCTTTCTGGAAGACCGGATTTTTTCAAATGCGTTTCAAAGAACCAAACTTTTTTTTTTTTAAGCTCATCAGGATGCTTCTTTTTTTCAAGTAAATGTATTCATTTGTAATACGTTGGTGTAGAGAATACCTTTAATTTTTACAAGTGTCAGATATATAATTGTTGTACTGGAGAATTCATTGGTGATTTTTTTTTTTTAGCCTCAGAGTGTCAAATTTTGGTCTTGAACCACAGACATCCAATTACAGAAAGAATATAAGCAATCTCACAGGCCTGCAATTGGACACTGTCTCTCTGTGGTTCATAGGAGATGATTTTTGAGGTTTGCATGCATGCAATATGAGAACACCGTTGACAAGAAGGCTGAGTTTACATAAATGATCTAGATTGAGACTCAGCTACCTTTCTTCCTTATGTGGTGTAATTACAGCCCTATCTGGAGACAGCGAACACAGCAAACAGATTTTATGACCTAGTTCACTCAAACACTAAGTGAAGTCACTTTAGTTTAAATTCCTTCTTCAAAAGTTACAAAACCGTTTTATCAGGACCCATCATGTGGCATGCAATGAAAAGAAAATGTAAGCTACAGAGGTTAAGGTATTGTATTTTGAAATATTTTTAAGCGTACTTGAAATGTTGTAATTGTACAGTTTATGCTACTGCAATTTGAAGGCCTATAGATTTAGCTGAAGAGAACACTCCACTCTTCTGTTTGAAATGCCTTTTCTCACAGAAATTGGCTTAATTAGTAACTATGGTTAGATGCTTTAGATCAGACTAGGTTTTAATCATTAACTTCCACAAAGGAGGAGTCATGCTTTGTGTTCTCTGGATGAGCAGGAACTCATGCTTTGTGTTCTCTGGATGAGCAGCAAGCTGTAGGTTTTATTAAGCAGATGGTCGGGTACTATGGAACACAAGGCAGGATTCTAGGGCTCTTCTAGTTCTGGTTTAGCACCTGGTTCGCTGTGTGACCTTGAACAAGTCACTTCCCTCTGAGCCTCAGTTTCCACATTTGTAAAATAAGGTTAAACAAGAGAATATATGAGGTCCTCTCCAGCTTTGTTTTATTTTCTAAAAGTTTGCCATTTCTGACTCTCTAGATAACAAAGATGCTATGTGAAATTCAGGGAACAGGGAAGGTGAAACACAAAGAGAGGCTATGAAGGAGCATAAAACTTAATGGCAGACTTCTTGCCAAGCTGCCTCACAGGTGACCTAAAGAATTCCCAGCTCTCCTTTGTATGGCTTATAATCCTGGACTCTTTGTTTCAACACCCGCCTTTCTGCTTTCTTTGGAACATTTCCTACCTCCCTTTCATCTTCCCAGCTGCCTTCCAGGCCTATGTTCCCTCTCCTGTGCCCTGCTGTCTGTCCGGCTCCCTGGGAGCAACAGCCCTGCCCTCACTGTTGAGTGACAGCTCTGCTTTTGTTAAACCTAATACGCTGGCTAAGTCAGTCTAAAGGCCTACTGCCTGAGCGCTGCCAGGGAAGGTACTGACAAGGCAGAGTTAGTGGCCTTAGAATGTCTCCTCCTTTACCCCCTCTGCATCACCCTCCACCCGCAGTTTCTTGCTAGAGTGAAGAATTCATTCATTAACCATTGTCCCTCTTCCCCCCCACCTGGACCTGCAAACCTCACTCACTTCAGGCCCCTGAGCCCACCTGCACTCTCCTTCCTCCCTATCAGTCTTTTCTTCAGAGTGCCTGCGTGTATACCAGGCACTCTGCTAAGGGCCTTAACAGTACTGTCTTGTTCGAATCCCACGACCACTTTCTGGGGGTAAGATTAATCCCCCATTTATAGATGCAGGAGCCAGCAGAAAGGACTGCCTCTGACAGACTGGCTTGCCTTCACACGCCATCTCCCCACTTTAGAGTCATTCCAGACAGCACCTCTTTCTCTCTTCCTTTGCTTCTCTTTCCAGATAAGACTCTACTCCTTTCCAAAGATCTCGAGCCTTCAGCCTCCTGTCTCCCTCATGTCCCTATTCTTGAGTCTTGTGTTTCCCCTGCTGGCTATGAATGGGCTCAGTTCTCCCCTAAATGACATCCCTCACTTCCCCTATTTATCCTTCCACCTCTACTTTTTTCTTCCTAGCATTAGCAGCACACCTTCTTACAGGCTACTAACTCCTTAACCCCGGCAATTGGTCATTCACTACATTCACTGCCGGGTCCCCACCATCTAGACCAGCGCCAGCACTGTAGACACTCAAAGACTACTTGTTCAACAAATCTATCGGGTCTCACGGCACTACTCCACTGAGATGCCTTCTTCTCGTTTACAGATGGTGACCTCACTGTGAAGTTTACCAGACGTCCCCCTGCATGCAGACTTCCCCACAGCATTTCACCTTGCTAATGCAGCTTCCGCCCTCACCCCCACAGCACCTGTGACCCACTTCCCCTCTTCTCTGACTACCCTTCCTTTTGTGTCTCACACATCTCTCTCTTAGTCCCACCTCTAGAGACATTCTTTTCTAAATTTTTAAATTATATTTCCCAAGGAACTACAAAGCCGTTTCCTGTGCCACTAAGTCATCTTCTTTTGAATCCCCCAACTTAGAAAAACTGTTTCTAAAAAACAGTATCAATTAGATATTGATTAGTGAGTTATTTGCCATTCACTATTAGTTACTTTGAAAGAAGATAAGGATTATGACTATCATTAAACTTTATTGTGAGTTTTACTTGATGATAACACTAAATCCTCTTCATGTTTTCTTATATAATGTGGTAACCCAGTCACACCTAAAAATAAGTGATCAGTGACATTGTGTGCCTGGTCCAGGTCTCATTCTCTAATGTTTGAGACTTTCTCTTACCTATGCCAATGTTATTGCTATGGCCCAGCATGCAGGTGAAACCTACAAACTTGGGGTAAAAAACATATACATTAGTGCAAAATGCTCCAAAAAGATGTACACGTTTTTTAAGACCCAGTACCTACAACATTCTGGTCACTCAGGTGACCAGAAAGTAATCTGAATAATCCGTGATTATCTTTCAAAACCTGACAAGTTGCTGTAACATAGATCTCTTTGGGCAAGTGGCTTTGGGAGAATTGTGTTTAATCAACAAAATTGCAGCTAAAGGCTACTTCTTTTTCTTTCTCTCTTTTTTAAGACTTAACTAGGAATTCCCTGGCGGTCCAGTGGTTAGGACTCGGTGCTTTCACTGCCATGGCCTGGGTTCAATCCCTGGTCAGGGAACTAGGATCCTGTAAGCCACATGGCGCAGCCAAAAAAAAATAAAAAAGTAACTAAACAGCAGGTCCATCACAGATAAGGAGAACGTTCGTTGCTTTCAGAAAACTCTTTTCACGTTCCTTCCTAGAGTTCTTAGATTCAGGAAGATTCTTTCCTGCCCCTTCATTTGTCTTCCCACTGTGAAATCCTGTTGTTAAGATCTCACCTTTCTGACCAATAGAAGTTCCAGGATTTATCTTTAGAATCTAATGACTGCCTCTCAATCTGGAGAAGGCATGCCACACCTTTGCTAAGACTCAAAAGGGCAGAGATGGATTGGGTTGACTTTTTAATCTATTTGTGAGGACACAATTGTCACTCCATTATTATTAATAGTTTCCATTATTGTTAATCACGTTTTAGTAATAATAAAGCTATTTGCACTTTCTTTTTAAAACACAAAGCAATCTAACAAGACTGTCATCTACCTCTTTCTCCATTTCCTACCATCACTCCTAATCCCTTCTCAAATTAACTTTTATTTTTTCAGAAGGGATCCTGCCTTTACATTAAGGAGATAACATACTTTTGAAAAAGAAGGTCACCTGGGGAGAACCCAGTGTGGCCAGAACTGACAGTGGTGTCCACCCCTCCCTTTAGCTTCCCCACCTGCCCTTGGGGCACTGAAGTGCTAGGTTTTAGGCCTCTACCGGTGGAGGAATATTCTTCCTAGATATGTATTTCTTACTCTTCCGTAGAAAGAGAAAGTTTCTCAGGCTTTCATTCCTTTTCTTTCTTTTTATAGATGCTGATTCCATCTTCATGGAGAAGCTCTATCAGCTTTCTTCAATGTGATCTGCTCACTTCTAAGACTGATAGTATACCGGTCACTGTGCGTCCTGAGCAAATGAGTAGGCTTCCCACTGCCTTGACTGTTGTTGGGAAGATTTCACTTTTTGATGCATTTAAGTAAATAAACACTTCTAAAGAAATTTTGGGGCTTCCCTGGTGGCGCAGTGGTTGGGAGTCCGCCTGCCGATGCAGGGGACGTGGGTTCGTGCCCCGGTCTGGGAGGATCCCGCATGACGCGGAGCGGCTGCGCCCATGGGCCATGGCCGCTGGGCCTGCGCGTCCAGAGCCTGTGCTCCGCGACGGGGGAGGCCACGGCAGTGAGAGGCCCACGTACCGCAAAAAAAAAAAAAAAAAAGAAATTTTGGAAAGTAGAAAAAAATTACTCTCAGTCTCACCATGCTCACATACTCAGTATCACCATTTCATTTGTATTTAATCCAGCCTTTTCTGCTATGCCTATCTTTTTTGCATGGTTGTAATTACAGTATAAATTCAACTTTGGGTCCTGCTGTTTTTACATAATACATCATAAACATTTTTTCATGGTGTTGCAGTCTTCATAACCACTATTGATAAGTAGCTTAAATTCTAAACAAGGTATATTGAATTTTTATTCCTGATTGGTTTCTCTGGGATAAATGGGTATACGGTAAATACTCATAAGTCAACATCCCAACCTGCTACTAAGAAAGTCTTTGTCTTGGAAAAATAGTGCCCCTGCAGGTTCTCCACAGCAGCAGGTTAAAACTGTGGAATAAATTCCCTTAAAATTCTTTAGCCTGAATGATTAATCTTTTCAGTTGGTGGTTCCCATTCCTTCGAGACGATGCTCAAAATGGATTCACATCTCTGTGTATTTTCCTCTTGCTTCACTGCAAGTTCTCAGCCAGCCACACTTCAGTAGGATGACTTCTTTCTTCCCACTGAGGTTCACAATCTCCTAGGACCGGAAAGGCCCTCAGGCAGTTGTGTTAGGTTCTGCTCTTGGCCAAAACCAAGGAGAAACCATCATCTAAGAGTTGAGCCGTCTTTCCTTCTTCAAGGACTTGGGAGAAGGAAACTCCTAGGGTTTGTTTGAAGGGAAACAAAATAACCTTTATCTGACTCAAATCTTTCATGCTATAACACTATGAGTTTATTGTGTTTTGTTATTGTCTTCTTTTGTTTGGATCTTTCTTTTTTTGTAAGCCTTCAAATGAACGAGAAAACAGCATCATCCTCAAAGAATTAAGCTACACTTGCAACCTTTCCTTCCTTAAATTAATCATCATAACTTTACTATTCGCATTACTTCTCACTTGTCACATTTCAATGAAGTCTCCCTGCCTGTCCTCCTCCCTTATATCATGAGTTGCAGTTACTTAAACTTACTTGTGTATGTGGAATACGATCAGTTAATTGTGAGCTTCCTAATTGCTGCCTGTTTATGCAGTTCTGTACTTTTCTTTCCTTTTATTCTTATTTTTTGAAGATTTAGAATTGCTTTAATTGCATTTTCAGAAGCAGCTTTATTGAAGTATAGTTTACATATAATAAAATTCATCTAGTTTAAGTATACAATTCAATGCTTTTTAGTAAATTTACAAAGTTGTGCAAGCATCACTACAATTCAGTTTTAAAGATCCCTTGTGCACATTTGCAGTCAACCCCTGCTCCCACCCTCAATCCTAGGCAGCCACTAATCTACTCTCTGTTGCTATAGATTTGCCTTCTCTGGACATTTTATATAAATGGAGTTTTACTTAGTACTTAGTCTTTTGCATCTGGTTTCTGTCACTTAGCATAATGTTTTTGAGGTTTATGTATGTTATGGAATTAATCATTATTTCATTCCTTTCTATTGCTAAATAATATTCCATCGAAGATATATTCGTTTATCCCTTTACCAGTTGATTGGCATTTGGGTTGTTTCTACTGTTGACCTATTATTAATAATGCTGTTGTGAGTACTCATGTACAAGTCGTTGTGTGGACATAAGTTTTCATTTCTCCTGAGTAGATCCTCAGGAGTAAAATTTATAATAAATTTATGTTTAACCTGTTAGAAATTGCCAGACCGTTTTCCAAAGTGACTGTATCATTTTACCTTTCCAACACATGTGGGTTCCAAGTTTTTCACATCCTTGCCAACTCTTGGTATTCCCTTTAAAAATATATATTTATTTATTTTTCTTTTATTATTGCTATTTTTTTTGGTTGTGTCGGGTCTTAGTTGTGGCACACAAGATCTTTCCTTGCGGTGTGCGGGCTCAGTAGTTGTGGCGCGCAGGCTTAGTGGCCCCGCGGCATGTGGGATCTTAGTTCCTTGACCAGGGATCAGACCTGTGCATCCTGTGCATTGCAAGGCGGATTCTTTACCACTGGACCACCAGGGAAGTCCCCGGTATTCCATTTTTTATTATAGCTATTCTAGTAGGAATGAGACTGTATCTCATTGTGATTTGTATTTGCATTTTCCTAATGACTAATGATGTTAAGCATCGTCTCATGAGCATGTTAGTCATTTATATATCTTCTTTGGCGAAATGTCTGTTCAAATCTTTTGCCTATTTCTTAATTGGGTTGTTTGTCTTATTGAGATATAAGCATTCTTTATATATTCTGAATATAAGTCCTTTATCTGATATATGGTGTGCAAATATTTGCTCCCAATCTATAGCTAAAATTCATTTTCATAATGGTTCCTTTTGAAGCACAAAAGTCTTTAATTTTGATGAAGTCCAATTTATCAATTTCTTCTTCTATAGATCATGCTTTCAGTGTCATATCTAAGTAATCTTTGCCTAACCCAAAGTCACGAAGATTTTCTCCAATGTTCTTTTCTCAAAGTTGTATAGTTTTAGCTCTTACATTTAGGTCTATGATCCATTTTTAGTTAATTTTTGTATAAAGTGTGAGGTAAAGGTTTAAATCAGGTATCTCATCCTCAACACTATTGACATATTGGGCTGGGTCATTCTTTGTTGTGGCGTTACCCTGTGCATTGCTGGATGTTTAGCAGCATCTCTGGTGTATACCCATTAAATGCCAGTAGCACGCCAACCCCAGCTGCGACAACCAGAATTGTCTCTAGACATTGCCAAAAGTTCCCTGCCTTTAGGAAGCCAAAATCGCCCCCATTGAAAGCCACTGGACTAAATTAATTTTTTTTTTGTATGTGGATATCCAGCTGTTCTAGAACCATTTGTTGAAAAGACTATTCTTTCCTCCTTTGAGTTGCCTTAGCAACTTTGTAGAAAATCAGTTGACCCTAAATACAAGTCTGTTTCTGTCAATTCTGTTCCATTGATCTCTATGTCTGTCCTTATGCCAGAACCACACTTCCTTGATTACTATAGCTTTATTTTTATTTACTTGTTTGTTTATTTATTGGCTGCGTTGGGTCTTCGTTGCTGTGCGCAGGCTTTTTCTAGTTGCGGCGATCGGGGGCTACTCTTCGTTGCGGTGCATGGGCTTCTCATTGCGATGGCTTCTCTTGTTACGGAGCACGGGCTCTAGGTGCGCGGGCTTCAGTAGTTGTGGCTCGCAGGCTCTAGAGCGCAGGCTCAGTAGCTGTGGCACACAGGCTTAGTTGCCCTGCGGCATGTGGGATCTTCCTGGACCAGGGCTCGAACCCATGTCCCCTGCGTTGGCAGGTGGATTCTTAACCACTGCGCCACCAGGGAAGCCCGATTACTACAGCTTTATATTAAATTTTATAATTGGGAAGTAGAAGTCCTCCAGCTTATTTTTTTATTAAACTTTTAATTTTGAGGTAATTATAGATTCACAAGTAGTTGTAAGAAATAATACAGAGAGATTCTAGGTACCCTTTACAATTTTCCCCAATGGTATCATCTTGTAAAACTATAGGACAAGATCACAACCAGAATGTTGACGTTGATACAGTCCATCAATCTTATTCAGATTTCCCCATTTACGCTTGTAGTTCTTCTTTTACAGAATTGTTTTGGCCACTCTGGGTCCTTTGCATTTCTATAAAAATTTTAGGATCAGCTTGTCAATTTCTACAAAAGAGCCTGCTGGGATTTTGATAGGGACTGCATTGAATATATTGATCTAATTTTGGATAATTGCCATCTTAACGATATTAATCTTCTAATCCATGAATCACGATTTTCTTTTTTTTATTGTGTTAATATATATATATGTATAGCATAATATGTGCTATTTTAGTAATTTTAAGTGTACAATTTAGTGACATTAATTATATTCACTCTGTTGTGCAGCCATCACCACTATTTCTATAACTTTTCCATAACCCCAAATGGAAACCATGCTTTTCTTTAACAGCAGTACTGAAATTGCCAACTTACTAGTTACCTGTAGCCCCAAAAGTTCTTCTGTAGCCCCAAAAGTTCTTTTTCAAATCAGGTCTTCTGTAGCCCCAAAAGTTCTTTTTCAAATCAGTAATTTAATACCAAACCCTGAATCCCAGGGAATCCTGGTACTTGTCTTTGGAATAATATAGACAGACTCTTTGTTAAGAAATTGGGCTTTAGGGACTTCCATGGTGGTCCAGAGATTAAGACTCCGAGCTTCCATTGCAGGGGACACGGGTTCAATCCCTGGTCCGGGAACTAAGATCCTGCATGCTGCATGGTGTGGCCAAAAAAACCAAACAAACAAGAAATTGGGCTTTAGAGTCTTCAAATCCCAGCTCTGCTATTGACAAGCAGGTTAATTTACTTCTCTGAGTCTTACATTATCATACACAAATTTAAACTGTTTTATTTCTATCAATCTTCCAGGTGTGGGTGTCACTAAATGGGGTGCAGAGACTCCCAGGGATACTCAGAAGCCTGCCAGGTACTGTGGAAGCCACAGAATGAACATGCACATTGTCTAAGAACATATTTTTTTCCCACAAAGTTAACGTTAGGTAATTTAACTACAAATGAGCCTTTAAACTTATATAGCATACCAGATATATATATTATGGAATTAAATGTAAGATTTGCATTCATTATAGTATAAAATGTAAGACTTAAAATAAATTTGCAGTCTGTATTTGGGTGCTTTGGGCTAACCCTCCTTCCCTTCCACCCCCCACATTGCACTTAACAAGTCTTTTACCCTCTAGTCTCCCTCTCAGCTGTGACAGGTGTTCACTCATCATTCACAGCCCTTTTCCTACAGAACCTCCGAATCCTCCTCAACACAGCTCTCCAGGCAGCCACTATTATTGTGTCAGAGCCAGCACACAAGTTGAAGTCCATTTGCCATGTCTGTTCAACTAGCTAACGACTATTTGCTTTAACCTGTATTTTACCATTACCAGGGTATTTGAAATAAAATTAATAGCCCTGAAAATCAAGGTGATTTTATTTCCTCCTAGCTTTCCAAAGGTTATGTTCTTCCTTTCAGATTATTTTACTTTCTCTGTTTTACATATAAATTATAATAAAGATAATAAAGACATCATATGTTGTCTTTAAAAATGACAGTATCCATCATGTCATCCAAGTCTGCTGGTCCAAAGGTATGTAACTTTGTCCCTTTAATAGCCATCAACAGAAATCAAATGTCCATTAGTATGAAAAAACCCTTTGGAAATGTCTTTGCAAAACACTTTCCAGGGACTTCCCTGGCAGTCCAGTGCTTAGGACTCCACACTTCCACTGCAGGGGGCATGGGTTTGATCCCTGGTCCAAGAACTAACATCCCGTGTGCCACGCAGCGCAGCCAGAAACAAAAAGCAAAAAAACAAAAAACACTTTCCATGCACATGTTGTGATCATTAGATCCTATTTAAGAAAGAATAAAGTGTGTTGTTTTATTTCCTATTTTAAAAAGTTTAATTTTTGTTTTATCTCATCAATTTAAATACGGGGGTTTATTTGGGTTGTTTCTTGTTTTTTTTTTTTTTTTAGATCCTCATCTCTTTATACAGAGATAGACAGAGAGAGAGAGAAGGTGAAGAGACGGACAAGGGCAGGTAATAGAGAGAACAAGTCTCTTTGATTAAACCATTAAATGTGTAAACATCTGTATTTTTCTTCCCAGTGTCCTACCTACCAACTTTTTATGATCAGAGGCTGGCATGGCAGATTACCTTAATTTGCATCTAGCTGTTGCTAAGCTGTCACCATGGTACCAAAGCACTCAGGCAAATATAAATGCCTAAAAACAAATGCGTAGGAAGAAAATTTTGTCCCTAGCCCCCTCACCTCTCCTGTCATCTGGATGAGTAGTTCAGCATTAAAATTCTATGTCATAGTTGCTTTATACCCATAACAAAAAAAAACCAAAATGACCCCAAACTTTTGAAAACTGAAGTATTACAGCCCATAAAAATATACCAATTTCTGCAAATGTTTTATCATTTACAAAAGTCATCACCAGTCTGTACCTATGCCTCGTAATGATTGAAACAGCCTGCATAGTAACAGTGATTGAATTTTTGCCCTCAAGCAGTATAAAACACCGCAAAAATACTGCCCTATGAATTATAATTTTTATGGTCATACAGTCACAATGAATGGCATATTTTTGTTCTTTCTCAATGGTTAAAGTTTTTCAAATAGTTTTTAAATTTTCAAATTCTAGTAGAGGATTTCAGCAGAATGACCCCAGTGTAAGCTTTATCTTCAAGAGTGGTGTAAATATAAACTGCACTCTCCAATGTTATATCTCAGCCCTGTTATTTCCTTTGCCTCACCACATATACACAGCAAGAGATTAACCCGAAGGGAACCGCTTCATTTTCTTAAAAGTGCCCATCAACACTCTTCAAATATGTTTATCGACTGGATGTATTACTTGTTTACCTAAATAGTAGCATAAATATCTGTTTTTAGAAAGCTTTACCGTAAGTCTTTCTATATGATTGGATTCTTAAGGAAGGCCATGATTAGTAAATTAATCACTTTCCCCTTGACTAGTGCTAATGAAAGCTTTCCAACTTAAACATTGTGTGCTAACACTTCCTCCTCCATAGCAATCTTCCATTTTTGCCCATCAAAAAGCACTTTCTGTTTGCAGTATGTCAGCTGTACTATTTATAAGTGAGTTAACAATGCCAACTAGAGGCAGTAAAAGGTGTGTATTTCATATGCAAATTCCCAACAATAATTTCTCCAATTACCTATAGTTGCTTGCTCTATTATGTTCAACATCAGCATTATAAAACTGAGTCCAGGAAGGAGAAAATAGTAGTAATATTACATGTTGTATCACCTAAAGACTTTTACTGAATTAATTAGAAAAATAAATTGAAGAGTTCAAAATGAAAGTAGCCCTAGCTTATTATAATGGGCATTTTCACATAATGGGACTTTGATGATCTGTTACAGTAGCTGTTCAGAGGAAGAAACTCACTGTGTGACATAGAGTGTTCTTTGTTTTGTCTCCGAATTTGTGTTTTTCCAAACGGTCCTCTTTACTTCTCGTTTCACCCGATTGTGATTCCCCTGACTTGGAAACCATAAATTGAGAAAGAAGTAAGAAACCAGGATAAATTCATGTTTTCTTTTCACTGACATTTATTAAGTGTGACTATGTGCAAAGCACTATCTTGGATACAAAGATGACCAGAGAGGGAGATTGTTTGTGTCTTTCACCACTATACTGTGGGCTTCTGAGGATCAGAGTCTCTTTGAAGGCAGAGTGGGATATAACAAATAGAACAGACAGATCTGGGTTCAAATACTAGCTTCCCCATTGAATGGGACATTAGGCAAATTCCCCAAGCTTTGTCTTGCCTTTCAGAAGTGGAGACAGTCATGCTTACTGGCAAAGTGTCTGCTGAGTGCTCGAAAGCCCCTATCTCCGCACCCATTACAGAGGTTGACATTCAGTAAATGCTGTCAAAGGAAATATGTTTTTATTTTTTAATTTTTTAAAATTTTATTTCATTTTTTTGGCCCCGCCATGCGGTTTGCAGGATCTTAGTTCTCTGACCAGGGATCGAACCCTTTCACAGCAGTGAAAGCACTGAGTCCTAACCACTAGACCGCTAGGGTACTCCCAGGAAATATGTGTTTATAATGATGAAGGAAGCAAGTAAGATAGAGTAATAGTAAAGGAACATTGGTTTGGAAACTAATCAGAAGAATATAAATTATATATGAAGTAGGTCTAGAGAATTCTTTTAACATATAGGACAATATAAAGTGAGAAAAGGTCTAGAAAGGAGATTGTAGAGCCCACCCAGGGGTGTATCTTTAAAAAGCAATATTTAAAGAGCAAAGAGAAGTGTAAAGCTTGCTATTTGGAAGGCTGTGGGGTTGGATGAGAACAGTATTCCCACAATGTGGTCTGTGAACCACCTGCATCAAAGTCAGGGGCTTGCTGTAGATTCAGGACTTTACCCAGACCTACTGAGGCAGAATCTCTAAAGAGGAGGTCCAGGAATCAACATTTCTTATAAACTTCCAAATAATTTTCACACCAATACCAGTTTTAGATTCAGTGGGTAGATGACAAATTTGTAAAGTTCCAATGACATCTAACTCTTGGTGTGGTACAAAAGACAAAACGTGAGTTTTGAAGTAAGACAGATTCCAGGCAAACTGGAATGCTGAACATTTAAGCCAGCAAAAACAAACAAACAAACAAAACCCTACCTACCTAGGGCTAAGACAGGAATAAAGACGCAGACCTACTGGAGAACTGGACTTGAGGATATGGGGAGGGGGAAGGGTGAGCTTTGACAGGGCGAGAGAGAGTCATGGACATATATACACACTAACAAACGTAGTAAGGTAGATAGCTAGGGGGAAGCAGCCGCAAGGCACAGGGATATTAGCTCGGTGCTTTGTGACAGCCTGGAGGGGTGGGATAGGGAGAGTGGGAGGGAGGGAGACGCAAGAGGGAAGACATATGGGAACATATGTATATGTATAACTGATTCACTTTGTTATAAAGCAGAAACTAACACACCATTGTAAAGCAATTATACCCCAATAAAGATGTTTAAAATAAATAAATAAATTAAATAAAATAAAATGCACTCTAAAAAAAAAAAAAACCCTACCCAATAGAAAGTAGAAAGGGGAGAAAGATAAATACTGTATGATCCCACTTACATGTGGAATCTGAAAAAAACTGAACTCATAGATTCAGAGAACAGATTGGTGGTTGCCAGCAGCAGGGGTTGTGATGGGAGAGGAGGGGAATGGGTAAAGGTGGTCAAAAGGCACAAACCTCCAGTTATAAAACGTAAGTCATGGGGAGGTAACGTACAGCACAGTGACCTACAGCTAGTGATACTGTGTTGCATATTTGAAAGTTGCTAAGAGAGTAAATCCTAAAAAAACTTGGTTAACTATGTATGGTGATGGATGTTAACTAGATTTACTGTGGTAGTTATCTCTCAGTATATACAAATATCTAATCATTATGTTGCACACCTGAAACTATGTTATATGTATTTGTACCTCAATTAAAAAAAAAAAGAAAACAAAAAAAAGGAAAAGAAGTATAAACTGTGTAATAAGTGAAAAATGTAGAATAAAATGGCAGAAATTAGTACCTATATGAGAATGAATTATAATAAATTAATTAAATTCACCAATTAAAAAACTAGAATCTCAGATTCAGTTAAAAAGCAATATCCGGGGGCTTCCCTGGTGGCGCAGTGGATGGGAGTCTGCCTGCCAATGCGGGGGCCGCGGGTTCGTGCCCCGGTCTGGGAGGATCCCACATGCCGTGGAGTGGCTGGGCCCATGAGCCATGGCCGCTGAGCCTGCGCGTCCGGAGCGTGTGCTGTGCAGCAGGAGAGGCCACAGTGGTGAAAGGTCCGCGTACCGCAAAAAAAAAAAAGCAATATCCAATAATAAGTTGTCTAAAAGAGAAACTTAAAAAGACACAGAAAGATTGAAAATAAAAGATGGAAAAAAATATGAGCCAAAAGAAGAAAGGAATATTAATATCTGACAATATAGAACATAAGGCAAAAAAATATAATGGACAAAGAAGGGCATTATATGCTGATAAAAGGAACAATAGAGCAAAAAGATATAACCATAAAAAACACGTATGCACCTAACAATACAGCCTCAAAATATACAAAGGAACAACTGAAAAAAAAAATTCAGGGAGAAATGGATAAATCAAGTTACAGTTAAAAGATTTTAGCCACATCTTTCAGAAATTGATAAATCAAGCAGACATAAAATACACATATCAAAATTTTGAATCAGATAATTAATAAGCTCAAGCTGTGAAGTATATATAGAGAGCTCAGCACCCAAGGAGTAGTTTAATAATAACTGTTAGGCTGTACTAGATGAAAATGTCAATAGTTGAGAATTTTTTGCCTATAAAAATAGGTATTTTCATATTATGCCTCATAGGTTTTTGAGGGATTAAACTAGCCAATGTCTATAAAGCAATTAGCACAATGTCTAATTTAGTCTGTTTTGGTCTTTAGTCTACTAAGAGAATACTTGCCTCAATTATTAGTAATTGGATATGTAAGATCCAAAGAATTCAGTGATGTGAAATGTGAGGTCACAATTTTTTGTAAGATTAACAAAAAAAATTGACCAGTATAGAGCTAGCTGGTGAGGAATTCTGGGAGTCTAGCTGCCCTATCTAAATTCATGCCCAACTCAACTGTGATTTGGTGCCACCTGGTGGTGGTGGTTGGCTCCAACTTAAATATTTTGGGGGATAATTTTGAGTCCAGAGGCAACAGGATACCATCCATGATCCCAGAAATGTACCAATTAGTTGGCCAGATTCAGAAATTCATCTGGGAGAATACTGAGGACCAGGGACTCACCCTTCACCTCCTCTCTTTCTGAAACAAGTTCCCATGACTTTCCTTCACCTTCATGACCTTTGCCTCCACTCCAAGACCCCCTTCCCCACCCTAGTGTAGAACTTTAAGCCCTACCCCTGACCCTTATCCCTGCCTTGTTCTCAAATAGGGGCTAGGTAAGAAATGGGAACCAGTTGCCAATTCTGAAGTATATCTAAAATTATATTTTTGATGAGTGTATTATCAGGGGGTTTGACTGTGCTTTATCCAGGATCCCCTGAATGCTTACAACATATTAGCACTATAGTTTTTAGTTTAGAGCCTTTGATTACTGCAGGAGTTTCTGGTTGGCTATAAAAAGCCTTTATTAGGTTGAAACTAATTGAAATTCAAGGGAATTCCCTGGCGGTCCAGTGGTTAGGACTCAGTGCTTTCACTGCTGGGGCCTGGGTTCGATCCCTAGTAGGAGAACTGACATACCTCAAGCCGCACAGCATGACCAAAAAAATAAAAAATAAAGCAGTAAAAAAAGGGAAGACAGGCAAAGGTGGAAAATTCCATGCAGAGAATATTAACCCTATTACATGAATGCCATGAAATCTTAAATTTATGATTGCCTTTTGTGGATGATCTCTTGTCACCCAGCAGGTTCAGAAATTCTTAGTTCGGTTATTTCTTTGTTAAATTTCTTGATTTGGAGGAGCAGCTTTTCCTTCCTTGTGTAAACATGTTGCCCTGCTCCAGTATTTATAGGTACACCCGCTGAACACACACACACTAGGCTTCTTGGAAACTGCATGGAGGTGCAAGGCTATAGAGGGGGCAGTGATCAGTTATCATTACCTTTAGTTTCTGTCCCCATCACCCTTCCTGGCATCTTCCCACTTCTGAGTTACCACTGGGTCACTAAAACGGAGTCAGGGAAAGGCAGTCTGAGAGACCAGCAGAAGTAGCGTTTTGGGATCAGGGTCTTCTTGCCTTACGGCTGCCAGAAGTCACATGTGTCTTCAATGAAACTGTCAAACACCAAGCTGAGTGTTGGATTTTGGAAGATTTGTGGCACACACCAGCGAAAGACTTAATCTGTCCACCACCTCTTGCTCTCATCTTACCTTCTTCTGCCCACCCTCTAACTTGAAGGCTCTCTGTGTTTCACTCAAAAGGGCTATTTAAAGTTTTCCAAATAGGACCTGCAGTTTCTTGCCTTAGCTACTGCCTATAGTTTTCCCCACTCAGAATGCCCTTCACCCGGCCTTTGTGGGTCAGAATCCTGCTCAGCATTCCTACGGGCTCCTAGGACAGCCCCTTCTCCACAGAGCCTTCCTGATTTGTTCTGGCTCCTGGCTCATCCCCACTCTGGGTCTCTCCTCTGGTGCTGCCTTCTGCTTTATATCACAGTTTTCAGGGTTCATGATTGATTCCTGGGGTAGAATGACATCTCTTTGAGGACAGGGACCTTGCTTATCTGTTTCTTAATTCCCCAAAGGACTCAAAGCTTTGCAGTCGTAGGTGTTCAGTAAATATTTGTTTAGTTTTGAAAGCTGTTGTCACGTTAAAGCCGGCCACACCATCTTCCAAAGGGGTCTCACCTCCTCCTGCCAACTGCATGGGTGCTCAGCCCTATATTTAGGTACTAATGGTCTCCCCCACCTCTCTCTACAATTGACGTGAGCCTAATTCTGTCACTGCAAAAAATTCTCTGGGAGTGTAGCATTGGGAAAGCACATTCACTTACTCCAGCCTAGGTGAGCGATCCCTTTGGCACTGAAATAATTTGCTTACTTTCCTAATGTCAAGGCTGAATAAATGCAGTTTCCACAAGTGCAAAGTTTACTTACTGAAAACTAGGATTGCATCAAGCATCTCACGAAGAATTTGCATGGCTACAGAAGCTGTACCTTTTATGTGTCTTAATTTTTTAATATTTAAATGTTATTAAATCATTAGATGTCAATTTGGGTGTAATATAGTTTATTATAGACAGCATTTGAAAACTTCAGTATCTCTAGAAGGAAAACTCAGGAAATACCAGATGTTTTGAGTCTTAGGGCATCGTAACATAAGCACCATATTTGTCCCAAAACATTCATTTCTCCCTGCCACTATAGATATGCCATTTATTTCTGCTGATACTAATACTCTCCTTTTAAAAAATGTTTGTAACTTTACTAATTTCTCTAATTTCTAGTGTAAAATATTCAGAGGGAAGAAGCAGGTAATGTGGATTATTGGATTCCTCTGGTATCTTTTCCCTCAAATTCACATACGCATGTGCCGCAGGGCAATTATTCCTCTTTGCTCCATGCTGATTATATAGGTCAGGAGGGTAATAAGTTCATTTATTTGAAGGATTTTCATCTGGTATATTTCTAATATTCTTGCCCCATTCCTGACCACTCAAATCAGTATCACAGTGAGACCAGCATCTCTCTCCCACCACCAAAGAAAATGATGAAACAAAGGTAATTTGAGTGTGAACTTTCTGCTCCCAAATCTTTCATCTTCCCAGAGCACAAGGGTTATATTGCTTTAGTCCTTTAAACCAGCTATGGCTCAGTAATAACGTTAGTCCTTTAAATCCATGATGGCTCAGTAATAACTAGTATTGTGTTTACTATTAACTCAAACCTTCAAGGTATTACATATTTTTTCAAAAACCTTATTATTGAATTCAGAAATTGCCCATGGCAGAATCAAGAATACAAGGGACCTATACTAATAAAAGTAAGTGTTACATCATACTATATTATTTAAGAAGATGCTATGTTAGATACATCTATTTTACTGTGAAAAATGGAATCTTGATTAATTGGCTGAATTGGGATTTCCTTTCTAAAAGATTTTCCTAATGCTTCCTTCCTTAGAGTCCATAGCGTAGAGAAATTCTGAAACTGTTTTATAGATAGCCTCAGATCAAATACGTTCAGTAAGTATGTGTGGCAAGATAATATCTTTGAGATACTAATCTATATTTTTATTCTCCTGGTATTTCTTCCTTTCCCTTCCCTGTCTCCTAGCAGATATTCCCATCTGGGTTTATCATCTTGGCGAAGGGATGAGATGGGGCAGAAAGTTGAAATCGCCCTCAAGCTTTTGTTTTTAAAAGCTTAAGCCCCAGCAGGGAGAAGATTTGAGCCAGAGGCAAACTGTCTTGGGCAGAAGCAGGAAGACCCTGGACAGAGTAGTGGGGACAGGCAGGGCTGCTGTGTGGGCTCTCTAGCAGGCCTGCCCCCAAGAAGCTGTAGCGGTGAGTTGTGACTACAAAGTAAAGGCCAGTGGGTTACATCTGACTTTGTTTGGCCATGTGAATTTCAGTCGCTCAGCATTACAAATCTAGGCAATTTTACATAAAAGTCCGGGTTGGGGCTTCTCTTGAATAATTAGCAGTTTGGGCCACACTGTGTTCAGTCCTTTATGGCACCAAGGCTGCCTGCCTTAGATAAGGAATGAACGCTCTAGTTTGCCAGAGTCCCTAAAAGTCCCTGTTTCATCCCTACGCTAAAGCCAGGGGTTAATTGCCACTCATCATGGCACTTGCACTGCTGCTCTCCAGACGATAGAGGGTGGTCCCCTTTAACCCAGATTTTTTCCGTAAGTGAAGAAGTACAAGGTAGACTAAAGATGGCTCATGCTGAAACAGAGGAGCTGGTGCATTTCTTTGTAGACCTGAAGATGTTCTTATGTGTCTAACAGGCAGACTGCTTGCTTCACTCACGAGCTCTCCTTACACGCTTCCTGTAGGTATTTGCATCACGTATCCCTGTTCTAGGCAGCCTTGCAAAGAGATGACCGTGTCCCTGGTTGGGCATGGCAGAGCTGCTGCCTGCAGGGCACGGGCGAGCAGAATGACAGACAGGCAAGAACCCATGTGGGCAGGTGCCTGGAGGGCAGAGGCCCCTGGAAGCTTCTGGTGGGGGTGGGGAGGACTCCAAAAGGCTGGGGCTCAAGATAGAAAGTAAATTATAAAAATTGTTATTTCATACACACAAATGTATCGACTGAGATTTGCTTGCAGTACCTTTACTTTCTGGCTGGCTTGGTCATTTAGCTCAGGGCTCTGGTGGCACCAAAGTGAACATGCAACAGAGGCCACCAGGGCCTGTCCTGGAGAAAGATGGCAGGATTCACTGTCCTTTCCTTATGAGAGGGGTAAGGAGAATGGACATTAGACTTGTAGTTTGGGGACCATCACATGTTTTAGAATTATATGACACTACCCTTTTTCCTTCCTGGGTGGAGTTTGAATTTAAAGCGCTGTCTTCCAGATGGCATTCTGAGTGGTCATATGAACCTTTGTGCTTTTTCTCCTAAACTAGAAATGTGTTTTTCAAAACCCTAACTGTTACGTGCCTGGGCTAGTTATTTCAACAGTTTGTTCACCTCATTTATAACCAATAAAAATAACAGCTATTCTTTATTGAACTAACCTTATACCAGCTGCTCTGCAGTGCTACTCATAATTGCGTGCCTCATTTATAACCACCCTGTAAGGTGGGGTTGCCCCATGCTTTGAAAAAGGAAATGGAAGCTGAAAGCTTAAGCAGCGTCCAAACTCTCACACTTAGTACAAGTGGGAGCCTGAGTTCAAATCTAGGACTTCATAAGCTCTGCAGTCTACAGCCAGCAAGTGTGACAGCATTTATCACCACCTGCTACCTGCAGGACAGCAATAGGGCTGGAGGGATGGAAATGTGAATGCAAAGGGCCAAGTCCCCAGGGAACAGCAAAACTAAATTAGGCACATTCTTTAGAAAGAAAAGGGAAAGCAGATTCCTGCAGTGACAGAGATGTTGGCAGTGATCCTTGGAGTTGTGCTGTAGCAGAGGAAGCCACCTTGTTCACTCTGGGACCCAGTGCTTCTGGGATGTTAGGACTGAGTCCAAGTTAGCTTACTCCTCTTTTTCCCACCTGTTATGAGGTGGACTGTGCCCCCAAGATGATGTTGAACTCCTTACCCCCATTGTCTGTGAAATAGGGTCCGTTTGGAAATAGGATCGTCTTTGCAGATGATCAAGTTAAGATGAGGCTGTTAGGGTGGGTCCTGATCCAAGATGACTGTGTCCTTATATAAAGGAGAAATTTAGACACAGAGACAGACATGTACAGAAGGGAGAGGATGTGAAGACCCAGGGAGAATGCCATCTAAGTGTCAAGGAATGCCTGAGGTCCACAGAAGCTAGGAGAGAATCCAAGACAGTCCTTGGTTCTGTCCCAGCCCTCAGACAGAACCAAGCCAGCCAACATCTCGATTTGGGACTTCTAACCTCCAGATCCACTGACACAATAAATTTCTGATGATCTAAACCGTCCAGTTTGTGGTACTTTATAATGGCAGTCCTAGGAAAGAAAAACATCACCCAATACATACACATCGTGTGGGTTTGTCATTGTCCGTTTCAGAGGCCTGCTGAGCAGGGCTGGCACCGAGCCCCTGGGAAGGTCTGGCATCATCCACACGCAGCCTCGAGTCACTACCCACATTTCAAGCTTCAGCCCCAAGTCCAGTCAGCTGGAGCGTCGAGTGCATGTGCCACAGTCACAGCACGGAAGAGCCACTTGAGATACTGCAGAAGGCAACAGGAGGGATGACATGCATCTGAGGCTTCATGGAGTCTAGTACAAGAGCATCATAGCAAACACAAATAAACAGTACAGTCAGGTAACGCCAGTTAGGCTGAGATAGGGGCTGTCTGCAATAAAGGAGTAAGTAGAATGCTGGGAGCATAGTCCTGGGTGCTACTGCCTCTGGCGTGGGACGGGGATGGTGAAAACCTCACGACAGAGAAGACATTTGGCTGGGCTTCAAAGGATGAATAGGAGTTGGCAAGGGCACCATAGAAGCATCACAAGCAAAGGCAGAGGAGAGAGAAATGCCCAGCCTGAGCAGGAAGGAGTGCTTAAGGACTCCCTTGTGTCTTACAGTAGAATGGAATTTTCTGAAAGGAAAAGATTAAATTCTATTCTGGTTAGCACTACTGCGTTTCAAACAGCTAAACTGGGAAATAACCAGAATTAATTGGGAAACAGCAGAAGAATTAGTACTCAGGATATAATGCCGGTCATGCCAATTACCAGTTATGCATCTAGAGTCTGGCACATATTAGGCCTGCAATAATTATTTGTTAAATGAAAGAATGAATTACAAACCATGTCATCTCTCCTGGCTTTATTTTTTTTCCCATCTGTTTAAAAATGGGGTGGGGGACTTGCCTGGTGGTCAGTGGTTAAGAATCTGCCTGCCAACACAGGGGACACGGGTTCAATCCCTGGTCCGGGAAGATCTCACGTGCCGCGAAGCAACTAAGCCTATGCACCACAACTACTGAAGCCCGTGCGCTCTAAGGCCCGAGTGCCACAACTACTGAGCCCACATGCTGCAACTACTGAAGCCTGCACGCCTAGAGCCTGTGCTCCACAACATGAGAAGCCTGCACACTGCAACGAACAGAAGCCCCTGCTCGCCGCAACTAGAGAAAGACCATGCACAGCAACGAAGACCTAACGCAGCCAAAAATAAATAACTTTATTATTTTTTTAAATGGGATGGATTGGGACTTCCTTGGTGGTCCAGCAGTTAAGACTCCAAGCTTCCAATGCAGAGGGCGTAGGTTCAATGCCTGGCTGGGGAACTAAGATCCCATATGCTGTGGGCAGTGTGGCCAAAAAAAAAAAATAAAAATGGGGTGGATTGGTATGGCGAGATGATACAGCTATTCCACCTCTCTCAAGTCTATGATCAAGGGCAAACAGGATGACAAAATTTGAAAACGCTATTGTTATAGATTAAATGTTTGTGTCCCTCCCAAATTCATATGCTGAAGCCCTAACTGCCAACATAATGCTATTTGGAGATGGAGCCTTTGGGAAGTAATTAGGGTTAGATGACTAGGTTGTAAGTGTGGGCCCTTGTGATGGGATTAGTGCCCTAATAAGAAGAGATACCAGGGAAGGAACTTGCTCTCTATCTACCATGTGAGGATGCAGCAAGAAGGTGGCTATCTGCAAACCAGGAAGACAGCTCTCACCAGAACCCAACCATGCCAGCACCCTGATCTCGGACTTCCAGCTTCCGGAGATGTGAGAAAAGAAATTTCTGCTATTTAAGCAACCCAGTGTATGGTACTTTATTATAGCAGCCTGAGCAGACTAAGACAACTATGGAAAGAACTTTGTACCTGTATGATATTATTCCAGAGTTGGTATAGAAGGGTGGATGGAGCCCTAGATTGGGTGGTGGTGGGGTTCTGGCATGTGGCCCAGATCCTGCCATGACTTAGCTGCCTGCCTTTGGGCTATTCCCTTATAACACATAGGTGGTTCAGGGACAATTCCAGGAGGCGCTGTTCACATAGACTAGGAGCTGTCCTGCTCCAAGCCTTTGACCCTTTGTTTCTTCATCTATAGAGAGGGAAAGAGAAATAGAACATATGATATCTAACAACAATTCACTTATTCTTTCAGCAACTATTTGTTGAGAATTGACTATGTCTCAGGCACAGAGCCAGGCACTTGGAGAGAGTACTGGAACATGGTCTTGCCCTCCAAAATTTACATTCTAGCTGGGAAGACAGATAAAAAGGCAATCACAGCTTCACATGAGCTGGGTCTCTGTGTCAGTCTGCTCAGGCTTCTATAACAAAATACCACAGACTGAGGAACTTAAACACCAGAAATGTATTTTCTCACAATTCTGGAGGCTGGAAGTCTAAGATCAAGGTGCCAGCAGGAGTGTCCTGAGGCTCTCTTCCGGGCCTGCAGACAGCCACCTATGTGTCCTGACATGGCCTTTTCTCTGTGTATGCACATCCCTCTTATAAGGACACCAGTCACTGGATTGAGGGCCACTCACATAAACTCATTTAACCTTAACCACCTCTTTAAAGGCCCTATATCCAAATACAGTCACATTCTGAGCTACGCTGGGGGTTAGGATCCAACACCTAAATTTGAGGGGCCACAATTCAGTCCATAACAGCCTCTATGACAGGGAGAGAACAAGGTGCCATGCAGGTGCAGAGCAGGGGCCTCCACCCCAGACTGGGACCCACGAGGCCTCTTGAGGAAGAGAGCTAAGCTGCTGAGGACTGAAGAATGAGGCTGGAGGCTGAGCTGCTACTATTTTTAATTAATTAACTAATTAAATTTGGGGGCTGCACCACAGCATGCAGGATCTAAGTTCCCCAACCAAGGGTCGAACCCGTGCTCCCTGCAGTGGGAGCCTGGAGTCCTAACCACTGGACTGCCGGGAAATTCCCCGAGCTGCTACTTTAATGAATACAACTCTGTGAAACACTAACCTTGAGTTAGTGGGTGGTCCTCTTTAACCCAGATTACGCGCTTCCTGTAGGCATTTGCATTTGTATATTTTACTCTTTGGTGGGCTCATTTATTTTTAAACCTATTTGGCCTTTGGTAGGTGTGACATACAAAAAGGAACCCCAAAGCATCATTTCAGAGGCCAGTGTGCCTTGGGCAAGCTACCTTTCCTTTTTGCCTCAGTTTCCTTATTGGTACAATCAGGCCATTGGCATCTGTTACTTCTCAGGCCCTAATGTGCCGTGATTATAGGGAAATCCTTAGACTTATTTAGTTACATCTCTAAAATACTGTGCTGACACTTTAGAAGCTTGGGGAAAGGAAGCCGTGGATTCTGTAGCCAAATACTGTATTTACTTTTGGAGCATTATTACTAAGATTTCTTCTTTTTTTTTCCTGTCATGACAACAGATTGATAAAGGGGAGTCAGGTGACAGGTGTCAATCCAGGCACTCACACCAGTGTTGCATGACTTGTAGCTACTCCAGGGTGACTTTTGTTCCTTAGGCCAAGGTGACAACTTGACTCTTTTTGGGTCTGTGGGAGGGGGAAAGGGCTACAAAAGCAATAGATGCTCATTGTGGGGGAAAAAAATGAAATCAAACATTTCATAAAGGTTTAACATGAAAAAGTAAGTCCTTCTTTCCACCATTCTATACCTCAGGGGTATCCACTGTTACCCCTGTGTTTTCCAGACCTTTTCTATTCACACCCAGATAGGTACATACATGTTTCTCTTTTTTTACAAAAATGGGATTACACTATATAGGGATCTATAATTTTCTTTTTACTCAATAATATGTCACAGACACTTTTCTGTGCCCATAATAAAGAGTACCTCCCCTCTTTCTAAAGCTGACATAGTATAACATAGCATGTGTCATCCATTTGACTATTTTCCAGGTCCTCTCCAATTTTTTTCTATTATGAATGATCCTGCAATGAACATCCTTGTAGATAGATGTAGCCTTGGTTGAGTTAGGATAGATTCCTAAAGGTAGAATCACTGGATCTCAAGTTCATTTCTACGATGTATTTCATTTTACAGAGAAGATTTCAGGCAAGTCAAGTAAGACTTTAAAAATGTATATTTATGTATGGAGAGCATCTCATTTAGAGTCTTTTGAACCACAGCATGAAATAATTTCTTAAAAACCAGCCAATTACTAGAGCAGTATTATATCTCCTTTTTTTTTTCTTTGTTAGTGGGCTCTGATTGGCTGGGAAACCAGCCTCCCCCTGCTCCCTGCTTCCTGCCTGTTGCTGCGGCTGTGTGATCAGTGTGGGGAACTCCTGACTGCAGGCCCTTGAGTGCCCTCTGGGCTCAGGGGCCCTGGTGGCTGCAGCGCCTCCAGCTAACACTCTGGGCTCAGAATGAGCTATAGTTCAGACTGCCATTTGTTTTCTCAAGGGCTTGAGATTGAGAGTGGGACTGCAGCAGTTTTTACTCTCCCTAATATTTCTTTTTGCAGACTCCTATTGTGCAAGCCAGATATTCAACTAAAATCAGATCCTAATGGTTATGCTGGGTGCTTAAAATCTCAAGGTGCTATAAATTATTCATTAGTTCTTCTACTCATGAGGAAAACTGCCCAGCATAAAGTCTCTGCAGCTTTTCATTCAAAATCTCATTTTTTTCCACATTGGGTCACGGTGTGTCACTACCTGCTCCAGATTCCACTAAAGGTAGGGCTTCCCTGCCACCTCCCAGCACACAAGGGGTTAAACTCAACTCCCTGAGCCCACCTTCCCAAACAAAAGTCAGTTTTGCAAGTTATTCAGCAAGGTGGCTTTCAATAGGTTCTATTTAATAAAGTTAATACAAGGCTCCTCTGCCCCTCCTTTTTTTCCCTCTTACTTCTCCGTTGTGAGTATTCACGGAATCTGGATCTGCCAGCTACTTCTGTTTGAAGTTGAAGGCTTGGCAAAATTTTACATGAGGCAGGCAAGAAATAAAGTGGAAATGTCTACAAGTAACAGTGAAATCTGTTACATTGTTCTGACTTAACTACTGGGGGGAAAAGAGTCCTACTAAATACTGTCTTGGCAACTGTAAATACATTTTAGCCATGGTCAAAACTTTTAGAACAACAGCTAAAAGATACCTGAAACCTGATGTCTGTCTTGCCACTCTTAATTATATATATTGACATTAAAGATATCCCACTCTTCATTAAATGCTGTGTAATTTTCCTTTTGAGTTTTTACAGTTAGTGTTTTATGTGAGTCCTTCATATGGCCAAGTAGCCAGTTTACCCCCTGCTGCCTTTTACTCAGGTAAAATTGGAAATGAATTCATTAGATCAATTGCAGCAACTCTAATTTGAAATCTTGAAAAATGCCTTGCTAATTAAGAAATTTCCAATCAAGTAGACTTCTAAATCTCAGGTTGTTAATTTCTTTCAGGTCTTTATACATATCCTTATGAACCATTAGCAGTCACTCCTACTGACTTTGTAAGATTGTGTCAGGCAAGCACTGTGTTTTTTAAACCTCATTACTCTCCCCATCTTACTCCATGTTTATTCATATTTTTTCATAAGGCATTACGTTTATCCAATAGCACTTTCAAAACTATTGTTTTTTAAAGGCTCCAAGATACAACTGGAATACAATTCCAATGCATTTGTTTTCCCTTTCTCCTTATTAAAAAAAAATAGAAATTCATATAAACATACAAAACCATGTGAAGGTAGGTAGTTTCCTTTCCCACAGAGCAATAACTTCCCTTTCTATCTGTTAATAACTTATTTGGAACAGCTTACTTTGTTAAGCAGCAATGCTGATCCAGTTATGCAAATTAAGATACATTAATTTGAATAATACTCAAGGTCACTTTGTAGTTTCCTGAGAGATTATGTTTCGAAAAGTCAGTTTAAGTCAGTTAAGCACGCTGCTTACCTTAGATGCTATTTATTAATAAAATTATTGTATTTGACAAAAACTTTGGTTTTGAACAATGTGAACAAAGAAATGTTAATTTCTAATTACTTTATATATATCTATTGTTTTATCATTTAATTTCTCCTCCAATACCTGAGTTGTTTTGTGAATGATTGGCTATAGATATATCCCTTAACACATATTTCATCTAGTCCCTTTTGTAAAAATGTAACAAGGTCATTTTACATTTTTAAACCATAAAGTGGTTTAAAAATGCAAAGTGAGCTTAAATGCTACTCTTAACTCTTCCTAACTTTTCCACTGGGAAACCCTAGAAAACTGAATTAATGAAATGCAACTTATGCTTTTTAAATTCTAATTATAACTGTCACATTAAATTGAAGGTGAGACTAAAACTGCTATATCTGTTAAGTAAGTCAAGTGATGTACTATATCATACGTGTTATTTAATGTGCGAATGTTAAAAGTCAAGTTCCCGGCAGAAATCGAAGTGCCTCCATTCTGTCTTCAGGGAATGTATAAATTAACCATTCTGCCCCAAGCGGTCCTCCTCCCTTCCTCCCTCCGCCCTATTTTAAATGTAGATAGGGCAACCCAAGTCTTTTGAATTTGAAGGGCTGCTATCTCGGCCCCATTCTTTTCATCATCCTGTTTTGAATGACACTGAGCACGTATGGATTCTTTTATAAAAGCACCCCCTGGATGCAGGGCTTGGTTCTCCCGGCTGCTTGCTAATTTTGCATAGCAGTTAGTACTGACTTCTCAAAATCGGCTATCCAAATACAGTTCGAGAACGTTCCGCGTAGTTCCTCAAAGGTCTTAGATAACCTCTTGCCCCTTGATTTCAAACCCGAAGGGGAAGAACTTGCATAATTGCTAAATTCCCAATTGGAGCGGTCTGGCAGAGGATACGTAATCCAAAACTATACGTTAATTCAAACCCTCCCCGCGCCTGGGCAGCAAGGAGCCAGCATATGCCTTCTTTTAAAATCTATTCTACCAATTCACTGACCGCGCAGGGCTGGGCCACATGGCCCTTCCTTGCAGCCAGTCAGCTGTGAGCAGCAGATGGGATAATTTGCATTTTTCTTTTTATACTTTCTTCGACCGGCAAATTAAAGGATTTTTAAAAAATTTACATTCTCATTGTTTGCCTTAAATATAAACATGGCTTAACTGCTGGGTTGGGCTTCCCTGACCTTCACACCCCACACTCCTTCAAGTCAGTGAGACTTGAGAAAATACCCGAGCGGTAGGTTTCGTGTTTATCAACTTGGAATCTCCAGTCCGGGAGTCATGAGTAGAAAGAATCAGCTTTTACTGAGTTGGTGACTCGTGTTTTTCTATTTTAAGAGCTTGGCGCAGATACCCCGTGGGTTTGTCTGTGGCATGTGGGTCTGCGAGCGCGCGCACTTCTGAATCTCTGGGTCTACGGCCTCAAACCTCAAAACTTCGGGTTACAAGTAGAAGGCAGATTTTTAGCTCTCAGGCTTACAAGAGAGGGCGGCCACCCTGCTGGGGGAGTGGCCTGAGCCAGTGTTTCCCAGCGCCGGGGTCGCTCTCCCGCGGCCCGCCAGACTCCATGCCGGCTCCGCGTCCGCTGGGTCCCCGCGCCCCGATGTCTTTGTGCCGATCGCGGCGCGGGAACACTCGCCTGGGGGGCCAGGGCCACGGCGGAGATACCAAAAATGCTGTTGAGGCGCGGGCGCGAGGGGAGGCGCCCAGTACAGTCGCCGATCCGCGGAGGAAAAAAAAAAAAGTGGAAAAAGAGGCTTTTCAGGTCAAACTCCTCGTATCTAAGAAACCACGTTTTAAAGAAATGACTCGCGATGGGGAGAACACACGGTGTGCAGGGTACATTGTTAGCCAGCGCTGGCCCGGCTCACCGTGGGTGCGCGGCCGCCGCTCCCCGCCCCGGGCAGCGGGCGCGGGCCCACGTGGAGCCGCGCGGTACCGGATGAGCGCGCCGAGCAGCCCGGGTCCCCGGAGTGCGCGCCCCAGCTCCCTGCCGCGGCCGTTCACGCCCGAGCGCCGCCGCTGGTCCCGCGTGTGCCCCGCTGAGGGGGAGGGGCGGGCCGGGGGTGGGGGCGGAGGGGTTGTGGTTCCACTGCAGCGGGGGCTCCTGTGTCCTTGTGCGGAAATGACACACGGAGTCCCGTCACGTCACGCGAGAGCGCAGCGCACGGACACACACAAAGAGAGGGGAAAATACACGGCGCCCGCCCGCTGCCCCCAGCAACTCCCCGGGCCGCCCCGGCCTGGCCCTCCGCGCGCGGCCCCCACTCCCCAGCCCCGCGCTCCCCCCAACCCCCACGTGGCGCCCCAACTCGGCGCGGGCCCGCTCTGCAAAGTACAGAACTCGTGTCCCAGGTAAGTGCGGGGCGGTTCAAGCCGGCCGCGCGGTGGCGGCGGCGGCGGCGGCTCCGGAGCAGACGTACGGGAGAGTGGCTGCAACATCCATGCTGGGGTGGGGGCGGGAGCAAGGGAGGAGACGCGCAGGGGGGCTGCCCGGAGCGCGCTCGCCGGGAGGAGCGCCCACCCCCGCGCAGGGCCGAGCCGCCGTAGCGGACGCCCGGTGCCCACGGGCTCGCCGCACCCATTGTGCCGCGCGCTCCTTTGTGCCCGCTCGGAACGCGGCGGCTCCATGGCGTTCCGGGGAGCACGCGCGCCGCGCGGGGGCGGGGGGGGGGCCGCGTAGTGGAACAGTCCGCGCCGCCGCCCCACTCGCGCCGCGCGCTGGCCCCGCACCCCCGCTGGGCGCCGCGATGGAGCGGCCGGAGCCGCCGGAAGGCTCTGCGAAGCCCGCGGTGGACTCGGCGCTCGCGTTCGGCCGGGCTACGGCTGGGGACGGCTCGGCGTGCAGAAGGGGGTGTCAGAGCAGGAGCAGGGGGCGGGGACTGGAGGGAGATGCCGAGCGGGGAGCGGGAGGCCCGAGAAGCTGCCGCTCGGAGGGACGCTGCCGCCGGAGTCAGCAAATGGAGCGAGCCAGGCCCGCGGCGGCGGCGGCGGCGGCGGCCGGGAGCGGACAGGGACGGGCCCCGCCGCCAGGGGGCGCAGCGCTCCCTCCCCGGCCATCCACGGCGCGGTTCGCGGTTCCCGCTGCCCGGGAGCTAGAGGCGGGCGCCCGGCAGGCGCGAGGCCTTGGCGGCCGGCCGCCAAGCCGGAGCCGAGGCGCCCGCCGCCCTTCGTGACCGCCCCCTCTTTCTCGTAAACGTGAGTTCCCACGCAGACTTGGTCCTCGCTGCGCCGGTGAGTTGTGCTGCAGCGCGCGTGAGGGCCTTGCGTGCCGACATAGTTTTTTTTCCAAGGTGCTTTTTGCAGAGGTAAAGGACTTTTGAGTGCTCAGGGGGCCCGTCCGGAAGAATTTTACACGCAAATGCCAACCAGGCAAGGATGTGCGGAACAGGGTTAAGCACTTCGGTGTCAACTTCACCTTCTTAAAGTAATTTTTGTAACTTTTTAACTGTTCCCTGTGCCTCGGGCAACGCGTCGAGTGCCCCAAAGCTGCGGCTTCGGGAAACTGAGGCTAGGAAGTGAGTTCTCGGGCTGGGGCTGGCTCGGGATGGGCCCAGAGGGACAGAGACGAAGGAGATTCTTTTGTTATCCACACTCCCAAACCCGCCCCCCCCCTCAGTTCTTCTGGAGTTTTTGTTGTTGCTGTTGTTTGTTTTTTTAACCATCCATTCCTAATTTCCAGTTTCATATCGCCGTACAGGACTGTCAGCTTCCTTCACCCTCAGTACTGAGATTTGCTGAGATTTTGTATCTTCACAGTTTTACATCCCGAGCCATTAACCCAGTGTCTGATAACTTAGTAGGTGCTCAATAAATTTTTGATGAATGAACGGAGAGCTTCTTGGATTCCAGAAGAAAGTGGGGCCAGTGCATCCTGTTCCTGCTAGTGGTCTAGCTGGCGTGTGCATGGCCCTTGAAATGAAATTCATGGAAAAACCAGAGCCTTTAAAATCTGTCACATAAACATTCCACCACTGAACGTAGGTTTTACCGTAGAGGCCATGTCCTTGTTGAAGCGATTTAACAGAAAAGTGTTGTGTTCTTGTCTTCCCCCACCACGTACAAAGCATTAGTAATAGAAGAGAGACCACTTACTACCTAGTAGACAAGATGGCCAGCATCCCAATGATCTGTTAAAGGTACCACATGGACACATTTTCTTTACCCTCTTCCAAACTTCTGGGCTCCTAAGCATCTCATAGATGAGCTAAAGAGGAGTAGAATGTCTAATAATCAGGAAGAAAAAAACTGGAATCAACCCTGACAGAAGTTTGAGTAGGTGAAAATTTAATCTGCTGGACTGTCCCACCTGCCACAGGTGGGACAGTCCAGCAGGAGAGCTGTTTAGAAAGCCCCTGAAGCAACAGGGAAAGAAAACAACATGCTTTTATGAATTGTATTGACACCATGGTGAAAAATTGGGGGATCTGTCTTTTAAAAGACCTCAAATTTTATAACGTAGAGACACATGAAGGTTGCTAGCCAACGAGCAAAAATAATTTGGTGTTAGTGTATGGGAGGTTGGGGTGTAACGTTTTTGTTTTTCCTGGCACTTAATTTTGATGGCAAATTTTGGTACCTCTCCTGTTATTCATTGTACCTATTATTGGCTAAAGCAAGTCTGGGGGAATTATTTGTAGAATCAGTCTTTGGGGTGATGGAACTTTGTCCTCTTGATGGTGGCTACAGGGATGTATACCTGTGTTACCTTTCATAGAACTGTACACCCCCTCCCTCCAGAAAGTAAATTTTACTGTATGGTAATTTTAAAAAAATAGAAATTGAAGGCACACACACAACACAAAACATGATCCCAAAAGGGATCTTTTATGTGCTTTGTGAGTATCACCTTGCTCTTGCTGTTTCTTTCCCACTTCACATTGGACAATGGCTCTTCTGCCCCGTCTGATGTTCTAGTATCTCTTGCAACATTATTATTTCAGCCCAGGCTCTTGCAGTTTCTGGAACGAGCTGCCACACGTGACCCGCACATGCCAAGCTAAGGGCTCTCCACGCTGGCATGTAACCTTCAGTGTGTCAAACAGGAGAGGTGCGATTTCATTTGGAGTGGCATTAATGCCTGGCATGTTAGTCCCTGAATGATTAGACTTTTTACAAACTTGTTTTAGAGCTGAGTTTTTCTCAGCAGCTCACCTGGTAACATGCCCTTCCTCTATTTTTAATTCAACTTGAAACACATGTACGGCCATCCCGCAATATTTGTGGGGGATTGGATCCAGGACCCCCTTCAGATACCACAATCCACACATGCTCAAGTCCCTTACAGCGAGTCCTTCATATCCTTGGATTTCGAACCCACAGATTTGGAAGGCTGACTGTATTTTAAATCGGCACTTTTAGGTTTTTGTTCTCTACTAACGGCCACCTCTCCTCTCCTCTTGTCTGATTTTCAGTTATCAGTTATCACTGCCCAGTGAAACACAGTATCTGTAAAGGCATTGAATGCTCAGTTGAATAAATCACGTGTTGGTCTTTTCTTGTTTGCCAGGGGCTGTTGGTTTGAGCATGGAGCTAGTAAATTGAAGAGGGGAGGCTGGGGATGTGGAGGGGGGTAGCTTACACCCGACTGTGCCCCAACTCCAGTTAGCTCATGTGGTCACAAGACAACACATTTGTAAAAGTGGGAAGTACAGAGGAAACTCTGCTTATACCTCCTAGGAAAATTAGTCACCATTGTCCAGTCAGTCACATGGGTGGCTGCTGGGATATGCTAGCCCTTTTCTCCTTGACCCCGGCTTCTGGGTTCCACGGTTAAAGTTAAAAGCAGAGTCTGACTCCTCCTACCATTGATGTCGAAGGAGGTAGCCAGTCCTTCGTGAGGCCAGGGAGGGCTTAATAAGTAGAAGCCCTTAGCTGAGGAAGACATCACATTTAGTCACATTCAGAAAATGCAGTCTCGGAAGGGTGAGACGCCACATCACAGGCAGGCAGGGCCGTGCGGTTGTCCTTCACTGCGCACGCTGAAAGATAAGGCTGTTCTCTGACTGAATGAGGAAGGCAGCGACAATTACAGTTCAAGGAAACTCAGGGGAACATTGCCCTGGTTTTGTGAGGACTGGTATTTTTCAAACTTTATTTGAAGATGTGTCTAAAAATAAAAACAAATTGCAAACATGTCCTGCGAGTCCCATGGGCTGGATGCCACAGCCAAGAGGGCCGGGTTCTGAGATCCCCAAGGCTCCCAGCCATTCCTGCAGACCCAGAGACGGAGCCCAGCAAGGGTGGATGGCATGGGAACATTCTTCCCGTCCTTAGGGAGGGCATTTTGATTTCACCCCTTCCAGTTTAACGTTTCTTTTTTCTTCCATTTGAAAGAAACATTACAAAACTTTTAAAAAGTTTTAAACCATTTTATTTTAGTTTTAAAAAATCTTCACGTTTACCGAGTGCTGTTTGCCGGGCACGTCCTCTGTAGTTTTCATAGAGTCTCTAGAAGGAAAGGTAGTGTGTGCAGCTCCTTTTACAGAAGAAAGCACCAAGGCTTGGCTGGGTAAGCCACTTGCCTGGGATTAGAAGCTAAATGTAGGTGAAGCCAGGATTAGATAGAACACAGGTCTTTCTGCCCCTAAAGTTTGGTAGGGAATTCCATTTTCATCCAAATCAGCTGTACCTTCGTGATCCGAAGGCCTACCTGGCCTGTTGACTCGCTCCTGCATCTGAGCCCAGCCTACAAACGTGTGCTCCGCAGGGAAGGGAGAAGGCAGAGCGGGGATGGCCCGCCCCCTTTCGGTCCCATCTCTTCTCGGAAGGCTGGAATGAGGCCCCCAGCCCGAGTCCACCCGCCTCTTTCCCTCTTCTTGCTCTCCGCAGCACCCACCCCAAGTGAGGCGCAACCCGCTGCCCCCCTGCTTCTCTGCAAACTAGGAGGACTGTTGTGAGGACTGCACCGGTGAACGTGTGAAACAGTTAGACCTCACAGGCAGCACTGCATGAATGTCAGCTGCTGTCCTCCTCTTCTATGTTTAATTTTTAAAAATCAGTATAGCCTGCAGTGGAGAGGCTTCATGAAGTCAGATCACATGGCTTGGCAAGATGAAGTACCGTTTGGTTAGGTCTTAGTTAAACTGTTTAAATCCTTGCATGTATTTTATTAATAACACCTTTAAAATGGTCTGGGCCTGTTCTCCGTGCTTTACCTTTTGTATGTGGCAGGGCTGCACAGCCACCATCCCGGGGGTCTCAGGCTCCGATCATTCCTATGCTGGGGCTCTGGGGCTCACGTTCTCAAGGAGATCCTCAGGTGGTACGAGTTCGCCTCGCTTTACATCTGGGAACAGGAGTGGAGGTCGGGAGGATTTGCCCCAAGGCGGCCTGAGGTCGGGCTGCTGGGCCAGGTCTTTGGACCTGACCTCATCGTGCGGGGGAGTCCTAAGTCCCGTGGACGTTTCCGATGCGGTAGGGCAGAATCCTGAGTCAGCCGACTGGGATTTGAATGTTGAGGTTTCAGGAAGCCCAAGTACTTCCCATTTCTGGGCCTGCTGCCTGTCCTGTGAGACTTGGGCAGCCGCAAGCTTCCAGCGCCTCTGATTAGCCTGGGCTAGATTCTCCTAAACGAACTCAATGCAGAGGCACCCCAGGTCACTCCCAGCCCCCTGTGGGCGCCACTAGAGGACGTTTTGCTTTGGAAACCTGTGGGGCGCTTAGGGAAGAGCCCAATGATCCTGTGCGGGCAGAGGGGTTTGCCAACGGTTTGCCATGCCAGGTGCCCCCTGCTTGCCTTACCGTGGTCTAGCCTCCAGCTCCTAAGAAAGACATCCTCTCCCAACCCCCCAGTCAGATTCTCGCGTGACTCCTTATTACGCACTTTGAGCTGGTGACCTCAGGACACTCCTTCCTTTTTCTGTGGCCCAGCCACTCCTCAGCTCCCCAGACCTCCCCTCCCCGCTCCCCACTGCATCCTGCTGATTCACCCTGGAGCCAGGGCCCCTAGAGCAGGCCCCTGATTTGGCCAGTTTTGTCCAGTTTTGAGGAATCAGGGAAGGAGGGCTCCAGGTACGGGTCAGAAGTCTTCCAGGGTGCTCAGACACAGACATGAGAGAACCCCAAAGAAAGCACCGTCCATCATCTAGAATGCAGGAACCCAGCAAGTCCAGCCTAGAGAATTGCTAAGCTGCTCTCCAGCCAGCCACAGATTCTCTAAATGACCTGGCTTTAGCACTCAGCTTGGATCCCTAATCCAGGACACTCGGTCCTGGTTTGGTTTTTTTTTTTTTCCTCCCATGAAATTTGACTTATTTTGAAAAACACTCCAAGTATCAGGGCAATGCACTGTTGGGGCCTATAATACACGCGCCAGGAAATGGCATTTCCTTAGTGTTCAAAGCTGATCTTTTCACCTTTTTGTTCACACCTTGGCTTGTGAGCTGAGAATTTTTTCTGATCTCCCCATCACCCCATACTGAGGAGCTTTTAACACCTTCAGAGGCAATAATTCAGAGACAGTTATGAAATGAAAGGTCTGCACTAGTTTGTCAGTTATATATTGTTTCTTAGAGCATCAGTATTTTAAAATATCTTCCTAGTCTGATTCCCTGGAGATCCCAAGAAGCTCCTGGAAAGTCAGTCTATTTTTCTTTTCTTTTTTTTTTTTGTGGTACGCAGGCCTCTCACTGTTGTGGCCTCTCCCGTTGCGGAGCACAGCCTCCAGACGCGCAGGCCCAGCGGCCATGGCTCACGGGCCCAGCCGCTCCACGGCATGTGGGATCTTCCCGGACCGGGGCACGAACCTGTGTCCCCTGCATCGGCAAGCGGACTGTCAACCACTGTGCCACCAGGGAGGCCCTCTTTTTTTTTTTTTTATTTTATTTATTCGGCTGTGTCGTGTCTTAGTTGCAGCATGTGGGATCTTCGCTGCAACATGCAAGATCTTTCGTTGCAGCACACAGGCTCTTTGTCGCCCCGCATGGGCTCTCTGGTTGTGGTGTGCGGGCTTAGTTGCCACGCGGCATGTGGGATCTTAGTTCCCCGACCAGGGCTCGAACCTGAGTCCCCTGCATTGGAAGGTGGATTCTTAACCACTGGACCACCAGGGAGGTCCCAGCATCAGTATTTTAAATACTTAAATGATTTGATTTTACATTCTTAGCTTGTTGCTATTTATGGGTATAACTTAGAAGATGACCTGGCTAGCAGGAAAGATTGCTAAACTTCTTATTTTTTCATTTAAAAAAAAGTCTCATTTTCAAAGAATTGCATGCTCACTGTAGAATATTTGGAAAGTAGAGGAAACTAAAGAAGAAAAGTCATCCATAGTCATCCTAATTGGAGGTAATTAACATCTTGGCATGTTTTCTTCCATCTGCTTATGGCATTTTTCAATTACATTGTCCCCTGTGAACTTTGAAGTACATTGTTATTGACTGGGTGGCCCTGTAATGAACAATTGATTTTGAATCTTTACACATAATTTAATGTTCAGCCCTTTCTGTCAATAGAGGTTTTTGTTTTTTTTTTTTTTGCGGTACGCGGGCCTCTCACTGTTGTGGCCTCTCCCGTTGCGGAGCACAGGCTCCGGACGCGCAGGCCCAGCGGCCATGGCTCACGGGCCCAGCCGCTCCGCGGCATGTGGGATCCTCCCGGACCGGGGCACGAACCCGTGTCCCCTGCATCGGCAGGCGTACTCTCAACCACTGCACCACCAGGGAAGCCCCTCAATAGAGGTTTTGAAGTCGTGTGTTGAGAAAAATGCGTAGAAGTTGACTTTCTAACTTTGTATATTGGAAATAACAATAGTGATCAAAGGTGATCTCAATCCAGGTCACATTGAGTTTGTTGTCCCTTCCATTTTCTCTGCAGGTTTTTGTGGAATTTATCAGTAATTAATAGTGACTGATGGTTACAGAGGGCTTACTCTGCACCAGGATTTCCACCCTCAGCCTGACCCTAGAGTTCCTGCCTATGTTTAACCTAAGATCAATTCGAAGTAAAAGACCCCCTGGCCCAGGTTCTTTGCCCTTCTGGCCTTTGCTTATTTCGTATCATAATTTTCAAGTGTGTGAGGCGCTAAGTGACAGAAAGATTTGGCTATAGGTCTTTATAAGCTGAGAGTGATGAAGACCAAGATATGCCCATTTACACATTGACAGCGTTATTTCCAGAGCAAATATTTTCCCCTAGAATTTGCTTTAATGTTATGTCTTACCCCAAAGGAAAAGAATCTTGTAGATATATGTCAGACTGTAATATTATTTGTATCCAGATCGCAAAATTGTAAGCACTGGTGGTCTTCTGCACAGCTGTGGCATGCGGCCTGTGTTTATTAGATGTGAGTTACAGTTGTTATAGAAACCTTAATATCTTCTAACCTTGAGGTTCTGACTGCTCTTTCCTTCCTGTTACTGTTATCTTCTAGTGTTTCCCATCCTCCCCTCCAACAGAAGTTCCCAGAGTTCTGTCTTCATCCTCCAGGTCCTCCCACCTCTACCCTGTGTTGGTTTCAATCCCTGTAAATAAGCTATACCGTCGATCGATCTCCTCACAGTCACCCCACTGGCACCAGCAGCTCCCCGTCACACAGTGGGGAGTGTAGCCACCAAAGCACAGGGCAGGGAGACCGGGGGCCACTCCCAGTGTATGGTCTCGAGCATGTTACTAACCTCTCTGAGCCTCGGGTCTCACACCTATACAACGAGATGATTTCTGAGGTCCCGTTTGGCTCTAAAACTCTGCCTCGGTTTCCTCACTTGTAAAATGGGACTAAGAAGAGTTTCCACCTCCTAGGATTGCTAGGTTAATTACACTTAGTAGAGCTCTTAGCATAGCATCTTCCACAGTGTAGGCTGTTGTTTGCATTGAGTCTCCGTCAAGTGTGCAAAGCACTGGGCAGTGTGGCGAGGAGTTGGAAGGGAATGGCACGGCAGGGTTTCTGCCTTCCAGGGTTTGCCCAGGTGAGCTGGGGTGTCCCTCTGCTCCAGCCACACCCCTGTTGGACACCTCCATTAGCACCCTCAGGGCTGACCTCAGCCAGGGACTCTCCCATCGGAAGCCCATTAACAGGCCCCCTTACTGGTTTTCAGCCCTTCTCTGTCTCCTCCCAAAGGGACTACTCACTCCAAATCCTTGTCTCAAAATCTACTTCTGGGGGAACTTACACTAAAAAAAGAAGTGATACCGAAATTTCCATGATACATTAAGCAAAAGAAGCAAGGAGCAAGGATCTTAAACCTTTTAGTCTCAAGATCCCTTTCTACCCTTAAAAATAGCTTTTGTTTATATGGGTTCCTGTCAGTATTTACCGTGGTAGAAACTAAAACAGAAAAAGAAAAAATGTTTAAATATTGATTTACCAATTCATTGAAAAATAACCAAAATAAATATATTACAAGTTAATGTCAATAATATTTTTATGAAAAAAAATTTTTTCCGAAGAAAATAAGTGAAAAAAGTGGTATCGTTTACATTTTTGCAAATATCTCTTATATCTGACTTAATAGAAGACAGCTGAATTTTCATATCTGCCTCTGTATTCAATCTTTTGCAAAATAAAGTATCATGTAGCCTCTGGGAAAGTCTCCTGCACACCTGTGAAAAGGAGGCAACAGCATCTCAGTTTTATTATGAAAATAGTTTTGATCTCATGGACCCCCCTCGAAAGGGCCTTGGCTGTACTGGTAAACTGGGTCTCCAAAAAGAAAGAAAAAAACAAAGCCCGGAACAGGACTGGTTTGTAAAAGTGTCACTTTCCATGGTGTGCCAATTTCAGGCTACCAACTCGACTCCACTAATGCTGGAGTTTGGGAGAGACGTGCAGTCTGTGCAGGCAGCGCACTGCATTCATGTCCCACTTTGAGGACCTCTGGCAGAGTGTCTGCGGAAGGACTCAGGAAACCCGACGAGGTTGCCTCCAAGAGTGTAACCCAGTGACTGGAGGACCCTGGGCTTTTTAACCAAATATCCTTTTATACCTTTGGAATTGTCAGATGCATGCCCATCTAGTCAAAAGAAAAGGAGACTTTAAGAATCTTCCCTTCTTAAAATGAACTCTCTAAGTTGATCCATAATTTGTCAGTCTTCAGCTTTTCCACTTCTTTGTGGCATCTCTTAAAACTGGTTCTTTCAAAGCGCCGGTGACTGGTTCTCACTGCTCTGCCGGCCCCTCGTCTTGCTTCGCCCTTGCTTCCCGCTGTGGGCCAGGCGCACTGAAATGCAGGAGGCAGATCCAGCCGCTGCTGCAGCAGGAGGCCCTGAGGTGGCCCTGCCAGGTCCTGCATTTATGTAGCCAATTTAAGCAACTTATCCTTGTAATTTGATGTTTGAGTGTCTAAGGCATCTTAAACATTTGGGATTACCGTTCCTTTTGCACTTTTGGTAAAAACTGAAGGTTTTCTGATAGCTGCTTCCCACCCCACCCCACCCCTGTGCCCTGCATGGAAAATGTGTGAACACTGTCATCTCGCCCTGTGAAGAAAGATAGAGACTATTAGGTATTATAATAAAATGATATATGCTCCTCCGAGCTCTGCGATATTAAAAACCTTTCTTTACTGCTGACAGTCACTTTGCCTGAGGCTTCCTAGGCTATTTGGGTTCAAAACAAACAAAAAGCATTTTCACTTATTGGATTAACCACTGGAGATTGGTCCTGTTTGAGAGTTACCCTCCCATAGGTCACCCGTGTCTTAGAAGCTGTGTGTTTTAACTAGAGGCAGTGGCAAGCTACATGTGTCTGTCTCCTTGACACGCGTCCCTTTCACTCGTTTAAATCTTCCCTTGGGATTGGTCAGGGATATGGAACAGGCACCCCTTGGGGAAAAGCTGATTTTCAGGGACATGTGGATGCATAGTTAGACTGTGTCACAATTCGAGATTCGTGGTGAGAGGAATAAGAGGGTTTTGAGAAGGAGAGAATGTTAAAATGAGAAATTCTACGAAGTCCTGCAGGCAAAGGAGATTGTAATCCTAGCAGCCCAGCGGGCGGGTGCTGCAGAGTTGGTAGCTTCTACATAACCTATAGTTGTGTAAACGAAAGGAATTTCTGCGGCATGCTTGGCATCCGGGCGTTTAGTGTCCGCCCAGGATGAACAACCTTGTGACCTTCATCTGGGCAGATGACCAGGAAACGGAGGTAGCAACGTGTGATACCCATCCCCTTTCTACCCAGCTGGGGCGGTGTTGATGTGCTGGGTCTACATCAGCTTGGGATGCCGGCAAGTGACCCACACATCCCCTCCCTCTTGTAGAAACTTCTGTATTGTGAAGTGGACTCTATATAAGCACAGAGCAGCCTCATTTTCCTGCTAGTGACACGGAGATGAAAGGAGATTTCCAGCTGCTAGTGGTCAGAGAGATCCAAGGCTGGAAACTGGCCTCTGTGTTCATGAGAAGAACCTTAACAGAAGAATGAGGATTCTGTCATTCCCTCTCCTGGTGGCTGACGGGAGATACACACGGATTTGGTTTGAATCCTAGTTCTGCCACCAAACAGCTGTGTTATATTGGTCAGGTACCTGCCCTCTGTTCTCTTCCTCCCCTTTCCAATAGTCAAACATCTTATTTCTGTAATCAAAATGACATAAAAATTTTCCAGCTTCACTGAGGTATAACTGACAAATCAAAATTGTAAATATTTAAGGTGTACGCCCGCAGTTTTTTTATTCAGTTGGGATTGAAGTAGCTCAGGGTAAGATCAAGGCGCACACGAAGTGGGCAGGCAGCGCCGGGCCGCAAGTGCGCAGGCCGTGGGTGTTAACGGGGACCCTCACCTCGCTCCGCCCCACACGATTCACAGGCACTTGGCTTTCCAGGCCTTGCAAATGGGAAACTCCCCGGCTTCCCAATGAGAGTGGCTTGTTCGCCAGCTAGGAGGGAAGGGGCGCACCACACTGCGTTCCGGGTTCCTTCTGTGCCAATCTAGCATCTGTCGCTGGTCTATAAATGGACACGGAAATGTTTTCCAAGGTAGATGCACTCTGGCCGCCCCTTCCGTGAGGCTGCCCAGCCCCCTCCGGCTCTCCTTCCACCCGCAGGTGGCTCGGGCGTGCGCCCTTCGCTCATCATTTTACGACGCGAGAATCGGGGCGAGCTCAGAATTCAGGTGCTAAATTGCCTGCACTAGGGTCACTTGGTGGTGGTTCGGCGAAAACGCTTCGGCGCACCGAGTCGCCTTCCCGCGCCGCCCTCTCGGAAATGGAGTGTTAGACAAGCGGACCCTCCTTGCTCAGTGCTCGTGGTTCTGTGCTGGGTTTTCTCATTGACTCCTGTTTCTTTTCCTCTAGGATTCGCTCCTCGTTTTCATGCTTTCCACTTAGCCAGAGGCTTTGTGGCTTTTCGCGTGACCCTTTTTTCCCCCAAATTAACCACGTACCGTCTCCTCCCTTTCCCACCTTTTCTCTTCGGAATGTAATTTGTCCAGTACACCATACCCTCTCCAGCAACCCTGTACTCATTCCTCCTCAGCTGTTCTGCAGCCTCTCACTTGAGGAGACGGCTTATGTGACGGGGCGGCAGGGCCTCCCGGGGAAGATGGCAGCTCACCTGCGTCTCCTTGAGAAGCCCCCTGTCTGGGCTGCGAATCAGCCCTGAGTTTCTGCCCAGCGTTCGCCAACCTTGCTGTCTGAAAAGAGTACTGGCGCACACCTAACCTGCCTGGGACTCCCTCCCCTCAGAGACACCCAAACGTGAGATTTCTTTCCTTGAAATACAATGGAAATTGTCTTTGCTGAAATTCACCTCTGGTAAAATAGTTCTTGGCCCCTTGAAGTTGACTTATGTTTATTTTCACTCAGTCTCACCTACATGTTATGTTTTTCAGACAGGAGATAGTTTAGTAAGTAGGAATTAATTTCAGTTTCAAATAAATCTTAAAATTTCTTATTCAATCCTTTGAAAATTAGTAATACAGGGATGAAAACAATTGTGCCTGTCATGAAGTAACTGTGACGACTGAGAATGGTGCCATACGTTGTAGCACTACTATATGAGTGTTGCTGTATTAGTGAGGTTTTTTTTTCCATACGTCGTAGCATTATATGTGTTGCTGTATTAGTTTTTTTAACATCTTTATTAGAGTATAATTGCTTTACAGTGGTGTGTCAGTTTCTGCTTTATAACAAAGTGAATCAGTTATACATATGTCCCCATATCTCTTCCCTCTTGCATCTCCCTCCCTCCTATTAGTGAGTTTTGAAGTTATGATCCTGTGCACAGATCACCTAGACATAGTCTTACTCTCTCTCCATCCATCCGTCTAAAACGGGACCACACACCATTCCACAGCCGCTCCATGAATGGTTTACTGAACTTTGTGGATGGCATCCTTCCTTCTTATAGAAATTCCATAAAGATACCCCAGAGCCTGCCCCCTCTGACCCGTAACTGGAATGGGCACTCAGGGTTTGCGGGCTGCTTCGCCAGCGGTGGGAACCACAGCTCCTCAATGCCAACACTAGAGGCTGTCATGTGTGTTCTTCTGCCATGTTACTGCCTCATTTATACTTTATCCTAGTTACGGACATGCTGTTATGTAATCTGGGGAATCTCCAAGACGTAATGGTGCTTTTAACCATGGTGTCCACTGCATTTCGGCTGGGGCAGCGAGAGTCGGGGGCTGGCTCTGCCCCAGACCCTGCAGCCCATACAGGGCGCCGCCACTGCCTCCTGCCACGTTCCCTCATCAATAAAAAGAGTGGTTTGGACAAGATCGTATGGCTCAGGAGCTTTAAGAACCCACAGTGCCTCTTTCTCTTCATTGCTTCTGAAGGAAGGGCAAGACAGCACCATCCAATAAAAATATAATGCAAAAGCCACATATGTAATTTTAACTTCTCTAGCAGCCACATTAAAAAAAGGTGAAATTAATTTTAGTATTTTATTTTGCCCAACAGATCTGAAATATTATCATTTTAACATGTAATCAGTAGATTATTAATGAGATATTTCACATTCTTTTTACTGTGCTGAGTCTTTGAATCCAGCATGTATCTTACACTTACAGCATGTCTCCACCTGCACTGGCCACATTCCAAGTGCTCGGGAGCCATGTGTGACTAGTGGCTACCGTCATGGACAGCACAGGTCTTTTTGGACCACCTGAGACCTTAGCTCAGGTTCACCGGGTCCTCGGGGTCCACAGCCTCCTGTGGACCTTTGTCAACCTTTTCATTTTGTGGCTAGAATGTTTAAGGCAGGGACTAACAGATCATCCAAACTGAGGTCTTTTGTAAGACTTGATTTTCTCAAATAATGTTCCTTTCTTTCTGTAAGTGGGTCTCCGTTGATGCTTTAAGATGCATTCTGCCCACATAAAGTCTTGGAGAAGCACTCCCAGCAGGCATACAGGAGGCCTGGCTGTTTCTGAGCAACTGCAAACAAGAGGACGAAGTTTTCCTTGATGTTGCAGAGCCGCATTGGCTTAACCTCCTATTACCGGGAGCCAGGGTTGGGAGGGTAAGGGAATTTCTTATGGGTGGGTAAAATTTTAAAAAACGAACAATAAATCAAGACTTTGTCTTTGTCTTTTCATTTAGTGGAATAGAAGATGAATGCAACTGAATTCAGTGAAGATGTAGAAGAAGGTAAAAAAAGAAAAGCCTCTTTTTAAAAAATATTTTAACTGAATACTTTTTTAGATACGTTTACGTGGTTCAAAAATGTTAAAAGGTACATGATGAAAAATCAAGAAACGTCTCCTCTCACCCCTGATTCCCATCCTTCTCCATTCACACGTGTGGTATTTTATGTATCTTTCCAGAGTTACCTTTTTTAAAAGCATCATTTAAAAGAGTAGTTTCTCTCCTTCCATCTCCTCTCCCTCCCCTGAGAAAAGACTTTAAAACCTGTTTTGAACAAAATGTGCTTGGAACATGGTATCATTGGATAGCACTAGTGTGGTGAGATACAGATTGCTTGATTGGAAAGCCAGTTTTATTGTGATCTGTTACTCAGATATTGTTATCTGAGTGACAGTATCAAAGGGTGGCCGCATACAACCTGCTGCTCAGGGGACCCTGCTAATCCCAGCGCCGCCAGGTGGTCTCCCCGCTGAGCCCTATTTCTTCTCTGCCACAGTTCTGAAAAATAACACTGTGAAAGTGGAGACAGAGGCCGAAGATGCTGCCCTGGACTGCTCAGTGAATTCCAGGTCCTCCGAGAAGCACGCTCTGGACAGCGTCTTCACTGGCCTCCAGGACTCCAGCAAGAGAAAGCAGCCGGGCGGCGAGGGCCCGCCGGACTCCGTCCCAAGCGTGAAGAGGCGGCGGCTGATTCCCGAGGTGAGGGCTCACAGGGAAAGCAGGAACTTGTTGATAGCAAGGACTGTTAGTGAAAGCCTACCACGTTTCACATAGCGTACACCTTACCTAGATTCCTGGAGAAGGTGAGGCTTAGCGGGTCTTTTCCTAAATCAGATCCATCTTTTGTATCTATTGGGGGAGCTTATTCAATGAATCTTTTTGTAAAAAGACCAATTATTTTATAACATGCCTATGACCCCTAACCTACCTATTTTATGAATTTGCTTTCTTTTTTTTTTTTTTTGCGGCACGCGGGCCTCTCACGGGCCTCTCACTGTTGTGGCCTCTCCCGTTGTGGAGCACAGGCTCCGGATGTGCAGGCCCAGCGGCCATGGCTTACGGGCCCAGCCGCTCCGCGGCATGTGGGATCTTCCCGGACCAGGGCACGAACCCGTGTCCCCTGTATCAGCAGGCGGACTCTCAACCACTGCGCCACCAGGGAAGCCCTGCTTTATTTCTTACTCACCTGCTGATTATATTGAACTTTGTTAAGTTCTGAGAGAGAGAAAATGGAACTGGACATAGTGGTCCCCTCTAGTAGCCTGGAGTCCAGATGGGAGACAAGACAGGTACACAAAACAGTTAAGACGGAGGAGAGAGGGGAGTTTGGGAGATGAGGTGTCTGGCTCGGAATGCGTGTTCCACAGAGCCTCTCCACAGACGGACAGATCACACCTTAAACTCTTAGAAGAACGTTTTCCCAAGCTCTCTAACGCAGCTACTCACCACTCAGACACACACACATGCGCGCATGCGCTATGAGGGACCCAGATAGGCATTTCAGCTTCTGCATGTCTGTTCAATAGAGCCCACGTTTCAGAGTTCATCATCATTAGCCAGGACAGCACGGGGTATCAGCCTGGGACTCTGGGTTGTTACTGGTTGGTTTTAATTCTCCTCTATTAGATGCTACGCCAGATCTAAATAAATTGGGAATTGATAGGTTTTAGAGATTTAGTAAAGTGATGAGATTAAGATTTTCACCAGGATTTCAATATGCAAGTTAATATTACATTATAAGGAGGACTGATCTGCATGCCACATCATGGAACACTGAGGGATACATTCATTTATTTATTTATTTGGAATTTTTTTCCAAACAGCTCTATTGAGATATAATTCACATACTATACAATTCACCAGTTTACATTGTTCAAGTCAGTGGTTTTTAGTAGATTCGGAGAGTTGTACAACCATTACTATGATAAATTTTAGCACATTTTCATCACCCCGCAAAGAAATCTTGTACCCAGTTAAGCAGTCACTCCCCATCCACCGCTCCTGTAGCTCTTGGCAACCACTCATCTACTTTCTGTCTCTATGGATTTGCCTATTCTGGACATTTCATATAAATGGAATCATAGACTATGTGGCTTTTTGTATCTGGCTTCTTTTACTTAGCCTAATGTTTTTAAAGTTCATCCTTGCTGAAGCATGTTATCAGTTCTTCATTCCTTTTTATGGCCAAATAATATTTCCTGGTGTGAATATATCACATTTTGTTTACCATTCATCAGTTGACGGACATTTGGGTTGTTTCCACTTTTTGGCTATCATGAGTACTCCAGCAATACATTTTAGAAAATCCATAATACCCAGAAAAAAGTTGAATTTTCTTATACCGGTATGATCATTTTTTTATGAAGGATTAATGAAAAATACCCCACCCTCGACCCTGGCTGCCTAAACCAGCCACTTGCTGCATACCTCGGGACTCTAGGGAGAGTTTCATGTGTGGACAGCAGTTTCCAGTGCAATAAGTTGATTGTAGATGAAAACTCAGATTCCTGACTGGAGAGATGCCTGCTGTGGCCAGTGAAGCTACAAGATGGTTAGTCCAATAGCTTGTTTGAAAAACCTTTACCCATCTGCTTTTTAAAAAATGCTTTATTTGTAAACCATAATTTATTATCCTTTTCCCTAACGATTGGTATATAGGAACTTTTATGTCATTACATATAGCGCCACAGGGACCATCCGTATCCATATCCATAAACCTCGTGCCCTCCTGTGAGTGATTCTAAGGGTTAGGCTCCTCGAGGTTTTTCTGAAAGGGTTGAGGAGTTTGAGAAGCACTATGGTATGCCCCTGAAGGAACTCCAGGAAACGTCTTCTGTGTGTCACGTTAAATTCTGCTTATGATCAATTCTGCACACTCTTTCACGTTTACAAGTAAAGCTTGAGTTCAAGAAATGGAGCACAAAGTTGAGTGTATTGGTTCACCTTTGCTGTGACAAACCATCCCAAAACTTAGCCGCCTTAAAGTAACCACTGTTTCATTCAGTTCTGTGAGTCAGCTGGTGCTTGCTCTGGTTTGGCCTGATGTGGCTGGGGCCAGATGGTAAGGGAGGACCTCACTCCCGTATCCGGGCCTCACCTGGGCTGGTGGGGTGACTCCAGCTTCCCTTTATGCACTTCCTCACCCCCTACGAGGAGGAGGCTAGTCCAGGCTTACTCTCATGCATGGAAGATTTCCAAGGAGGAGCGAGGAGGGCAGACTCTGGGGAGCAAACACTTTTGATGCCTCTGCTTGCGACACATTTGCTCATGGGCCACCAGTCAAAGCCAGTCATGTGGCCAAATCTAGATCAAGGGGTGGAAAACTAGACACCACCTCCCGATGGTGGGAGCAACAAAGTCACGTTGCAAAGAGATTTCACACAAGGACAGGGGAACTATGATGGCCATTTTTATAAACAATTCACCACAGCAAGGAACAGCCAGCTCTTGCATCAAGAAGGAATTCTGATCACATGTAGGCTGGTTTGTGGCCTTTGTGGACAGCCCAGGTTGGCCCCATTGCCTCATTGCACAAATGGTGTCACTCTTCATCCTTTCGTCCAACACATTTTATTGGCATCATAGAGAAGGGAGCATCTTCATCTTCTGGGGATAGAAGGGGAAGGAGAAGGTTCTTATGATTTGTATTTTAGTAGAATCCTTCAGTGTATGAAGCAAGTCAGGAAAGTCCTGCATTGGGGAAAGGTCCGTTGAGGTTCACAGTGGAAGGATTTCCCTGAGCATCACAGAAATGATTTGAAGGTTGCAGATGCTCTTCTAGATCTGGTGAGGCAATAAGCTTTGTCTGGCCGGAGCTTCAGCAGCATGCAGGAATCCTGACATGTTTGGAGAAAAGGGAACCAATATATATTTGAATATTTCTAATATGACTTGTCCAATTTACATATTCTAATTGGTCATCTATGTTTACTTTTTTTTCTTTTTTTTTTGCGGTACGTGGGCCTCTCACTGTTGTGGCCTCTCCCTTTGTGGAGCACAGCCTCCAGACTCACAGGCTCAGCAGACATGGCTCACGGGCCTAGCCGCTCTGCGGCATGTGGGATCCTCCCGGACCGGGGCACGAACCCGCGTCTCCTGCATCGGCAGGCGAACTCTCAACCACTGCGCCACCAGGGAAGCCCTACTTTTTTTTTTTTTTAATTTATTTATTTTTGGCTGCATTGGTTCTTTGTTGCTGCACGTAGGCCCTCTCCAGTTGTGGTGAGTGGGATCCGCCCCTCATCATGGTGTGCAGGCCTCTCATTGCGGTGGCCTCCCCTGCTGCAGAGCATGGGCTTCAGTAGTTGTGGCGCACGGGCTCAGCCGCTCCACGGCATGTGGGATCCTCCCGGACCAGGATCCCACCTGTGTTCCCTTCATTGGCAGGCGGACTCCCAGCCACTGCGCCACCAGGGAAGTCCCCTATGTTTACTTTTCAGTGGATTGGATACAGCAGGCAGCTGTAACCCATTAGATTTTGGAGTAGAAAAGACTTTAAGTCCTGGGTTTTATTTTGGGAGTGCTGTTAGCTTTGTTCATTTCCCTTAGTGTAGATAATGTGAGGTTGATAGCCCTGCTCCCCTTCCTGTTCTGTAAAAAGTATATGTATATGTAAGTATAAACCTTTTGAAATTCTTGAGCTCCTTGTAGAATGGTGACGTGTGAAGTCAAGGCAGTGCTTCCTTTTAAAAGTTTGTACAAGGTGATATGTCAGTAAATCAGTAGCCTCAGAGCCCTGGGGGCTTTCGAACAATCCATTGGTTTTATGAAATTATAGCATGTGTTGATTTTTCAGAATGGTACTAGTCCTAATTTAGAGTGGATAGCCCTTTATCCTTCTCTCCCTGGGTTTTCTCTGATCCGTCTTACATGTGTGGTGGGGAAGGAGGAAGTGGGAGAGCGGAAGCAGGGAGTATATACGACTGTCTTAAGCACTTTCATCACAGGGTAAGACGGAGGAACGGAGGCTGAATCAAGCAATAATCCAAAAAAGTGGAAAGGATGTACGTTAACAGCTGTTGACTCCCTACCTGACAAATAACCCCACTCCTTGTCTTGTTTCATTTAATCCGTATAACAGTGATGAGAGAATATCTCCCCCAGAGAGAAGAGCCAGCTCAGACATATAAGTTAAAGTCAAGTGCCAGGATACCAGTGGGGCAGCCTTGATCCTGGTGTGAGGTGGCAGGAGTGACTGGGAACACTCAGCTCTCAGCTCCCCGCTCCGTATCCAGGAGGTGAGCCCCACCTTCTCTGATCCAGCCCATAGGAATGGTCAGTTCCAGAATGAATGGAGACTGGAGTCGGATAAGGGGGAGTTCACCATGGAGCCTTTGGCCAATTCTGTGACCTCCCAAACTCAGGTCCCTCCACGGTGATGAGTGGTGACACTGCTTCCTCATTGGTTCCTTGTGTGGATTGAGACAACCCCTGGAAGGAGCCCAGCACGGGGCCTGCCCTACATCAGCCTTCAAAAATGTTTATTTACTGCTCCCCAACCCCCATCTCCAACTACCACCCCTTACGGTCAGTATTCAGCCACCTCCCTCCATGTTTATCAGAAGGAAAATGGCATGGAATGGCCAAGAGAGGCCACCTGATGCCCTCCTGGACGCCCCCGGCCTGAGTGCCCTTGATTCTGAGCACCTTCCATCTTCTCCTTTGACCCCAAGGAAGGGGGATGAGGGCGAGGAGGGAGGATTTGAGTGGTAGCCCTGATGCCTAAGGTCTGTCACATTCAAACTCCCATCGGTGCTGATGGCCTGTTTATGAGTGACATTTATTACAATGCTTAGAAGAAAAATAAAACCTCCCTCAAAAAATCTAACAAAAGGCTGCCTAAAGACATATTTGGCGTCTCTGCTGGGAGAGGCATGATAGCCAAATACAGCAGATGTGGGAGGTGAGTAGCCAGCGTTTTTATTGCTAATCATCTTTTTGTTCATGGAACTGGGGGTGATATTCAAGAGCCCTGGGCCAGGCAGAAGTTAGCCTTGTTCTCCTGGGGTTCTTTGTTTCTACGTTTGTTTTTAATCCTAAAGTGTCATTGCAGTTTGGTTTTCAATTGGAGAATGGAACTGCCATCTCATTCGCTCAGTGCAAATGTACTGAACACCTCCTAGGTGTCCCAGCTGGAGATTCGTAGTCATTTCCACAGCAGCCCTAGCAGATAGGTACTGTGGCCATTCCCATTTTCATGAGGCTCAGAGAAGCTAGCACTACCAAGCCTGCTTGATTTGGAACTGTGCACTTAAAGCACTGGTGGCCCTGAGCACTGTGGGGTATTTGTAGGATACGCTGTGAGGAGCCTCTGAGGATGCCCTGCCCTGATAGTTTGCCATCCCTGTGGTCTTTCTCTTCTCCCTTCCTATAAGTTGCTTTATCTCCCCAGATTCTTATTTTTTCAGGCATGATAACACATTCTCCATCCTCACCACACAGTGTCAGCAGTATAAAGGATAACCCAAAGGATAAAAGCCATGAGGGCAGAGACAGGCTTGTTCCCTGTGTCCCCAGGGCCTTGCACCGTGCCTGACGGATGCTGGGCACTCAGTAATGTTTGTTTACTGACTCTGTGGTAGAAAGCTCTTCCATTCCTTATTGCTAACTACATCTGGTCATTTGATGATGATGATGATGGAGATAAACATTCTGTTAAAAATGAAAAGCATCCCCCCGTCTCGATTATTTGGAGGTGGGTGGTGATGCCAGCCCCCTAGGAGCCCTTTTTCATGGTCTGCCCTTGATGCCACATTAATTCTCAGCTCCCTGCTCCTCTGAAGGCATGCTGCTTTCTTGGTGTTCCACTTAGCTGACTGGGCACCACTTAGCCACTCATCATTCGTTGAACTGAATTCAGTGACTGCTCTTGGATTTGGAGTCTTGAGGAAGACTCAGGACTTGGAGCATCTCCATGGTGACCCAGTCCCCGGGATGTCACTGGGCATGGACACATCCGTAACCTTACATCAACCTGTTTTTGATCAGTCAGACTCTCCAGCCAAGAGATTGGGCATTCCCGCTTGAGTCTAAGGGTGCTAGTGATAGAATGCAATGCACGGATCGGATCCAGGAGAGATGCTGGCACTGCAGAGCCTGAGCTGTGCGGCAGAGTTCACATGTGGTTGGAAGATGAGCCTCGGAGAATTGGGAACGGAGTCAGCCAGACACCAGTGCCAAGTAGCACAGATTGAAAGATTTCTTGATACTCCTAGACAGCTGAGCAGAGATTTTATCAGCAGCAGCAAATGCAGCCAGCCCCTCGTGCCTTGGCAGCATTTGTGGAATTAATTGGAGCACTGAGTTGACAGGACACCAGTGTGGGGATATCTAAGAACCTTCTCTTTGGTGCGTGTGTCATGCTTTGTGTTGAATTGTGTATCCAAGGTCTCTGGCAGTGAGGAATGTTGCCCTCTGCTGGGACTGTAACTTAATTTTTTATTCAAGTAACTTAGCCAAAAATGTTTGTATTGATGGCAGTGTTTCTAACATGCTTGGTAGAAACTGAAATGTTTTTATTAATGACGCTGACTATTGAGAGTTATGGAGGGTCTCCAGTTCTGACACACTGCTCTTCGCTCACTGTAGGAATGTGCTGGAGTCAAACGACTTCTGTTTGTTTTGTTCAGATAGTTCACCCAGAAACTTGTCCCTGTGCTTATTTTCTACTCTGAGTGTTAATAAGGGCAGATCCCCCCTAGAACGTGTACTCTTATTACATGGCATGTGAGTTTCTGGTGATCTTTCTCTGCATGGAATCTTATTTAAATCTATTAGTGGAACTGCTTGTTACAAAGCCTTTGCCCCTTTCCAAAATCAGTTGTAATGTAATTATATAGATATTTTTAATGATTGACATCACACACTCAAATTACTCTATATTGGTAAAACCTCACGGAAATCTTATGATCCATGGGACCTCCAAAATTATTTTGGTGTAATAAAATTTAATGGTGAGTGCTTTTTCCTTTTCCGGTAAGCAGCTTGAGGTGACCTCTAAAAATGGTTCACTATTCACTTGACCCAGAAAACCCCACAAAATCATGCAAATCGAGAGGTTGAAATCTTCGTGTTCACTTTAAGAACACACGTGAAACTGCCCAGGCCACTGAGAGTACGCATGTCGGAAAGCCACCAAGTATCTGAAGGATGTCACTTTAAAGGAGCAGTGTGTGCCATTCCGTTGTTACAATGGTGGAGTTGGTAGGTGTGCCCAGGCCAAACAGTGGGGCTGGACGCAGGGTCGGTGGCCCAAAAAGAGTGCTGAATTTTCACTGCACACGCTCAAAAACGCAGAGAGTAACGCTGAACTTAAGGGCTTAGATGTAGGTTCTCTGGTCATTGAGCACATCCAGGTGAACAAAGCCCCCAAGATGCGGTGCAGGACTTACAGAGTTCATGGTGGGATCGACCCATACATGAGCTCTCCCTTCCACATTGAGATGATCCTTACTGAAAAAGAACAGATGGCTCCTAAACCAGAAGAGGAGGTTGACCAGAAGAAAAAGATATTCCAGAAGAAACTGAAGAAACAAAAACGTATGGCCTGGGAATAAATGCTGCAAAAAATAAATGCAAATAAAAGTAAAAAAAAAGAAAAAATTTAATGGTGAGTAAATTGCTAAAAATCTAATTTACAGTCTATAGGAATTAGCAAGTCAGACAATTTGAATTTATTAGGGCAGTGCTTTTCAACAGTGATCCACAGTTGTAAATTCACCTTATAGAGCCATCTGGTCCACATATATGGATTTGTATGTAAATACATAGACACAGAGCAGTAGAACAAAACTTCTTGAATTTACTTACTGTGTGCAATGCCCTCTGACATTTTCTATTCTGTTCTTTTTTTCTTTCCTTCCTGTCTCTCTTTCATACTTCCTCCCTCTTTCTTTCTTTGTTTTTGTTTTTTTGGCTGTACTACGCGGCATGCAGGATCTTGGTTCCCTGACCAGGGATTGAACCCGTGCCCCCTGCAGTAGAAGCATGGAGCCCTAACCACTGGACTGCCAAGGAATTCTCCCCTCCCTCTTTTTTTTTTTTTTTTTTTTTTTTTTTTTTTTTTTTTTTTTTGCGGTACGCGGGCCTCTCACCGCTGTGGCCTCTCCCGTTGCGGAGCACAGGCTCCGGACGCGCAGGCTCAACAGCCATGGCTCATGGGCCCAGCCGCTCCGCGGCACGTGGGATCTTCCCGGACCGGGGCACGAACCCATGTCCCCTGCATCGGCAGGCGGACTCTCCACCACTGCGCCACCAGGGAAGCCCATCCCCTCCCTCTTTTATGCTGGTCTTGACCCATCAAATCAATGTCATCATTTAGTAATGGGTCATGTGACAACGCACAGTTCTAAATACACTGTGTCAGGAGTAAAGATTTTCAACCATCTCCATCCCTTTCTTTCTCCAAGTTTCTGATGTATGTGTATGTGGTTTCTTTCTTTCCTTTCTTTCTTCCTTTTTATTTATTTTAATTTTTTTTAAGTTTTCTTTTTTTAAATATTTATTTTATTTACTTATTTTTGGCTGCGTCAGGTCTTAGTTGCAGCACTCAGGATCTTTGTTGTGGTGCGCAGGCTCTCTAGTTGTGGCACGAGGGCTCAGTTGCCCTGCGGCATGCGGGATCTTAATTCCCCAACCAGGGATCAAACCCGCATCCCCTGGATTGGAAGGCGGATTTGGTTTTTTCTGTAAATTTTTTTTTGAATTTTATTTTATTTATTTTTTATACAGCAGGTTCTTATTAGTTATCCATTTTATACATATTAGTGTATATATGTCAATCCCAATATCCCAATTCATCCCACCACCACCACCACCACCAGCCACTTTCGCCCCTTGGTGTCCATAGGTTTGTTCTCTACATCTGTGTCTCTATTTCTGCCCTGCAAACCAGTTCATCTGTACCATTTTTCTAGGTTCCACATATATGCATTAATATACGATATTTGTTTTTCTCTTTCTGACTTACTTCACTCTGTATGACACTCTCTAGATCCATCCATGTTTCTACAAATGACCCAATTTCGTTCCTTTTTACGGCTGAGTAATATTCCATTGCATATCTGTGCCACATCTTCTTTATCCATTCGTCTGTCGATGGGCATTTAGGTTGCTTCCATGACCTGGCTATTGTAAATAGTGCTGCAATGAACATTGGGATGCATGTGTCTTTTTGAACTATGGTTTTCTCAGGGTATATGCCCAGCCGTGGGATTGCTGGGTCATATGGTAATTCTATTTTTAGTTTTGTAAGGAACCTCCATACTGTTCTCCATAGTGGCTGTATCAATTTACATTCCCACCAACAGTGCAAGAGGGTTCCCTTTTCTCCACACCCTCTCCAGCATTTGTTGTTTGTAGATTTTCTGATGATGCCCGTTCTCACTGGTGTGAGGTGATACCTCACTGCAGTTTTGATTTGCATTTCTCTAAGGATTAGTGACGTTGAGCAGCTTTTCGTGTGCTTCTTGGGGAAGGCAGATTCTTAACCACTGGACCACCAGGGAAGTCCCTCTTCCTTCCTTTTTAAAATTATCCTCTGCTTTCTGCCAGGTAGCAGTACTACAGAACTGAAAAGAGCTTGAAACCCCACCTTGAGCTCAGCTGTCCTTCCTGTACTCCTCCCAGCCCCAGTCTTTAGAGCAAACAGACCTCTAAGAATGCCTTCCGTGAGTGACTTACCCTGCTGCACTGCAGGCAAGTTCTTCTCTTATTTACTGGTTGAGAGTAATCTTTACAACTAGTTCAATAAAAGGCCCATAGTATTGTCACTGCTGCAGCTTGGGAAGAGCGTTGTTTAATAATAATCATACTAAAACAGTACATATTTATTAAGCACTTACTGATTCAGACACAGGCTCAGTGCTTCATATACATTATCTCATTAGGTCATCATAGCTACCCTGGTACCCAGAGACAGGTACCATGATATATCCCCGAGTTACACACAGAAAGCTGAAGCATGAAAGGTCATGCAGAGGACCTATCCACTCCTTTATACCTCCCTACACTCATGTTCATTAAGCTAGTGGCCTCTCTGCACAGGTTCTTTTTCTTAAGCACATATTTGAGGGCGGTAGACACTTTACCCTGCTTAACAAACATTCAGTGAGCTCTTCTCTGTCCCAGGCACTTTGCAGGACACTAGGGAAGGACTCAGGAAGGACGTGGCCCCATCATGTAACCATTTTGCAGTGTGATGAGGTTGGGGATAGCTCAGGGAGGAGACCCCATGAGGGAGAGGGGCAGGTGGCAGGCTCGCCCCAGCCCAGGAGGCCCCTGGTCCTCTGCTCTTGGGAAGTTTTTTGGCGGGGTTGTGGGGTGGGGTAGGAGGGCCAGGGGCCTCTGACCCACCATCAGTTTATAAATTTTATTTATTTATTTATTTATTTTTGGCTTCATTGGGTCTTCGTTGCTGCTCGTGGGCTTTCTCTAGTTGCAGCTAGCATGGGCTACTCTTGATTGCGGTGCACGGGCTTCTCATTGCGGTGGCTTCTCTTGTTGCGGAGCACGGGCTCTAGGTGCACAGGCTTCAGTAGTTGTGGCATGCGGGCTTCAGTAGTTGTGGCTGGGGGGCTCTAGAGCGCAGGCTCAGTAGGTGTGGCTCACCGGGCTTAGTTGCTCTGCACCATGTGGGATCTTCCCAGACCAGGGCTCGAACCCGTTTTCCCCTGCGTTGGCAGGCAGGTTCTTTAACCACTGCACCACCAGGGAAGCCCCCATCATCAGTTTAGACAAACCCTGAAGGAAGTATTGCCTACCTCGGTGGGATAATTGAAACACTTGAAAGAATTCCTTTATTTTCAGGGTCCTGAGAGAGTAAAGTAGCTGTTCTTCTGCATGGTTGTTGTCAACAGAGATGCAACAGAAAAATTAACCTTTGTCTAATATGAGTCTGATGATTCCATTTTTTAAAAGAGAGGGTCCAGGGAGTAATAATTCGTCCATCTAAATAAACGATAACATGTGGGAGGTTCAGAAGGGTTAGAGTTTCACATGCTTATGTGGCCTCACTGCCTCTTTCCACCTCAGGCCTTTGTATCGCTCACCTGCCGTAACGGCAGACCCCCTGAGAGTGTCTCTTCCCTACATTTTTTTAGGCTGCAAGAGAAAAGCACCTCATGTACTGTGTTGTGCTGGCATTAGTTATCTGAATGCTTACAAATGACACGGAATCTGCCTGGATGAGATAAACTGAGGGCAGACCACCTGGCCCTGGCCACCCAGAGAGGTCCAACGGCTCGTTAGAAATGCAAAGCCTTGAATCAGAATCTGTATTCTAACTAGACCCCAGGCTGTTCATATGGATATTAGACTTTCAGAAGCGCTGGGCCGGGCCAGGTTGTGCCAACCATATTCTTCCCCAGGTGGGGGAGCATCCTAAGGATGCACTTTGTCCTTGTCCATTTTCTAGTTGCCTGAGGCATGCGCATGTCTGTGGAAGCACATGCTTTGTGCTTCAACCCTGCCTGCTCCCCTAACACCCACAGGTGCTCATCAATTAGTTGTTCTGCTTAATTAGACCCTCAGAAATATATTCCAGTATGTTTTGGGGTCAAATTCAACATTTGTCAAAAACAAATTTATGACTGAAATATATAAACGACACATACTTAAGGCATACCATTTGGTAAGTTTTGACGTGTATACCAATGAAACTATGCTACAATCAAGATGAGAAACATATCCATCACCTGCTACCATGAACGTCTCCTTGTGCCCTTTTGCATCCTCCCCCCATCCCCAGGTAACGACTAATCTGCTTTCTGTCACTAAAGATGAGTTGGCATTTTCTAGAATTTTATGTGAATGGAATCCCACAGGCCTCTTTCGTTTGACTGGCTTCTTTCACTCAGCTTAATTATTTTGAGATTCATCATGTTTATCAGTTTATTACTGAGTAGCATTCTGCTGTATAACACAGCAATCTATATACTTGTTTAAAACTTGGGTTGTTTCCAGTTTGGGGCTATTTACAAACAGGGCTGCCATGAACATCTGCATGTAAGTCTTCGTATGATCACGTGCGTTCATTTTGCTTGGTAAATGGATACCTAGGAATGGAATACCTGGATCATATGGCCCCATATATAACTTCTTAAAAGAACACCAATTGTTTTCTACAGTGGTTATACCATTTTATATCCACCCCAGCAGCATGCGAGAGTTCCAGTTCCTTCACATCATCTCCGTCATTCAGTACTGTCTGCCTTTTTGATTACACCCATCCTAGTGGGGGTGATGTGGTATCACGGTGTGGTTTTAATATGCAGATCACGAAGCATCCTTTTTTTTTAATTAATTAATTTTTTGGCCGCACTGTGGAACATGTGGGATCTTAGTTCCCCAAACAGGGATCGAACCCGTGCCCCCTGCAGTAGAAGTGTGGAGTCTCAATCACTGGACCACCATGGAAGTCCCACTAAGCATCTTTTTATGTGCTTTTTTGCCATTTATATGGCTTCTCCAAAGTGACTATTGAAGCCATTAATTGGGTTGTATGTCATATTGAGTTTGAGTGTTCTTTATGTAATCTGGATTCAAGTCCTTTATCAGATAAATGATTTGCCTGTGTTCTCTTCCAGTCTGGGCTTGTTTTTCATCTTTTAAAGAAGTTTTAAATTTTGATGAAGTCCAGTTTATCAGTTTGTTCTCTTATGGATCATGCTTGTGGTATTGTATCTGAGAAATATTCGCCTAAAACAAGGTCATAAGGGATTGCTCTTACGCTTTCTTTAGAAGTGTTAGAAGTTTAAGTTCGTTTTTAGTTTTACATCCATGATCCATTTTTAGTTAATTTTTTATATGATATATGTAGGATGAAACATTTTTGCTTTTTTTTTTTTTGCATACGTATATCCAATTTTTCTAGCATCATTTGTTGAAAAGATTCTCCTTTTTCTACTGAATTGCCTTTGAACCTGTGTTGAAAATCACTTGTCCATATATATGTAAATAAGCCTCTTAAACCGTCCAGGGCCTGGCAGTAGGGAAAACCACTAAAGAAAGCTGAGGACTCTGGGATCCCAAATGGTCTGGGCAGTTGCCTTCTGGTATGAAGCTTGGGCTCAAGCTTTGGAGCCTTTAAGGGTATCTTCAGGACTTCCCTCATGGTACAGTGGTTAAGAATCCACCTGCCAATGCAGGGGACATGGGTTCGATCCCTGGTCTGGGGAGATCCCACATGCCGTGGAGCAACTAAGCCCATGTGCCACAACTACTGAGCCCACGTGCCACAACTACTGAAGCCCACGCACCTAGAGCCTGTGCTCCGCAACAAGAGAAGCCACCGCAATGAGAAGCCCGAGCACTGCAACAAAGAGTAGCCCCCGCTCACCGCAACTAGAGAAAAGCCCACGCAGAGCAAAGACCCAATGCAGCCAAAAATAAATAAATAAATTTATTTATTTATTTAAAAAAAAATATTTTGAACTTGCCCTGGGAGTCCATCAGGAGTGGACCTGCAGAGTGTGCCGACCTTGGGAGAGTTGAGGAGATAATCCCTGAAATCATTTTTGGTAGGGCTTAATTCTCTCACTGTCCTCTATTGAGCAAGGCTGGAGAGTACATAGAAAGTACCTTTCTAGATGCATAGGAAAGGTGTTAATTCAGTACGTGCAGTGGGTGCTTTAGGACATGGGGCTTAATACTCTTCTGCAATTCTGGTTGAGAAGGGCTGCTGGACTAAGAAGGGCTAGGAGACCGAGACTTAGAAAGCTGGGAGGCCTCATCACTTCACAGCATCCACAGTCGCCCGAGCTTGGGCGAGTTCTGAGCCTTTTCCAGTCTGAGATTAGATGTGACTCCAGGCAGTGGTAGAGTTGACAACAGACTGCCACTCTCTAGACCAGGGGTCCCCAACCCCTGGGCCGTGGACTGCCTGTTAGTAACCAGGCCGCACAGCAGGAGGTGAGCAGCGGGTAAGCAAGCGGAGCTTCATCTGCCGCTCCCCGTGGCTCCCCATCACTCACATCACCGCCTGAACCATCCCCCAGCCCACCGCTGTCCGTGGGAAAATTGCCTTCCATGAAACCCGTCCCTGATGCCAAAAAGGTTGGGGACCGCTGGACCCCAGTTCTCCCGTGCCCAACACCATGCATCTTGGGAGCTGTCCAGAGTGGAGACACCTGCTCTCCTAGAGGCTGCAGACTGGACAACACACTGCTGCCTTCCGGAGCTGCCGTTGGCAGGAATCCTCCCTGTCTGAGAGCAGTCAGGGCAGTGAGGTGGCTGAACTGCCACAGGAGCGCTTCCCGTGCCCGGGGTCTCCCTCGTGGACTCTTGCCCGGCCTTGCCAGGATATGTGTTTGCTCTCCTGCCAGGCCTTGAAGACAGGAAGTTCAGGGCTTGTGTCCTACAGGAATTAGAAGCTTTTGAGGTCCAGCCTGAGCCTCTCAGGAAGTAGGGAGAGCGAGCAAGTTTGGCGCTGGGATGCAGGTTTGTGTTAGTGGTGTGTTGTGTACCGTACCGGTAGAGTGATTCCCGGGCAAGGGAAACACTTTCTCACAGGCTCCTGCGATCGACCTCGGCCCCTCTTTTGTGTCTAGGGTAGTAAACCAGAACCCTCAGCTAACGCACTTCTTGTCTTCCAGGCGCTCCTAGCAGGCATGCGGAACCGGGAGAACGGCTCGCCCTGCCAGGGCAACGGGGAGCAGGCAGGCAGGGGCAGGAGCTCGGGCTCCGCGTGGCCGGGCGAGGAGGAGCCCAGCAACGACGTGACCACGCCCTCCTACAAGAAGCCTCTGTACGGCATCTCGCACAAGATCATGGAGAAGAAGAACCCTCCCACCGGAGACGCGCTTAACATGTTCGAGCTCTTCGAGAAGGCGAACCCCAGGAACAGCCCCTCACCACTGCGGCTCCTGAACGAGCCGCAGAAGCGGGACGGCGGCGGCGCCGCGGCAGCCACCGACAGTGACCCCAACATCTACTTTCTCATCCAGAAGATGTTCTACATGCTCAACACGCTCTCCTCCAACATGTCGCAGCTGCACAGCAAGGTGGACCTGCTCTCCCTGGAGGTGAGCCGCATCAAGAAGCAGGTGAGCCCCACCGAGATGGTAGCCAAGTTCCAGCCGCCCCCCGAGTACCAGCTCACGGCAGCCGAGCTCAAGCAGATCGTGGACCAGAGCCTGTCGGGCGGCGACCTGGCCTGCCGCCTGCTGGTGCAGCTCTTCCCTGAACTCTTCAGCGACGTGGACTTCTCCCGGGGCTGCAGCGCCTGCGGCTTTGCGGCCAAGCGGAAGCTGGAATCGCTGCACCTGCAGCTCATCCGCAACTACGTGGAGGTCTACTACCCATCGGTGAAGGACACGGCCGTGTGGCAGGCTGAGTGCCTGCCCCAGCTGAACGACTTCTTCAGCCGCTTCTGGGCCCAACGGGAAATGGAGGACAGCCAGCCCGGCGGCCAGGTCGCTGGCTTCTTCGAGGCTGAGCAAGTGGACACCAGCCACTTCCTGGACAACAAAGACCAGGAGGAGGCCCTGTCCCTGGACCGGAGCAGTACCATCGCCTCGGACCACGTGGTGGACACGCAGGACCTAACTGAGTTCCTGGACGAAGCCTCGTCGCCAGGGGAGTTCGCGGTCTTCCTTCTGCACCGGCTCTTCCCCGAGCTCTTCGACCACCGAAAGCTGGGCGAGCAGTACAGCTGCTACGGGGACGGAGGCAAGCAGGAGCTGGACGCACAGAGGCTGCAGATCATCCGCAACTACACGGAGATCTACTTCCCCGACATGCAGGAGGAGGAGGCCTGGCTGCAGCAGTGCGCCCAGCGCATCAACGACGAGCTGGAGGGCCTGGGGCTGGACGCGGGCAGCGAGGGCGAGCCCCCGCGGGACGACTGCTACGACTCTTCCAGCCTTCCCGATGACATCTCCGTGGTCAAGGTGGAAGACAGCTTCGAGGGCGAGCGGCCCGGCCGGCGGTCCAAGAAGATCTGGCTGGTGCCCATCGACTTCGACAAGCTGGAGATCCCACAGCCCGACTTCGAGGTGCCTGGCGCCGACTGCCTGCTCAGCAAGGAGCAGCTGCGCAGCATCTACGAAAGCAGCCTGTCCATTGGCAACTTTGCCTCACGCCTGCTCGTGCACCTGTTCCCCGAGCTCTTCACCCACGAGAACCTGCGCAAGCAGTACAACTGCAGCGGCTCGCTGGGCAAGAAGCAGCTGGACCCGTCCCGCATCAAGCTCATCCGCCACTACGTGCAGCTGCTCTACCCGCGGGCCAAGAATGACCGCGTCTGGACACTGGAGTTCGTGGGCAAACTGGACGAGCGCTGCCGGCGCCGGGACACGGAGCAGAGGCGCTCCTACCAGCAGCAGCGCAAGGTCCATGTGCCGGGCCCGGAGTGCAGGGACCTGGCCAGCTATGCAATCAACCCCGAGCGGTTCCGGGAGGAATTTGAGGGGCCCCCACTGCCCCCCGAAAGGAGCAGCAAGGACTTCTGCAAGATCCCCCTGGACGAGCTGGTGGTGCCCTCGCCCGACTTCCCGGTGCCTTCGCCATACCTGCTGTCAGACAAGGAGGTTCGCGAGATCGTGCAGCAGAGCCTCTCTGTGGGCAACTTCGCCGCCCGGCTGCTCGTCAGGCTCTTCCCCGAACTCTTCACCGCCGAGAACCTACGGCTGCAGTACAACCACTCCGGGGCGTGCAACAAGAAGCAGCTGGACCCCACGCGGCTGAGGCTCATCCGCCACTACGTGGAGGCCGTGTACCCGGTGGAGAAGATGGAGGAGGTGTGGCACTATGAATGTATCCCCAGCATCGACGAACGGTGCCGCCGCCCCAACAGGAAGAAATGCGACATCCTGAAGAAAGCCAAGAAGGTGGAGAAGTGAGGGGCACCGCGGGCACTGAGCGTTCTGCCGGAGCCCGCGACGTGTCCACAGCCGCGCACCTTATGTCGGCGGGGAGTGGCCTGCTGCATTTGCACACGTGACCGCCCCGCCGGCCACGGCCGCGAGAAAGAAGCCTCGCATTTGGCCTCTTGTACTTACGACTTTTGTCCTGTGTTCCTGGTGGTACAGCCAGAGTCTGGGGAGGGCCAAGCTGTGATAGCAGAGAGGCCTCAGGAGTCAGGGTTCCCTCTCCTTGGCAGTGTCCTCCCAGTCCCCTCACAATTTGAAATGCGAATCGAGCAACCCTCTTGGTCCTCTTCCCACCTTTTACATCTTCCACTTTTATCAGTTTTTTTTAAGTTAAAAAGAAACCCTTTTTTAAGAAAATCATTGGGCTCTGTGGAGGCCATTTTACCTAGAAAAAAATCTTTTAAATATTTGAGATGAAGTACTGTAAGATGACTTCAGTTGCTGGGAATTTTGTTTTTTAGGACGGTTTCAGATAAATGAAATTTTTAGAAGTGCCATGATCATGCGTGATGGCTAATAGCTTCAGGTGGCATAGAGATGGATTTACTGACCTTGTCTTTTACATTGGATTTTGGAAGAGTCAGGATGCCTCTTGGATGGCGGTGGAGGGGATGGAATAGTGTGACGTCTTTCTGACCGTGGTCAGTCACCTTCTCCCTCCCACTGTGGTGCCGAGGAAGGGGCTTAGGGGGCGGCCTGGCCCACGTTGCCGTGCCGGTAGAACGTTGTGCTCACTCTGTAGACGAGAACACTGGATGATGTTGATGATGATGATATGAATGTAGAGAGACGTGGAAACACGTTCACAATGTCTTCATTTGAGCTGTGTCCTCCCACTGCCCCCTCTCCTCTCTAGGCAAGGATGCTGTTGGAGGGGCAAACACATTACCTTGGAGAAGTGTGTGTGGATATCTTGTTTGATTTAAGGATGGGCCCCTTTGGGCTCACCAAGAACTGTTTACTTTCCATGTGTGTATTTGTACAAAACAAAACCTGGGTTCTGGGAGCTGTATGGTGACTTCACCACACCTCAGTGTCAGCTCCTCCAGTCAGTACACATCCTTGTTCCTCAGGGTGGGCCCAAGCCTTGGGCTCTCTTGGGGATACCCGGTATTGGAAGGACACAGACCATCTCAAATGGGGCTCCCGTATCCCTTCCTAGGGTCCACTCAGAGCTCTCCCTCTGAGCCCTCAGAAGGTCCTGCTGTCCTACATCTAGCTGGTCCCTTGGCCTCGGGATGAGACACCTCTTTTCTCTCCCCTGGTTGGGAAGGTCACATTGCTCCAGGCCAGCGGCATGCTCTCCAGGATTCCAACCTGGAGGAAACTCCCCAACAGGTAAAGTCCTTAATATAAAAACAATACTTTTACCTACCTGACTGTGGGGGCCAGTGCCTAAGGGGGAAAGGAAACAGTCTAACCCAAACACAGTACATCATACCAGAAAGCTAGAAAATGAATTGAATCACACAGGGTAGTCCTAAAACCCTTGTGGAATGTTACAGATTTAATAATCTAATGGCTTAACATTTTGCTACCTTAAAATGCAGAAATAATAGAAACAGTCTATGACTTTTCTTCATACAGATAAGGACTTCAGTTTCAGTGGCTGTATGACAGAATTTTGCCTGCACCCAGCGGGCAGTTTTCTTTTTTAATATGACAAGATTCTGAGCAGTGTCAAGTTGCTGATCTAATTTTAGTAAATTTGCTTTTAAATGTCATTTACAGATTATTTCTATTGAAACTGCAGACCTGAATTATTGCAATTTAGAAATGCACAGGGACTTAATAAATGACTGTCTCCCCACACACCCACATGTGCACACCCACATTTCTTAGTAGAAAACTGAAGTGAGAGGAAGGGGACCGACATGAATAACAAGCTCAACCTCTTTGTGCCTGGAAAGGAGGAGGACTGGAGCAGCCAGAGACTCACTTCCCCCTCTCCTGGGCCTTTCTCTATGCCTTAGTCTCTCCAGCACATAAATGCATGCCTGCGCGCGGCGCACACACCCAAAGACGGCAGTGGCACTCTCTCGCCCACCAGCCCTGTGGGCGGGAGGGTGCCATGGAATTTGTTCTGGTCTCTAGGATGTATCCAAGAGGATTCCAAGCCATGTGAAAATTGCCCTGCTTTCTAGAGGGTGGAATGTGACCCTGCAACTTCAGAAGCACAATCATTTAATAATTAAAAAAAAAAAAAAATCATCCTATCTACCCACGATAGAGACATCAACAAGGTTCTAGGAACGAACTATGTCTCTTTAGAACCTAACGCATGTTCAATTTTTGGAAACCGTGTTTTGGTGGTTTCCTTAATACCTTTCCTTGTAGGGCTTCTTCCCCCCAAATCTTAGAGTCCCTTCCAGTGAAGAGAGGTGGACACACTCTGTGAGCTGTTTCTTGTCTCTCTGGACTGACTCATCAGGAACCGCCTGTGGGTCCCGTGTCTGTCTCTGTGGTGTCCTCAGAGCTCCAGCCATACAGGTGGGCTCCAGGGGCAGTTTTTTTTACACGAAGCAATAGAAGTACAAAATACTAATTTTTTTTCAAAATTTAATGTTTTCCATAAAATCTGTTGGCAAAACCCCTTCTCCCTCCACATCTAAATGCTTTGATTTTTTACTTGTTTGCTTTTTTTGGAATTTCTCCCCCCTCATGTCCAGAGGACTAAAGAAGTAGCACAGATACATTCTGATGTTGAGTAAAATAGCGAGTCACAATAGGTGGTAGTGTCCCTTGTTCTTCTCTGTTAGTAAGTTTTAAAAGAATGTATGAAGATAGTCCTGAATGTACTAAGTGTTCTAATCCTGCTTCAGTTCACTTTGGCTGTGTCTACATGACAACACACGTTTGACAGGGAATAAAGTCGTGTCCAGTGTCATGGGTGTTAGTGTGCCCCTTCCCCCTTCAGTGTTGGCTCCAAACCTTCCTTTCTTTTTAAGTTTGGGGGGAGGGGCTCCACCTCAGCAGCAATCATCAATCAACCAATGGGATCTACTTAGTGGTGAATGGATTAGCTGTTTAAATGCTAAGAGTCACCGGCCTACCCTACCACAGCATGGCCACTCGGGTTCCTGCAGAGATGGCCTCAGTTTTCACCTTTGCCCCCCAAATGTTTACTTCTTGCCTGACTGAGGAGGAGGGTCTCGAGACCCCGGATTGGAGGCCATTGGGCTCTTACCCTGCCTTGCTGTGTAGATGGATGATATGGAGTGGGCAGGGGGTGGGGGCCGAGGGGCTCCGACTGTCACGTGGAGATACTTGCCTCTTGTAGATCCAGCCTTAATGTTCTTCTGACATCCTAGTGACAGCAGACCCTGCACAAAGTGGATATCAGAATTAATACTGTGAGGAGACAAAATAATGAGTATAGTTTTACCAAAGATAATGAAATATCGCATAATGTCTGCATTTTACCATTGATTTGAGTGCATCCTTAGAAAACTGAATGTAACAAAAACCCAGGACATTTTTGGAAACTGTATGCTCTCTAGCAACTTTGTGTGAATTTTTATACAAGCACTGTTTTATGAGTTATATAAAATGTTATAAAAATAGAAAATATATGGTCTCGTGACATCTTATTTTCTTAAGGCAGAGGTCTCTCGGAACGTCTGGGTCTGTCTGTCTTTGCGTGCGGCCTCCCCCCTCCCCCCTCGTCCCCGGGGAGGGCGCGGGCACTCGGGGCACCTCGGCCTCTCGGACTTAACGCGCTCTGGCTATCGGGGTGCAGTTTGTCACAGCCGAGTGACTGAGACGTCTCCACACAAACCGCTTCCTGGCCATGCAGTAGGGGCGCGGCTGACTGCCCCGCTTTCCTGGTCGGGTGCCAGACCCGCCCTGCTGCTAAACTAGCAGAGCTTCAGTTCATTCTTTTTTTTCCACTTTGGATTAAATGAGATTTCGTTCCTCAAAGCTAACGTATTATTAACTGGTAACAAAAGGATGCATGTTTTTTTCTCGCCTCTTTGGCGAATTATAAATCATTAAATACTATTTCACAGTGAAAATAAGGACTCAAGCTATCAGAGCAACACTGGTTTGGACCCGGGGTTCGCGCGGCCTGAAGTGAGTCGTGGCCTGCGATTGGAGCCCGCCGCCTCCAGGGCGTGAGCGCTCAGTCCTGAGTCCTGACACCTGTGCTGTAAGCCTCGCGCAGGTCAGGGCTGGTCGGGGCTGGAGCCTCAGACATTTACTCCGTGAGCAGGTTTAAGCAAGACTTGAAGGAAGACTAAATTCTTTAGGTCCGTTCTGACTGTGGGTATCTTTGTTTTCGACCAAAAGAAAAGAAAAAAGTGCCTTTCCTCAGCTGCCGAGAAGGTGCTTCCGAGGAAGCGGAGGCCGCACGGGGGTGAGGCCCGCCCTTCAGCCGCGACTGGCGCCGCGACTGGCGCCGCGGCCGGCACCCCGCCGCCCAGCGCTCGCCCGCGCCACGGCCTCGGTCTCCGAGCTCGCCTGCATCTACTCGGCCCCCGGTCTGCACGGCGAGTGACGTGACGGCCACGGAGGGTAAGATCAATGCCCTCATTAAAGCAGCCCGCGTAAATGTCGAGCCTTTCTGGCCAGGCTTGTTTGCCGAGCCTCTGGCCAGTGTCAACCTCAGGAGCCTCATCTGCAAGGTGGGGGGCAGGCGGACCGGTCCAGCAGGAGAAGCAGGCGGTCCTGCCCACTCCAGCGCCGCTGCCCCAGCTGAGGAGAAGAAAGCAGAAGCAAAGAAAGAAGAATCTGAGGAGTCTGATGATGACACAGGCTTTTTTTTTTTTTTTTTTACTAAACGTAACACATTTAACAAAAAGCTGAACTGTTAAAAAAAAAGCTGAACTCTTTGCTTCTGTTTTTGCTTTGCTTCTGTTGGTCTTGCAAAAAACAAAAATCAGAGAATTTCAGTATATGTGGTTTCACTTGTAAAAGCAGTTCTCAGAAATAAGAGCACCACACCAAATTATCCTGAAGTTTGGAACAGTGGGATGCAATGGGCTCTTTAAGAGAGCTTCCAGAGAAATCTAAAATCCTTCGGCCAGTGGTGGGAACGAACATTCATTGTCTGCTTGCTGTGACGGCAGTGTTGGGCATACCTAACATTCATTGAGTATATACAACAGTGCCGAGGCACACTGCTGAGAGCTGCACCTGGATCACGGCTTGCAATCATCTCGGAACCCTGTGACGTAAGTTCCCTAATTAAGCCGGTTGAGACAAGAAAGCTAAGGCCCTGAAGGGTATGTGTGTTATCTCATTTAATTCTCATAAAAACTCAGTGTCTTGGGCAATGCCATTATCTCCGTTTTGTGGTGAGGTAGCAGAAAGGTTTACCGGCCAAGTTCACACAACTGGCAAACTTCAGTGCCAGGATTTGAACCCAAGTTTGTCTCGTTCCGCCGTACCATCTCAGAAACTAAACACCCCCGGGCCACACACAATACACAGAGATTCAGACCCGAAACCAGTTACAAGTCAGTGGTGTCCCGTCACCCACATCCTCTAAGCCCCAGTTTGTCTGATCTTAGATACGGGGGTGCCGGTTCTCAAACTGCCCTGGGTGAAATAATTGAGGCAATTGTGGACAGACATGTTCTGGTAAGAGTAAATTTTTTGAGATAGTGAAAGTAACTGCCATGGACCAGATTCCTTAGGAGCAGAGCCTGAGACTAGGATTCTTGTGCAACTGATTGAGGACCTGCTCCCAGGAGATGGGAAGCAGGACGGGCCCAGGGAAGGCTGTGAGCGAGTGTGGTCTCCTCTGCAGTCCGGCCTCATTGCCAGCCACTGGAGGCCCTAGAACACGAACTGTTTGGCAGAATTAGTACCAGGTGCAGCAAATGGGCCAGTTGGTCGGTGAGGTCTTCTCCAGGGAAAGGGGTAGCTCGCCTGGCAGGGTGGCTCCCTTTGCCAAGGGCAGTGTTCCAGAAGGGCCATTGTGAGTGGTTAGCTGGCTCTCAGCAGCAAGGGCATGGGTGCGCTGGAAAGGGAATCTGGGTGGGACTCCCATCAGCATCCACTAAGGGGCAGAACAACCAGAGGGCACATTACCCCAGGGGTTCTGATTCTGTCTGACTGGGGTGGTGCCTAAGCATTTGCATTTCTGAAGAGTTCCCAGGTCACACTGGTGCTATGTCCAGGGGCTGCAGAACCACTGCATGACAGTGACTTCGAAAAATACACTGTGTACATCTCAGAAACTGAAGGCTTAGCACTTTACTGATTAGTAGAAATAGATCTGAGCTGAAATAAGTGGTTTCCTGTTGTGTTCAAATGAAACTGACCTTTTTTAAAATTACAAATTATAAGTTTATTAATGAGGAGTACTTAATACTGTGAAACAGGTAGACTGGTCCTTGTTGGAGTTGTCAGGAAAAACTTCCCCGGGCTCCCCTGGTGGCGCAGTGGTTGAGAGTCCGCCTGCCGATGCAGGGGACACGGGTTCGTGCCCCGGTCCGGGAAGATACCACATGCCGCGGAGCGGCTGGGCCCGTGAGTCATGGCCGCTGAGCCTGCGCATCCGGAGCCTGTGCTCCGCAACGGGAGAGGCCACAGCAGTGAGAGGCCCGAGTACCGCAAAAAAAAAACTTCCCCAAGGAAATGGATGACTAGCCTAGATTTGAAAATGAGGAATTAATTAGGTGAAAAGTTCAGCATGCAAACAAGCTTTGGGGTACAAGAAGAACCCCTTAGGAAACAATAAAAGGAAGCCAATGGGGCTGGAACTAGAGGAGGAGGAGGAGTTTCGTGAACCTGCAGAATTAGTCCAGGGCTGGATGACTTTGTTTTCACCAAATTGTCCTTGGATCCGTACGAAAAGAAGAAACTCTTCACCTGTTCTAAGTAGGGAGGGGAATATTCTGTTCTGATACAATCGTGTTGAACTCTGCCTTCTCAGCCCAGTAAGGCTGCCTTCCTCTGCTGGTGTTCTAGTCACCTTGCCATCCTGACTTCTTAACTAGTGATAAATGAAATCTTAGCTTTCAGGTCAGTGGGAAGAGGCAGGTTTACAAATGCTTCAGCATCAGGGCTTAGGGTCACTGGCCCAATGGTAGCTTTTGCCAGAACATTTCTGCAGGGGGAGGCCTGTCCATTGCTTTTTTTTTTTTTTTTTTTTTTTTTTGTGGTACATGGGCCTCTCATTGTTGTGGCCTCTCCCATTGCAGAGCACAGGCTCCGGACGCGCAGGCTCAGCGGCCATGGCTCACGGGCCCAGCTGCTCCGCGGCATGTGGGATCTTCCCGGACCGGGGCATGAACCCGTGTCCCCTGCATCGGCAGGTGGACTCTCAACCACTGTGCCACCAGGGAAGCCCCATTGCTTTTATTTTAAAGAGCAGCAATTTGTTTGTTCTTCTAGAGTGTGTAGTCCAGATGGTGAACTGTGTCCTTGACAGAGGTTGAGAACATGGAATGCCACAGCTTTTCCTTTCAGAAGCTTCTGCGGTGTGGCAGCTGTGTATTCAGAAGTGACGGTGGGGCCTTAAATTATAGGGAGTTGTGTTTTTCAGAAAAGCTCCCGGTCTCTAAGCTCCTGCAATGGGTCAGGAATGTGCTAGGGATGTGACATACGTTATTTCATGTATTCCTCACGGAAACCCTGTGGGATAGATATTTGTATTCCCTATCCTACAGATGGGGATGCTTTCAGAGGTTAAGTAACTTGGTCAAGGTCACAATGCTGGCAGAAATGGGAGCCTCTAGTGATGGCAAGGCTGACTCCCCAGTTTGTGCTCTTGATTACCACGCTGCCGCTTATGTAGCTGTGTGGACTAAATCTGTTCGTCTGTCTGCCTGGTGGTTCCCGGCTGTTTAACTTGGGGTTTTGCTGACTGTCCACAGTCGCTGAGCTTCTGGATCCACCCCAGTCAGAGTATCTGACTCAGGAAACCTCTCAATGCCACAGGAAATAGAACAAGGAATGCAGTAAGAATCATCTCTGCCTCTAAAGGAAGTTCATTCGTTTAGCAAAAATATTTGTAACCTCTACTATCTCCTGGGCACTGTTTCATGATTCTAGCAAGCCTTGTTCGTTGGTAGGTACGAAGCCTGTTTGAGCTTGGAGAGAAGGTTCTGATGGTAAACAGTACAAAACATGATGCCTCTTGCCTTCGGTTGATTTTCAAGACGCATGTGGGTATAAGCAGGCTGAGGACATCGGCTCTTCCCCGGGTGCAGACGGCTGAGGCCGTGGCAGGAGGACAGGGTCAGGCTTTGGTCTGAGGCACACCTGCCGGAGTGCAGGTTCCTGACTCTCCTGTCTCTCACAGGCTGAAACACAGTTGCTAAGTATCCTGCTATTTCTGACGTGAGGTATTAAACCCGAGTCTCCCCATTGTATCTGACCAGCTGATATCGCAGTGCAGGCACAGTGCCAGGCATGACAAGGCATATCCTTCAGCATATGGTGATGGCTGCCTTGTCTTCAGGTAATTAATACTGATTGCTTGAGTCCAAAGAATTGGCTGCTATTATTGTAGCCTCACCATAGATTTATCTGTCTCAGAATCAAGAGTTAAGGGATTTCCCCTACAATCCTAAAGAAAATTCCCTACACATTCTGTGGGGAAGTATCTAATATAAGCAACCCCTCTGAGTGGGACTCCAGAAATGGGCTTTACCAGTCCAGACTTCTAAACAGAAATTGCCCATTTTAGATACTTGCTGTTCTACTCTGACTGCAATCAGTCTTTGGGCCTTCACTTGTCTGGCCTGGGGAAGGTTCCTCCAACTTTAAGGATAAATTCCCAGGATTGAAGGTCCATTGGATACAGTTGACATCTCCACAAGGGAATCAAGAAGTGCATTGTAAAAAAAAAAAAAAAAAAAAAAGTGCATTGTGAGTGACCCATGTCCTCAGGATCTTGCAAAATTGTTGACTTTCACCATCCATCTTTTGATATACCTGGTCTGTTAACTAATAACGAACAAAACAATCTTAAAACAAGAAAGGGCCATCAAGCGTGTCTTTGAGAGGACAGGAGAGTGGCCGTCTCAGAAAGCTGTGTCCAATTTCAGAGCCCTCAGAGAAATGCCAAGCACAGACTGGTTGTAGCAGCTACCAAAAGGCAGAAGCACAGGCTGTGGAGAGAACTTACGAAGAGTGTATGTCAAACTAACTGTATCTCTTTATACTCATAATTAGACTGGCAAAAATTAGAAAGCTGGGTCATGCCAGGGGCTGGGTGAGGCTATGAGTCTATAGGTACTTTGGGTATTGCTGGTGGGAGGGCAGCCTGGTGCAGCCATCCTGGAGAGAAAGCAGCACTGTGTTTTTTGTGGTGAGGGGAGTTGGGTGGGAGAATGTCACCGGGAGAGTGGGTGGGCAAACTGTGGTGGATGTACTTCAGTGTTTATTATGCAGCAGTGAGAAGCAATGGATTAGATGTGCCTAGAGTGCCATGGATGGGCTTAGTGAAGAAAGTAAGATACAAAATGAAATATATAGTAATGTCATTTATGAAATTTAAAATATATTTTATTTTATTTATAATATAATAATTATAATATATAAATATATTTATAATATGTGCACAGAACAACAAAACATTTTATAAGACTGCATACCAACAAAAGGATACACATTAAGCACATTAGAATGATTAGCTAAAGTAAGGGAGGGGGACATGTGGAACGATGTGAGAACAAGAAAAGAGAAAAGATAACTTGAAAGAAGAACTTGGAGGGTGGGTGCTGGTGCCCCGGCATCTCCCAGTGGAAACTCTTGTGGGTGCACCTCCCCATTCCGCCCAGGGATGTGCTGGTAAATGTGTGACAACTGGCTCTCCAAGGGAAAAATCCATTCTGTTTCACGGTGCTTGCTGATTTCCAAGGTGAAAATCCTGCTACCATGGCTCATCTTAAGCCACCCATATGACTCGGAAGCCATTTGGGAGATGCCCACATTCTGCTCTATGGGGTCTGCTCGATGGAGTTTCTAATTTCTCAAGATGGTCAGTAAGCCGACTGATAACCCTGGCAGTAACTTTTTATTTTTTTTATTTTTATTTTATTGGAGTATAGTTGATTTACAATGTTGTGTTAGTTTCAGGTGTACAGCAAAGTGATTGTTATACATATACGTATATTCACTCCTTTTTAGATTCTTTTCTAAGTTATCCCAGAATATTCAGTAGAGTTCCCTGTGCTATACAGTAGGTCCTTGTTGGTTATCTATCTAATTCTGACAGTAACTTTTTGAAAGCCAAAATACATACGACCAAGATAAGGCAGGACTTCCGTAGAGTGTCTCTTTACTTGCCTCGTATACCTTGCACACCCTTTAAGAAAGTTCATAGAACATACACCACCTCTCCAAAGGAAATCTGTTTTGTTTTTAGTTTCTTGAAAAATGGTAGTTTCTATTCCCTCAATCATTATTGACCAAATAAACCATGACCTAAGAATTTTCCCCCAAATGTCTACTTTTCTCCCCAAAATGCTAAAAAGATAATGAAACTATTGCCTAGCCGTCTATATAATTTTCCATGGAACATGGTAAATGCTATTTGGCAGAGAAATGCAATTAGCGTCACACTGCCCAGGGGAGAGCTATTTCTTTGAAGGGATTAACCATTACTGGTAAAAGGATTGGATGGGCCTCTACGGCAGCAGTCCCCAACTTTTTGGCACCAGGGACTGGTTTCATGGAAGACAAATTTTCCACGGCCAGGGGGGTGGGTGTTGGGTTCATGTGGCAGCGCGAGCTATGGGGAGCAATGGGGAGCGGCAGATGAAGTTTCGCTTGTTCGCCCGCCACTCACCTCCTACTGTGCAGCCAGGTTCCTAACAGGCCGCAGACTGGTACCAGTCTGCGGCCCAGGGGTTGGGGACCCCTGCTCTACAAAAATAGTCATAACTTTAAATTGTTCATCCTTAAAAAACTGCAAACATACACTAGAAGCATTTTCAGACTTTCCTGGGAAAGCCACACATTTTTTATTTTTATTATTTTTTTAATTGAAGTATAGTTGATTTACAATATTGTGTTAGTTTCAGTTGTACAGCAAAGTGATCCAAATATATATATTTATATATATATATATTCAAGATATTGAATGTATTTCCCTGTGCTATGCAGTAAATCCTTGTTGTTTATCTATTTGATGTATAGTAAATTGTATCTGTTAATCCCATACTCCGAATTTGCCCCTCCTCTCCTTTGGTAACCATAAATTTGTTTTCTATGTCTGTGAGTCTGTTTCTGTTTTGTAAATAAGTTCATTTGTATTATTTTTTAGATTCCACATACAAGTGATATCATATGTCTTCTCTGACTTACTTCACTTAGTATGATGATAATCTCTGTGTCCATCCATGTTGCTGCAAATGGCAATATTTCATTCTTTTTTTATGGCTGAATCTTATTCCATTGTGTGTATATATATATATATATATATATATATATATATATATATACCACTTCTTTATCCATTCATCTGTCGATGGGCACTTGGGTTGTTTCCATGTCTTGGCTATTGTAAATAGTGCTGCAATAAACATTGGGGTGCATGCATCTTTTCAAATAGAGTTTTCTCTGGATATATGCCCAGGAGTGGGATTTCTGGATCATATGGCAACTCTATTATTAGTTTTTTGAGGAAGCTCCATACCGTTTTCCATAGTGGCTGCACCAACTTACATTCCCACACCAACAGTGTAGGTGGGTTCCCTTTTCTCTGCACCCTCTCCAGCATTTATTGTTTATGGACTTTTTTTTTTTTTTTTTTAATGTGGTACGCGGGCCTCTCACTGTTGTGGCCTCTCCCGTTGCGGAGCACAGGCTCCGGATGCGCATGCTCAGCGGCCATGGCTCACGGGCCCAGCCGCTCCGCCACATGTGGGATCTTCCCGGACCGGGACACGAACCCGTGTCCCTTGCATCGGCAGGCAGACTCTCAACCACTGCGCCACCAGGGAAGCCCTGGACTTTTTTTTTAAAGAATATATTTTATTCTTTATTTATTGGCTGCATTGGGTCTTCGTTGCTGTGTGCAGGCTTCCTCTAGTTGCGGCGAGTGGGGGCTACTCTTCATCGCAGTGCACGGGCTTCTCATCGTGGTGACTTCTGTTGTTGCGGAGCACGGGCTCTAGGCACGCGGGCTTCAGTAGTTGTGGCACACGGGCTCAGTTGCTCTGTGGCATGTGGGATCTTCCCAGACCAGGGCTCGAACCCGTGTGCTCTGCATTGGCAGGAGGATTCTTGACCACTGTGCCACCAGGGAAGCCCTGTTTATGGACTTTTTAATGATGGCCATTCTGACCTGTATGAGGTGGTACCTCACTGTAGTTTTGATTCACATTTCTATAATTAGCGATGTTGAGCACCTTTTCATGTGCCTGTTGGCCATCTGTACGTCTTCTTTGGGCCATCTGTACGTCTTCTTTGCAAAAATGTCTATTTAGGTCTGCTCATTTTTTGATTGCATTGTTTGGTTTTTGTTATTGAGTTGTATGAGCTGTTTGTATATTTTGGAAATTAAGCCCTTGTTGGTCACATCATTTACAAATATTTTTTCCCAGTCTGTAGGTTGTCTTTTCCTTTTTTGTTTATGGTTTCCTTTGTTGTGCAAAAGCTTGTAAGTTTGGGGACTTCCCGGACTTCCCTGGTGGCACAGTGGTTAAGAATCTGCCTGCCAATGCAGGGGACACGGGTTTGAACCCTGGTCCGGGAAGATTCCACATGCCGCAGAGCAACTGAGCCCATGCACCACAACTACTGAGCCTGCGCTCTAGAGCCCGCATGCCACAACTACTGAAACCCACGTGCCTAGAGCCCATGTTCCACAACAAGAGAAGCCACCGCAATAAGAAGCCCACACACCACATCAAAGAGTAGCCCCTACTCGCTGCAACTAGAGAAAGCCTGCGTGCAGCAACAAAGACCCAATGCAGCCAAAAATAAATTAATTAATTTAAAATAAAGTTTGGGGGCTTCCCTGGTGGTCCAGTGGCTAAGACTCCACGCTCCCAATGCAGGGGGCCTGGGTTTGATCCCTGGTCAGGGAACTAGATCCCACATGCTGCAACTAAGCGTTCACATGCTGCAACTAAAGATCCTGCACACCTCAACGAAGATCCCGCATGCAGCAGCAAAGAGCCAGCGCAGCCAAATAAATAAATAAATAAAGATTTAAAAAAACCCTTATAGTTTGATTGGGCCCCATTTATTTTTGCTTTTATTTTTCTTTAAATAGATTTATTTTATTTATTTATTTATTGGCTGCATCAGGTCTTCCGTGGCTGTGCACGGGCTTTCTCTAGTTGCCAAGGGCTTCTCATTGCAGTGGTTTCTCTTGTTGTGGAGCACAGGCTCCAGGCGCACAGGCTTCAGTAGCTGTGGCACACGGGCTTAGTTGCTCCACAGCATGTGGGATCTTCCCGGACCAGGGCTCGAACCCACGTCCCCTGTATTGGCAGGCGGATTCTTAACCACTGCGCCACCAGGGAAGCCCCTGCTTTTATTTCTATAGCCTTGGTAAACTGACCTAAGAAAACTTTGGTATGACTTATGTCAAAGAATGTTTTGCCTATGTTATCTTCTAGGAGTTTTATGGTGTCATGTCTTATATTTTTAAGCCATTCCAAGTTTATTTTTGGGTATGGTGTGAGGGTGTGTCCTAACTTCATTGATTTACATGCGGCTATCCAACTTTCCCAACACCACTTGCCAAAGAGACTGTCTTTTCTCCATCGTATATTCTTGCCTCTTTTGTTTAAGGTTGACCATGTGTGTGTTTATTTCTAGGCTCTCTATTCTGTACATTGATCTATATGTGTTTTTGTGCCAATACCACACTGTTTTGATTACTGTAAGTTTCTAGTACTGTCTGAAGTAAGGATTATGCCTTCAGCTTCATTCTTTTTCCTCAGGATTGCTTTTGTAGTTCTAAATAAATTTTAGGATTATTTGTCCTAGTACTGTGAAAATGTCATGGGTAATTTGATATGGATTGCATTAAATCTGTAGATTGCTTTGGGTAGTATGGCCATTTAAACAATATTAATTTAACAGTATTAATCCTTCCAATCCAAGAACATGGGATATCTTTTCATTTCCTTGAATCATCTTCAATTTCCTTTACCAATGTTTTATAGTTCTCAGCGTATGTCTTTAATCTCTTTGGTTAGGTTTATTCCTAGGTATTTGTGGGGTTTTTGTTTTTTAATTTTATTTATTTTTGGCTGTGTTGGGTCTTCATTGCTGTGCGCAGACTTTCTCTAGTTGCGGCAAGTGGGGGCTACTCTTTGTTGTGGTGCACGGGCTTCTCACTGTGGTGGCCTCTCTTGCTGCGGAGCACGGGCTCTAGGCACGCAGGCTTCAATAGTTGTGGCTCGTGGGCTCTAGAGCACAGGCTCGGGAGTTGTGGCTCACAGGCTTAGTTGCTCCGCAGCATGTGGGATCTTCCCGGCCCAGGGCTCAAACCCATGTCCCCTGCACTGGCAGGCGGATTCTTAACCACTGTGCCACCAGGGAAGCCCCTAGGTATTTGTTTTTCTTTTTTTTTTTTGCGGTATGCGGGCCTCTCACTGTTGTGGCCTCTCCCGTTGCGGAGCACAAGCTCCGGACACGCAGGCTCAGTGGCCATGGCTCACAGGCCCAGCCGCTCTGCGGCATATGGGATCTTCCCAGACCGGGGCACGACACCCGTGTTCCCTGCATCAGCAGGCGGACTCTCAACCATTGCGTGTTTTTGTTTTTCTTTTGAAGTGATTTTAAACGAGATTTTTTTTTTTTTAACTTTCTGGTATTTCATTGTTAGTGTAAAGAAATGCAACAGGTTTCTGTATATTAGTCTTGTATCCTGCTATCTTGTTGAATTCATTTATCAGTTCTAATAGTTTTTGTGTGAAGTCTCAGGGTATTCTGTATAGAGAGTATCATGTCATCTGCATATAATAACAGTTTTACCTCTTCCCTTCCGATTTGGATATGTTTTATTTCTTTTTTGTCTGATTGCTGTGAAAGCCAGACCTATTGAAAAAAAGAATTCTTGTCACCCCATTAGAGCAGGGCATCTCAGCCTCAGTACCACTGACGTTTAAGGTCTGATCATTCTTTGTTGTGGGGACTATCTGTACACTGTAGGATGTTTAGCAGCATCACCTGTCTCTACCCATTTGACGCCCATCCCACCCCCTCCCCCTCAGTTGTGACAGACAAAAATATCTCCAGACATTGCCAAATGTCCCCAAGGGGGTAAAATCATGCCAGGTTGAGAAGCACTGAATTAGAAACATCCAAATCTTTTAAGTTTTTCATCATGTTGGTCACATGTTCACTGAGGAGGCCTTGCCAGGATGGCATTTATAAAGCAGCTATCATAGAGTGAGCTGCAAGAGTTCCATAAATCTTTATGAATTGCTTTTGTTTCTGCTGTTTCATAAATATGTTCTAAATCCCTTGTGCTGTAGACAACTATGAGAGATCAGTTTTTGCCATGTGGTATGACCAAACCAACATTCTCCACCATCAGACGTCTTTTTGCTTATTTTGATTTTTAAAAACAGAGAAGCCTGTAATGGGTCAAATCCCACCAGCTAAGCTGAGGTACTTAATTACCAATAGAGCTTCCAACAGCCTTTCAAATGGGCCTTCCTGCTTTCTAGCTACTATCAACTCATCTTGCCTCACACAACACATTTTAACTCTTCTGGAGACTGAACTCAACAAGGTAAGGAAATTAGTATCCTGATCCCTTCCTGACCAGTGAAGAAGCTGAAGCTCAGAGAGGTTAAGGCCAGAATATAACCAAGGTAACCAAACTTGCTAAGGGCAAGACAGAGCCTAAAAACTAGGACCCCTGACATATATCACTAGGTCATGCTGCCCCTCACCATGCAAGACTTATTTGGCTTTCTGTTACTTTCCAAAGAGCAATCAAGAGAAGGGAGGGAGAGAGGGTGGCAGGGAAGGAGAGACAGAAAGGCACAGAGAGGTGAAGAAAATGAGAAAAAGCATCATCGTTACTATAATCTCCTAAATTAAAACTCATAATTAACTCGTGTTGAAATTAATTATACTATTTTCACTGATGTAAAAGCCTAATTAACAAGTGGTAAAATAGAAAAATTCCTTCTGTTACACGGCACAGTATATATTATTGCTTCCTGAGAGCTGATTTAAGCTTTCAAATAAAAATCAATTTTCCTGAGCTCCTCTGAAATCTGAGCTGGTAAGACTTCCAGACTCATGTGACCAAACATCTCACTGCTTTGGGCTACAGAAGTTTCCCTTCTGTATCAGTTAACCTGAATTCTCAAGAATTCCTGGAGGGCAAATAAAAGGACCCAGACATAGTCGGTCTTGATGACACAAGAGTCTAATAAGTCTATTTGAGCCAACCCTTCCAGTGCTAGCACACTGCTCCCGGGAATCTACAGACCAATTTATTTAAGCAGATGTCCTTTTCTTAGATGATGTGTATTATGTGTGTGTCCGTTCTATTACTACTCTATTTTTTTAGTCCCTTTTATAACACTTTCTTGAGAATTAGAATAATTAGTCTCTGATGCTTTATTCTCTTTACGGATAAAATCTGTGTGTTTTCTACTTTCACCTGAAAAGTAAACCATCGCTTAAATCAGGGAGGGTCATCACATTCTTTCTGTAGGTCAATGTAAATATTTTATGCTTTGTGGGCTACGTAAGGTCTCTGCCATATGTTCCTTTCTCTTTTTTTAAAACAACCCTTTAAAAATGTAAAAGCCGGGCTTCCCTGGTGGCGCAGTGGTTGAGAGTCCACCTGCCGATGCAGGGGACACAGGTTCGTGCCCCAGTCTGGGAAGATACCGCATGCCGCGGAGCGGCTGGGCCCGTGAGCCATGGCCACTGAGCCTGCGCGTCCGGAGCCTGTGCTCCGCAGCGGGAGAGGCCACAACAGTGAGAGGCCCGCGTACCACACAAAATAAATAAATAAATAAATAAAAATGTAAAAGGCATTCCTAACTTGCATGCCATACAAAAGGCCTCCAGCTGCCTTAGCCTATCAACCCCATGCCCTAAACAATTAATTTTAAATGGGCCCTAACTAGCCCATTTGGAATCAGTTGGAACAACTTTACTATCCAGACTTCTGGAGACAAACTGAAGGGAACTAAGGCCAACATGTTGGTAATTCAGAAAGGTCAGTGGATAAAGGGGTCTCCCAGTGCTGCTCCCCTAAGGAGATAAAGGGGACCTTGACTTGGCTTGGTTTTGCCTTAAGAAGCCTGAACCCAGGGAAGCTGGTTGACAGGGATAAAACTGAAATGACACTAAGAACAAGGCCAGTTTATTTTACACTGCCTCCCGAGGTAGATAACGTGGGAAACAGCAGGCTGGTCACGGAAACCCTCTCTGGGCTTAGCTCATTCAGCACATGTCTCACTCAGGCTCACGAGGTCGAACTGTGGACAAATCAAGCCTGGGAGGGAAATCCAGGCCAAGGGAAGCGTCTGTAGGAGCCATGATACGAATGCTGACTTCCACAAAATTGGCTCAGGAGATTCCACAAGTGGTAGGAGAACCTTATTTTAGTAAAAACGTCCTCTTTTTAACCTGGCCCCTTCCCCCACCACTAGAAAGCAGCTTTGTCACTAAAAAGCAATCCATTTATTTGAGCGTACTTTTTTTGGGCAATTGTAACTTTTTCCACCGCCGTAACACCACTCTGTACTTCTCACTGCTGGTCTTCTCTTCAAACACTTTTTTCAGAAGAATCCTCATCACGGTCTCTGTTTCTGCTTCTCTATCCTCTCCAATTAGAAGATCCAATGTATCTCCCACTTTCACCTGAAAATTAAAAAGAAAACAGAACCTTCGTTACATTTTGGGAAACTCGGCCAATGCAAACGTCTCTCCTTTGAGTTTTCACTGGGCGACCACCACCCGGGGCACAGGTGACTCCTCTGTAATGGTCACTTCTCCCTAGTGCTTCCAGGTGAAAGGGCCCCCCTCTCCGGGCAGATGCCTCAGAACCATGTGGCTCAATAGGGGCCAGTGTCCCTCCTTCAGGCTGAGACAACTGGCTGCTCGTGGACAGGGCCTGTGTGGCTTCAGTTTTGTCTATTGCATGACTTCAGGAAACACTTGAATGGAAGCATTTATTTTGTAACAGTGGCAGAAGATGAAGCAGGGCACAACCTTAGAGATTATGAGCACAGTAATTACTACATGCACTGAGAAGACAATTTTCAGTGTAACACTTTCACTGATTTCAACACAGTTAAGCTACATCATTGGGGACAGGGCACAATTTGTTGGAAATCTGTCACAGTGGAACAACGGTCAGCTGCATCTCCTAAAGAAATCGAAGTAAATAAACTGCTTTCCAGCATTGGCTAGCGCCAGTGATGCCACATCACCAAGGAGACAGGACTCAACGCACAAGGATGGAATGCCACAGAAAAGAGGGTCGAGTTGGATGCTGACTTGGGTTAAAAGGGCTGAGGTCAAACCCGTTTTTGTCCAGATGGGAGCTTTGGGTTGAGCGAGCGCAGGACATGCCCTGGGGGCAGTCACATCAGTGCTGCCATGGTGCAAACAGCCCATGAGACACCTGGTCCTGGCAGCTCAGGATCCCAGGGGATCTGCCCAGCAACTCAGGAAGGGGATAAACCGGCCCAGGTGCCACATGCTTCTACTAGAACACAAGCCAGGATGACCAGAGGCTGTCTCAGACCATTCACCACCGCTTCCAAGCCAAGGATGGGGGCAGTGGTGAAGAGATGGACAGGAAGACAGGGACAGACCTCCATGTGTGGGCCATGGACTCTAAGTGGGCACAGGTACCCACTTAAAAGCCTGCTTGGGGGCTTGTGTTTAAGGAGCATGGTGACAAATGCTTATGTTTGCCTCATTTGTCGATGAATGCCCTGAGGCAGTCTAACTTCACGCTGTTGGGATATCTGTACCTCACTAGGGCGAGCCACCCACTCGAGGCTTCCGCAGGCCCAGTACTAAGTCTACAACGTGGGAATGCACGCCTGCTCACCGTGATGCCACACTGGTCAATCCAGGCGGCTGGATGTAAAACTCACAGGGGCTGATTTTAAACCATTAACTCTCCCCTCTGGGCTGAGAAGCAGAGAGACTCAAACCACAGCAAGGCATGAAGACTGCTTCTCCTTGTGGGTTTGAAGGCATCATCTGGGCTGGGCAGAGGTGGGAGTGGGGAGTCGCGGGGAAGGGCGGTCAGTCCTCCTGAAGTTCTGCTGGATTCAATTTTTTTTTTTTTAAATGACCATTTGCCCAAACTGTGTAGACACTTAAAATCAATGTTCAGAAATACACGGCTTGGGAACTCTGCTTTACCTTTTTTGGCATAACTTTGTGTCATTAAAATTCATTTTTTAATAAGTAATATAAGCACATGATACAATACGTTAAAAAAAGGTATAAAAGGGTATACAGAGAAAAAGGCAACCCTTCTCATGTACCCTTTCGTGGATATACTATGTGTGATGTCTGCCCCTTAAAAGGAGAGTGGATCGTTCTGGTGGCTTTCTTCTAGGGCAGAGAATAGGGAAGCAATGTTTCTCCTTTACCCGGTGAATCCCAGGGAGAGGTGAGGTTAGGAAGGCTTCAGTCCCATATTTGGGCTCCATACACCCTCTATTTAGGTCAACAGTTACCCAGCACCCACAGCACTCTGGGCCCCATCTGGTGTGCAACTCACAGAAAAGCTCTGCTCAGCTGCAGGCAGCCAGGCTCAGGCCCCACGGAGCAGGCCACGGAAGGGGAGGTGTTCCTCTTTCCCTGCAAAGCCCTGTCCCTTCTACCGTGGGAGACGGCACAGTAGGCACAAAGCAAAACTGGCTGGAATTAGGGGCTGTTCCAAGCATCTACATTTCCAATCTCCCCTTAGCTGCAGTTACTATGGCTACCAGGCCTCCTAGTAACAAGGCAGCCGAGTGTTAATGCTGGCCCCTTCCTTTGCTGACCCTCAGGAGAAATCTGGAAGGCAGCCAAGACAACAGAACACCCAAGGCAGAATGAAGAAGCAGCAGTTAGACTGTAGTTAACAATATCTCAAAGCACAGGGAGAAAAATAGATTTATGGTGTCTGTAAATGAGGCCCTGGCAGAGACACTGTGCACCAAGAACAGATCTTGTCTTTGGAACACTGTGGCTGGTGAGAAGGGGGTTGGGCTACAAGCAGGAAAAAGCAATTAAGGGACAAGAGGGACCTGATCTCCAGGTGCATGTCTGGAGTGCTTGATTTCCTACAGCTCACTGAGCAAGGACTGACACCTGCAGTCCGAACCTGTCAGGTCAGGTGCCATCAGAGGGATCTGGGCCTTGTGACTTGGTGGCCAAGACAAGCACTGGGGATCCCCCCTCCTGTCCACTCAGCTGCAAGAACCACTCTGAGTCTGGGGAGCAGAGACTGAAGACAGCCTCAGTGCTCACCCAGGTCCGTGGCCAATGGCTCACGCCCTCCCATGTCCCAGGGGTACAGGATGCAGCTCAGGTCGTCCAATCCCAGGAGTGTTTGAAATAGGAAAGAAGCTAAAATAAAAACAACCTTCAAAAGTGTGTCTAACTTCCCTGGAACATTTATTCCCTGGACACTGACTAAGAGTTAGATTATGTCTGCCAATGCCTCATAGGTCTGTGTCTTCCAAACTTTTTAAGGGTCTCTGTCATATACTTTTAAAAATTGTTTTGTTAACTTTTACTATCATTATATTTTCCAATTACAAAAGTGAAACATACTCGTAAAAAATTCAGAAAATAAAATGCATGAAGAACATATAACCCACAGTGCCCCACTCAAAGATAAATACTAGTAGTATTAATATTTTAATTCTATGTATGTATATATGTAACTTTTTACAAAAATTCATTTTTAAAAGAATATATATATCATTTATTATAACACTGGATACTAAAAATACATTTTCTTATAACACTTGTGAGTGATTCTTTCACTTAACAATAGTACTGATATGGAGCTGTCAGGAAATATGAAACCTTCTTTTTGATGGCTGCCCTGCACACAGAGCAGTGTATCCAGCAGGTACTGGGGGTGGGGGGCTACTGCTGAGCTGAACAGAGCTGCACATCTGCTCAGGTAACAGCAGGCCAAAGAAGCCTCTACATGGATTTAGCCTGATTATTATGATTTCACGGGGGCTGACATTAATGACTTAGAAGTTTAATAGATTTTTGCCAGTTCTGATAGTGACTTGTCTTAAAATTTTTTTAAAAAAGGGAAAGCTTCATCTCAAAGTCATTATGGCTGCAAAGAGCAAGTGGTCTGCGTAACTGAAGCTATGTGACCAGGCCTGAGGGAGACCTTAGAGGGGGCAAGACAGACATACACGAGGAGCCACTGATGCCCTAAAGAAGGAGCCCCGGGGGAAACTGGGGGAGGCATTAACTGAGTACTGGAAGAACAACAGACAAAAATATCTGGCTGTCATAATATCTCACTGTGGGCTTTTCTGGGGGCGCAGTGGTTAAGAATCCGCCTGCCAATGCAGGGGACACGGGTTCGAGCCCTGGTCTGGGAAGATCCCACACGCCGCAGAGCAACTAAGCCTGTGCGCCACAACTACTGAGCCCACGTGCCACAGCTACTGAAGCCTGCGCACCTAGAGCCCGTGCTCCGCAACAAGAGAAGCCAACACAATGAGACGCCCACGCACCCCTACTAAGAGTAGCCCCCGCTCACTGCAACTAGAGAAAGCCCGCGCACAGCAATGAAGACCCAACACAGCCAAAAAAACAACAACAAAACTCACCGTTCTGCTTTTCTTCCATAATTTTTCCCCGTTCAGCCTGAGTTCACCTTTGTAGAATGCATCTTCTACTTTGCTAAAAAAAGAAGAAAAAAATCAAAGTGCTTTAAAATAGAAATATATTCAAAACAATTATATAATTTTGAGAAAAGTACCAGCTGTTTGTAATGCTTATCCTGACAGTGACTGGCCTCCCCACAAAATCTCCATTCTGGGTGCTGGGAAAGTGAAAGTCAACTGCTTCCATATATATCTAAACAGGGAGACCAAAGGGCACTGCCGAGTACATGCTGGCTGCTGCAAAGACCTGCTAGCGCCAGCAGGCAGGTAACCAGCGCCCTGCTGGGGTTTCCAAGGGGGCTGGAACCCGCATCTAGCGCATTCAGGGTGGGCCCGGTGCTCTCCACGTGACTCCCCCTACAGCAGTCACCTTAGAGGTGGTAGCGCCTGTGATTCACGACAGCCATAATGAGTGGGCACTCCCTTCCCTTCACGTGCTGTGAGAAAAACCAGGCACCCCATGTATGGTGAGGCTGTTGAGAAACCCTCTGCTAATTTGCACTGAGGATGGGGAAGTTCCAATCCAGCAGCTGCTGATCTCTCTGAATTTGATCACTGGGGCAACCAGACCACGGCAGGATACAGACAAAAACGAGTGCCCTTTCGTTTTAGTGCTCTGACTCCAGGCGACTGACATCTGGGGTTCTCCTAATAAGAACAGCAGCAGTTACTACTGTGAGAGAGGGAGAGGCCCCTCATGAGCCTGCCAGATTTTAGAGAACATTCAAGTCCCGACCAGGGTGCCTGTGGGTTCAGAGTTAAAAACTGAACTATGCCTTTAAATCAGGACATAAAGATACAAATTACACAAGGGAATCTTTCTTAATTTATTTTTCATACCACAATTCTTATCTTGCATGCAGTATGCACACAATGATTGCTAAAGGAATGAATGAACAATGAGGATCACTATTCTTATACAATTAGTCTAGCAGAGAAGGAATGAGAATATTAAAGAAATCTTGAAAGTTACACTTAGTATCTCTATGCACTATATATGAACACACACAGTATTTTCATCATCATAGCTAACATACCGAGTACCCACTATGTGCCACACACTGTTATAAATGCTTTAGGTCGATAGACTCATTTAATCCTAGCCACCACCTTCTAAAGCTGGTTCTATTACCCCCATTTTACAGATGAGGAAACTGCACAGAGATTTTAAGTAACTTGTCCAAGGTCATACACAACCCAGGATTGAAACCCCAGTAGTCTGGCTACAAAGCCTGCAGTCTTAACCACCATGTTATACTGCTTCTGTTGATTCTAAGAGGTACCTTCTCACTGTAGCGTTTGTGAAACCCAGGTGCATTCTATGCTTGCTATATACATCTAACATGGTGATTCCTTTTTTCCCCAAGAAGCTGTTTTTACATCAATGGTTCATCTTACAAAGTTGATTGTGTCTTAGAATCAAGGAAATGTGCCATGTGGGACTTGCAGGCAGTCACTTGACTTCTTTGGGAATTAGTTTTCTCATCTATAGAATGAAATAATTGGAACAGGTTACCTGTAAGACCCTTTCACATCTATGATTACTCTTCACCATAATATAAGCCATGTAATTGGTAATGCTGCTTTAAAATAACCAACAAGCGGACAAGCGATTTTGTATTAAAACGCATATACTTACTTTCTCCCGATATCTAGGCCTGTCTTCAGGATAACATCATATCGGAAAGACTGCACTACTTTGTCCAGGTCCTTATGGTCTCTGACCACACTGGGGTCGTCCTCTGGCTCCTCTTCCTGCTCACTCATCTCATGATGTCCACTCTCTTCATCAGAGTCCCCTTCATCTTCCATTTTTTGCAGAGTCTTTTTAGTGGATTTTTTAGAGCTTACATTACTTTTGAGTCTTATGGAAAATGGGAAAATATATTCTTGAGATATTAAAAGCCCTGAGAGTCTCAGTGAGAAAATGTTATGGAAAAATGTTTTATAATTTGAAGCATTTAACTTGGTACTAGACAAATACAAGTATCGATTCCAGGAAGCACAGTGTTTATGTGAAGGTGTCCCTCGTAGCGCTCCGCAGAGCCCAATCCAGGCATCTGGCTTTCTTAAAACGCTGCTGGGCAATCTGATGCTAGTCATAGCCATGGCTCATACGACCTGAAACAGACAATAATTCAGTTTTACTTCCCAAGTGTGGTATCCTGGCATTCTTACAACATAAACCATACACACCATGAACACTTTACATCTAGTACTGTACTTATGCTTCCTCCTACAAAAGGCCATGTTGGTCCACATGTACCAAGGGCCATGCACACTGTACTAGGTGAGTCTTCCAGCTGTAATTAATGTGCTGACCTCACAGGGTGGTCAAGGTTGAATTAGATACTAATACGTATGAAAACACCGGTTCTACTCTTCTCACTCCCCCAAATTAGCTTGGGTACTGACTGCTACTGAAAAATATTAACAATAGTTCTCAATGATTTTTTTTTTCTTTTTTTTTTTTTTTGGCTGTGCCATGCAGCTTGCGGGGATCTCAGTTCCCCCCACCAGGGATTAAACCCAGACCACAGCAGAAATCCTAACTACTAGGCCACCAGGGAACTCCCTCAATGATTTATTTTAAAAAGGAAAATCTCAGGACAAGAAAGACTATTTACTGACATACATTACATCCTTACAATATTGACTTTGCAGAAGATACCAGATCATGACTTCATGAAAGCCAGTGAGTCTCTAAACTTTATTTCAATCTCCAACTCCAGCAAATCAGAGCTAGGAATGAGCAAATTGTACAGATCTGCATTTCACCTCCTTTCACATCTTCTTCCCACTGTTTAACAGAGGCAGTAGCTAGTAGAGAAAGAAGGGGCCTGGAGACCCACAAACTAGGTAATTGTTTCCTGAGGCAGAGGTGCTGACATGCCACATGTCCTGTGTGCTCCACTGGGAGGACCCTTGGAAGATTGCACCTGGCTCCCTCCAGACTTTGCCCCATGCATCTTCTTCCTTGCATGTTGTATCCTTTTGCTGTAGTAAATCATAGCCATGACCCACAGCTGAATCCTGTTGAGTCTTCCTAGTGAAATCAATGAACCTAGGGGTGGTCTTGGAAACCCTGACAAAACATCCAACTGCCTATTCGACATCTCCATTTGGGTGCATAACAGGCACCTTAAACTTAATTGGCCCGGAAACAAACTCCTGATATATCTCTAAGCCCAAATCTGCTCTACCTGTGGCCTTCCCCATCTCAGTTAATGGTAACTCCACCCTTCTAGTTCCTGAGAACAAAGGCTTCCAGTCACTCTTGACTCTTCTCTTTCCCCCGTACTCAGATCCATAATGTCAGGAAATCATGTGGCTTATCTCCAAAACATGTCCAGTATCCCATGACTTCTCACCATTCCCACTGTTACCACAGATTCAGGCCACCATCTATCACCAGGATTACTACAAAGGCTCCATTACAGTGTGTTCTCCATAGAGCAGTCAGAGTGAGTCTTTTAAAAAGTAATTTATATCATGTCACTCCTTCCCTCACAACCTTATAAAAGCACAGAGAAAAGCAAAATCCCTCCCTTGGCCTATAGTCCCTGTGTGATCTATCCCCTTCATTTCCGCTCTGACCTCATCTCCTGCCTCTCTCACCCACGCTCACTCGGCTCCTTCCTGAAGATCCTCATACACAACAGGCACACTTCTGGGTAGACTCCTTTGTTCCAGCTGCCCAGAACACTCTTAGCCCAGATATCTGCATGGACAAATCACCTTCATCTCAATGAGGTCTACTCATTCCAACTCCATTTAACAGGTGTCTTGTCCTCCAAATCTCCCCTTGCCCCGTTCTACTTTCTTTCGCAATAGTACTTATCTGCTATGTTATATAATTTACTGCTCAATCCCAAGTGCCCAGAATAGTGCCTGACACATGTTAAGTGCTTAATTAAATACTGTGAAAGTAGGTCAAAAAAACCGGTGCATTACAATGAAGAACAATGATGGCGCTGGGCTGATGGGTAAGAGTCTTGTTAGATCTCCAAGGGCCTTCCCTATCAAAGCTTGGACTTACCCAGAACGCACGAGAACTATAGCAAGACCTTAAGTAGGGAAGTGATCTGATAGGAGTGCTTTTTAAAAGATTTCTTTGGCGACAGCGTGGACGTAAGGGGAGTATCACGGCTCCTTCACTGAAGGTTTAGAGTGAAATCTTCAGGAGAAACATAAAATCGGTGAACTAACCGAAGGCTGTAAGAAAAGCAACGACTGGAATGTAGAGGCAACGCTGTCCTTGACCTGCGGGACATTTGAAATCCCTCCATGTTCCTAGGCCTGTTAACTACTCCGTATGGAAAACCTGATTTAACTGCTTTTAGTTCAACTGCAAACAAAAATCTTCTCTTCTCTTGGAGACCTCAGAGGCTGACCAAGTCCTGAAACAAGGTCATGTTCGCCTCGCTCCCTCCCTACCCCCGTCGGGCTGCGCACCTTCCCGGGTCCTCAAGGTCAAGGGAAACTGGACACCAGCGTCCTCGAGCTCGCGGTCTGCGTCTGCAGCCAACAGGAACGGCCGGGCCCAGGGGAAGACGGCCTCGGCCCGCTGGGTTCGCAAGGCCCCTAAGAGTCCCCGGATCCACGGGGCGTCCCGAGCTGGCCCGGCTGGGACAGGACGCCAGAGACTCACGCGGAGACCTGGCAGGAGCGCGGGAGGGGGACTGGAGCTCGCCCTACCCGTATTTCCCATGTGCTTGCAACGGGAGCGAACAGTGGACACCGATCGCCGGGCAGGGGCGCAGTTACCTGTACGTCACCGCCTCTCCCCCCTCCCCGCCCCGCCCCCCACCCCATGGCTTCGCCGAGCGCCAGACTCCACACCCCGCCCTGCCCTTGCCCCTCCCCTTCCGCCGGCGCCGGCGCCGGCGCGGTGAGAGCAGGCTGGGCGGTGCGCACTGGCACGGCGGCGATGGCAGCGGCACAGCGACCCCTGCTGGAAGCCTCGCCTCGGAGGACTGCGCCGGGAGGGCTGCTGAGAGAGGACAGGGCCAGCTCTGAGCTGAGCGGGAAGTGCACGCTGAGTGATTGATTCCACATTGTTGAAGAAAGCTTTTCTTTTTAATTAATTAAGTAGGACTTCCCTAGTGGCACAGTGGTTAAGAATTTGCCTGCCAGTGAGGGGACAAGGGTTTGATCCCTGCTTGGGGAAGATTCCACAAGCTGCAGAGCAACTAAGCCCGTGTGCCACAACTACTGAGTCCGTGTGCCACAACTACTGAGTCCGTGTGCCGCAACTACTGAGCCCATGCGCCTAGAGCCTGTGCTCCACAAGAGGAGCCACCACAATGAGAAGCCCACGCACCGCAACGGAGTAGCCCCTGCTTGCCACAGCTGGGGAAAGCCTGCAGGCAGCAACGAAGACCCAATGCAGCCAAAAATAAAATAAACAAATTATTAAGTAATTTATTTTTCATTGAAGTATAGTTGATGTATAATATTATATAAATTACAGGTGTACAATATAGTGAGTCACAATTTTTAAAGGTTATACTCCATATTTGCTATATTCCCATTTTGTATAATATATCCTTGTAGCTTATTTTATACCTAATAGTTTGTACCTCTTAATCCCCTATCTCTATATTGACCCTTCTTCTTTCCTCTCCCCACTGGTAGCAGCTAGTTTGTTCTCTACATCTGTGAGTCAGCTTCTTTTTTGTTATATTCACTAGCTGGTGTGTTTTTTAGATTCCACATGTAAATGATATCATACAATATTTGTCTTTCTCTGTCTGACTTATTTCACTTAGAATAATGCCCTCCAAGTCCATCCTCCAAGTTGGACACTTAGGTTGCTTCCCTATCTTGACAACTGTGAATACTGTTGCTATGAACATTGGGGTACATGTTATCTTTTCAAATTAGTGTTTTTGCATTTTTTCGGAAATATACCCAGGAGTAGAATTGCAGGGTCATATGGTAGTTCTATTTTTAGTTTTTTGAGAAACCTTCATACAGTTTTCCACAGTGGCTGCATCAATTTACATTCCCACCAACAGTGTACAAGTGTTCCCTCTTCTCCAGTCCTTGCTAACATTTGTTATTTGTGTTCTTTTTGATGATAGTCGTTCTGACAGGCCTGAGGTAATATCTCATTATGTTTTTTTTTTTTTAAACATCTTTATTGGAGTATAATTGCTTTACAATGGTGTGTTAGTTTCTGCTTTATAACAAAGTGAATCAGTTATACATATACATATATCCCCATATCTCCTCCCTCTTGCGGCTCTCATTGTGATTTTAATTTGCATATCTCTGATGATTCATGATGTCAAGTATATTTGCATGTGTCTGTTGGCCATATGCGTTTCCTCTTTGGAAAAATGTTCAGTTCTTCTGCCCATTTTTAACAGCTATCTTTTTTTTTACTAAATTTTTAATTTTATTTATTTTTACTTTTGGCTGCTTTGGGTCTTCGTTGCCGCGTGCAGGCTTTCTCTAGGTGCAGCAAACGGGGGCTACACTTCGTTGCGGTGCGTGGGCTTCTCATTGCAGTGGCTTCTCTTTGCTGTGGAGCATGGGCTCTAGGCGCGCGGGCTTCAGTATTTGTGGCTGTGGCACTTGGGCTCTGTAGTTGTGCCTTGTGGGCTCTAGAGTGCAGGCTCAGTAGCTGTGGCACATGGGCTTAGTTGCTCCACGGCATGTGGGATCCTCCTGGACCAGGGCTTGAATCCATGTCCCCTGCATTGGCAGGCAGATTCTTAACCACTGCACCACCAGGGAAGTCCCTGCCCTTTTTTTTTTTTTTTTTTTTTTTTTTTTTTTTTTTTTTGCGGTACGCGGGCCTCTCACTGTTGTGGCCTCTCCCGTTGCGGAGCACAGGCTCCAGACGCGCACGCTCAGTGGCCATGGCTCACGGGCCTAGCTGCTCCGCGGTATGTGGGATCTTCACAGACCGGGGCACGAACCTGTGTCCCCTGCATCGGCAGGCGGACTCTCAACCACTGCGCCACCAGGGAAGCCCCACTGTATTCTTTTATCTCCTTCCATAATCACCTATAACCATACAGCAACCTTGTCAGTTTATAATAATAATGATTAACTCCTACTCTTGGCAGATTTACCAATATATTTGTAGTCATTTACAAATGACTTAAAATAGTAAATGCAACTGTATATCACCTGTGTAAAATGTCAACAGTATATGCTAAACTGATACAATATATGAAGTTCTGTCACTTCAGCACTTGATACAATTTGTAACTGCCTTTGCTTATTGCACAAATGCAACCAAGTAGGTTATAAATTCTGGGGGTGTGGGGGTGTGTGCATTTTTCTGGAGACAACAGTCTATAACTCTCAAACATGTTCGAAGGGGTTGGTGATCGCAGAAAAATCCAAGACCCACAGCATTAAAATGAGCCCACATACCACAAAAAAAAAAAAAAAAGAATGCAGTGCTATTGGATTACATAAAATCAACTTAGTCACTGGCCTTTAAAACAAAATAAACATTTCATTAGATGAATCAAGTTGATTTTTAACTTTAAAATGCTAATTAATATAAAAAACTGCTGTGAAATTAAGAAGTGGTATGTGTGTATACACATATTTGTGATTTTTAATTTTTTTCACAGAAACCTGCCCCTGCTGTAGTACATTGTAGCGATTGTAGTTCTGACTGGTTTAGACCACCTAGTGGACTAAATTTTTACTCCATCAACAGGGCTGCTGCACTGGGTCAGACCAAAAGACACTGAGAATTGAAATCAGAGTTAAGCCTACAAGTCTGGGCTCCAGCTTTTATTTTTATTTATTTATTTAAATGAAGTTCAATTTTTTTTTTAATTAATTAATTTTATTTTTGGCTGCGTTGGGTCTTCATTGTTGCACGCGGGCTTTTTCAAGTTGCAGCGAGAGGGGGCTACTCTTCCTTGCGGTGTGCAGGCTTCCCATTGCAGTGGCTTCTCTTGTTGCAGAGCATGGGCTCTAGGTGCGCGGGCTTCAGTAGTTGTGGCTCATGGGCTAAGTAGTTGTGGCTTGCGGGCTCTAGAGCGCAGACTCAGTAGCTGTGGTGCACGGGCTTAGTTGCTCCACAGCATGTGGGATCTTCCCAGACCAGAGCTCGAACCTGTGTCCCCTGCGTTGGCAGGCAGATTCTTAACCACTGCGCCACCAGGGAAGTCCCTGGGCTCCAGCTTTTAATTTAGCTCAAATATTTAATTTTACATAAAGTGATGAGTAAATCAGAGCACTTTTCATTGGGGCCTGTAGGTGACTTTAACGTTATATTTTAATACAGGAGGAGCAGCCTTACTTTCCATACTCTCAACATTGTTATAGGCTTTATTTTCTTTTATTTTCTCTTACAATTTACTACTTATTTATTTGTTTCCTTGTTTAAATGAAGAAAAATTACCTGGAGAAGAAAGTTCTTTTCACAGCCTCACTGATCACAAACCTCAAGGTTAGCTAATCACCAAAGAAAGATATTTTAAGCGTGATCAATTCCAAAGCCCCCTCCCTCCACTCTGAACCCCACCCTCTCTCACCTTCTCAAGGAGTTTACTCTTTAGAGTCTCCTCCTTCCTGAATCTTTCTCACTCTTCCATATCATTCCTGCCGGCACACAAACACAACATGTTAACGAGTTCTGATTATGTCATATATAGCTAAGATATATTTAAAATTTTTTTAATTTAATAGAAATAATGTAGTGATACTTTTTTCAGTCCACTTTATTTTTGAGAGTCTTTCCATGTTTATACATATATTTTGGCTCCTTTATACAATTCATATATAAATTATTCCCAGTTGTTTCCTTCCTAAAGTTTCTTTCAAACATTGCAGCAATTTACTTATGGAGGTATCATCCTTTGAAACTTTCTCTAGGGTGTTTACTTAGAATAGGAATCTCTGGGGACTTCCCTGGTGGTCCAGTGGGTAAGACTTCGAGCTCCCAATTCAGGGAACCTGGGTTCGATTCCTGGTCGGGAAACTAGGTCCCGCACGCATGCTGCAACTAAGATCCCATGTGCCGCAACTAAGACCTGGTGCAGCCAAAATAAATAAATAAATAAATATTTTTAAAAAGAAAATAAAGAATAGGAATCTCTGGGTCCAAAAGTAATTATATTTTCTTCAATCTTACTAAAAAATGGCCTAATTTTACTAATTTACATTTGCACAAGCTCATGAACATAATATTTTCCCCCATTCCTCATTCATTCATTCATTTTTGGCTGTGTTGGGTCTTTGTTGCTGCACGTGGGCTTTCTCTAGTTGCGGTGAGTGGGGGCTACTCTTCGTTACGGTGCGCGGGCTTCTCATTGCGATGGCTTCTCTTGCTGTGGAGCACGGTCTCTAGGCTTGTGGGCTCCAGTAGTTGTGGCACACGGGCTCAGTAGTTGTGGCGCATGGCCTTAGTTGCTCTGCAGCATGTGGGATCTTCCGGGACCAGGGCTCGAACCCATGTCCCCTGCATTGGCAGGCGGATTCTTAACCACTGTGCCACCAGGGAAGCCCCCCCCCATTCTTCTTAATAGTTCATGTTATCAGATTTTTAAGTATTATCAGTCTCATGGATGAAAAATGGTACCTTGTTTTAATTTGTAAACTTTCCTTGATTGGTAGTGAGATTGAATATCTTTTTATATATTCGATGGCTCTTCAGGTTTCTCTTCTTTTATTTGCCAGTTTATATCCTTTGCCCACTTTTCTTTGTAATAGTTGTCTTTTCCTTTTGCCTGTCCCGAAGGTAAATGCCAGTACCACCACGTATGGGCATGCATAACTCTAGGAACTCACTCATACTCATCTGTAGTGCCATTCAAATTAACTGCAGTGGAGATGGCACCCCTGGGGTTGTGCAGTGTAGTGGCCATTGTACCCATGCTTCTGATCTGGGTCTATGATGCCTTTGCTTTCTTTAAAAATAGTTTTTTAGGGAATTCCCTGGTGGTCTAGTGGTTAAGACTCTGTGCTTCCACTGCAGGGGGCCTGGGTTCAATCCCTAGTCAGGGTAGTAAGATCCCACAAGCCTGTGGTGTGGCCAAAAAAATAAAAAATTAAAAAAAAATTTTTTAAATTAAAAAGTCACGTGCATGTGTTTCTCTAAACAATGTATTGGCAAGTTTTGTTCTTAAAATTTACATAAATTGTGTCATACTAAACGTCACACATATGATGGCTATATGTCATCAACATACTATATGTTTATGACTTGTGCTTTCACTCAACATTGGGTTTCTATGTTACAAACGAAACTTGAGTCCGCTTGCCTGAAGTGCGGCAAAGCCAATCTACTGACACCAGGTTGTGATGAAGGAAAGTACAGTGTTTATTGCAGGGCACCGAGCAAGGGAGTGGGAGACAAGCCTCAGATACACTCCAATTTGGTTTTTGAGTTTGGGATGTTTTAAAGGGAAAGAACAAAGAAGTTGGGGTTAATCATCTTGTGAGATCTCTGTGACTATTTTTTCTTTTGGCCATGCCGCAAGCCTTCTGAGATCTCAGTTCCCCAACCAGGGATTGAACCCAAGCCATGGCAGTGAAAGCGCCAAGTCCTAACCACTGAACTGCCAGGGAATTCCCTCTGTGACATTTCTTAAATTATAGTTCTGAGAGTCAGGATGTCTCTGGTTTATGATTCTCTGGTCACGTGGTCCATGGCTCAGGGATCTGTGAGCTCATCTTACCCTCGAGAAACAATGTGCGTCGATGTGTTTATGACAATATCTATGCTAGCAATTTTAGTACATTAAGGAGGCTCTTGGGACTTCCCTGGTGGCACAGTGGTTAAGAATCTGCCTGCCGGGCTTCCCTGGTGGCGCAGTGGTTGAGAGTCTGCCTGCCTATGCAGGGGACATGGGTTCGTGCCCCGATCCGGGAAGATCCCACATGCCGCGGAGCGGCTGGGCCCGTGAGCCATGGCCACTGAGCCTGTGTGTCCAGAGCCTGTGCTCCGCAACAGGAGAGGCCACAACAGTGAGAGGCCTGTGTACCGCAAAAAAAAAAAAAAAAAAAAAAAAGAATCTGCCTGCCAATGCAGGGGACACGGGTTCGAGCCCTGGTCCAGGAAGATCCCACATGCTGCAGAGCAACTGAGCCCGTGTACCACAACTACTGAGCCTGTGCTCTAGAGCTCAAGAGTCACAACTACTGAGCCCGGGTGCCACAGCTACTGAGCCTGCGTGCCATAGCTACTGAGCCTGCGCTCTAGAGTTTGAGAGTTGCAACTACTGAGCCTGCGTGCCACAGGTACTGAGCCCGTGTGCCGCAGGTACTGAGCATGCGCTCTAGAGCCCGTGCTCCACAACAAGAGAAACCACTGCAATGAGAAGCCCGCACACCACAACAAAGAGTAGCCCCTGCTTGCCGCAACTAGAAAAAGCTCGCGTGCAGCAACAAAGACCCAAAGCAGCCAAAAATAAATAAATAAATTTAAAATGTTAAAAAATAAATAAAGCAGTTGTTCCAAATCAGTTTACAAAAAGAAAAAAAAAAGGATGCTATTCACAGCAGCAGTTTTAGTCATCTGACTATGGTCGATTAGTGTTCACTTAGCACAGGACTGTGATCAGAGGGAACAAGAACAGGAATAAAGTTTTGGATAGAGAGGTTAATCATAAACTTGGTAAGGGAATTCAGTTTCAGGGGGACTCAGTTTCAAGATATACCCTCTGTTGCTGGCAACTGTAGTTCACCCATTTATTTTACCACTTATAATACTCCATAGTGTTAGTGTACCATTTTTTTTTTTGTGGTACGCGGGCCTCTCACTGTTGTGGCCTCTCCCACTGCGGAGCACAGGCTCCGGACGCGCAGGCTCAGCGGCCATGGCTCACGGGCCCAGCCACTCCACGACATGTGGGATCTTCCCGGACCGGGGCACGAACCCATGTCCCCTGCATCGGCAGGCGGCCTCTCAACCACTGCGCCACCAGGGAAGCCCCATAATTTATTTTTTATTCTTCTGTTGATGGACTATGACTTCTTTCTAGGTTTTTTCTTGGTTTTTGTTTTGATATAATGGAAAATGTGCTTATGAATCGCCTTTTAATTTTTTTAATTTATTATTATTTGTTAACAGGAGAAAATCAAAGTTTAACATGTATACATGAGAGAGACCCAGAAAAACTGAGTAAATCACCAAAATGGTTGAAATACCATCCTCAGCTAAGATAAAAGATGATGTTGAGGATGAGGAGAGGCAGTTAAGGGAGGTTCCCAGGAAAAGCACAGTAAACAAGGGTGATGTGATGCAGATTTAAGTTAGGGCCTTCTGCACTGATAAGAGTTTCTAGAGATTTGGTCATCCTCTTCTTCCAGGCACAGAGAGGGAGACACACTTACAAATGGAGATTTCTCTTACAAATGTAAATGTTTCTTACGAAAGGACAACTCCTAGTCTGTTTTCAGAGAATAACCAGCTTAAAACAATTAATATGCCAAAGAGACGTATTTTAGGGTGGCAAGTTTTGCTCCCCTACGCTACCACCTTTGAAACTTTTAAGAAATTTCATGTCCAGAAGGTGAGTTGGTAGATGGTTTCATCTCACTGAACCAGTCTCTTAGTCCTGACACTAGGTCAGTTCAGTTACTCATTTCAAAAGAGAGGTGGGGCTCTCAAAGTTAGGCCTAAGGGTACAAGCAGTTAGGTATTTAATAGAAGCATTTCTACAGAGACAGAATGAAAATAAAAGTTAATGGTTGGAGGAAGTTATAAAGCCAGTCTTGATGCCGAAAACTCAGCTTCTATTCACTGGTGCCGAACCAAATCTCGGAGACAGAGTTTGGGGTCAAGTAGAAAAGAATAGCTTTATTGCTTTGCCAGGCAAAGGGGGACACAGTGGGCTCATGCCCTCAAAAATGTGTGTCCTAACCCAGGGAGATTTGGTGAGGAGTTTTATAGCAATGGTTCAAGGGCAGGGTTGATGATAGGGATCAGGGTGTGTGCAGGGCCTGCATTCCTTTAATCTGGCCTCAGGTGGTCTCCTGATGAGCTTCTGTGGTTCTCCAGGTTATCAAACTCTGACCTTCTCTCTGGAATGAAGAATGCTTCATCAAATATCTAACATCGGGGCTTCCCTGGTGGCACAGTGGTTGAGTCAGTCTGCCGATGCAGGGGACACGGGTTCGTGCCCCAGTCCGGAAGACCCTACATGCTGTGGAGCGGCTGGGCCCGTGAGCCATTGCCGCTGAGCCTGCGCGTCTGGGGCCTGTGCTCCGCAGCAGGAGGGGCCACAACGGTGAGAGGCCCGCGTACTGCCAAAAATTAAAAAAAAGTTAACATCTTCCATTTGTTCGGGGTTTTAGTTCTGCAGAAGAGCTCAAAGATTTTGTCAGGTGCATCCCTTGAGGTGGAACCAGGACCCTGTTTCAAGCCTGCACTATTGTTTCTTGGCCACTCTTCCCTTGTCTCTGCATCCCCTCCCTTCCCTGATTAGCAACTGTTTGAACGTGCCCTTTGGAATTCAGGGAAGGTTATGGAGGCTGAAGCCTATTTCCTACAAACAAGGAACAGGGGACTGAGAGAGGCTTCTGTGACCAGGAGCCCCACAGGGTCCTGCTCTGTTTCAGTCTGAGTCTGGAGGGCAGTTTAGATGTAGGGGTCAAAGCACCTTTTGCAATTAGAATGTTTCTGATGATGTCATTGGGTGATCGGGTAAACTTTCTGAGTGACCTGCACAGCAATAGGCATGAAGATTTTCTAAACATGGACTGTTTTGGCGATCTCTCTCAAGTTTATATCTAAGTTGTTCAGTTTAAATTTGCAGAGCTTCAGGAAAGGCACAGCACTGGCTCTCAATGATTCTAAGTCAAAAGTGGGAGAAAAATTAGAAATATTAGTTTGGAGAGTTGTATTTGAATACTCACAAAGTTTCCAAATTCTGTAGGGATCAGGCAGGGGGAAAAAAGATAAATGTTTCAATTCTGCTTAGAAAGATATAATTTACAAATTGCTGTAAATCAGAGTTAGCTTAAGAGAAATGAGAAAATTTCCTCCAATCTGGAAAAACAAAACATTAAAAAGAATCAGTAATTTTTCAAACAAAAGTCATGATCTTAAAATTATCAGAAATGTGTACTCAGAGTTTTTTCCATGAAGATTAAGCAATGTATAAAATCATCAGAATAAAACTATAACAGTCTGTACATGATAAAAGACTTAAAATGGCATGGTTAAAGATCTAATTACAATGCAATTGGCAAAGAAGTTTGGTTATGTTACTGGACACAGGTTCAGGTGCCCAATTCACAGTGAGGCCAAACAAACCAAAATATCAAGTTTGAGAAAGGTTTATTGCAGGGCCAAGCAAGGTGAATGGGTAGCTTGTGCTCAAAAACCCCAAACTCCCTGATGGCTTTTGGGGAGAGGTTTTTATAGGCAAAATTTGGGGTGAGGGCTGAAGGGTGTATGACTTTCCTCTGCTTGGTTGGTGGTGAGGTAGCAGGGTGGTATTCCAGGAGTGTGCTCAGGCTGAAGTTACCATCCCCCAGCTGGGTGGGGCCTTGGTTCCTGGTTTGGTTTTTTTTTTTTTTTGGCCGAGTGTAGGGATCGGACTGTGTCCCCTGCATTGGGAGCCCAGAGTCTTAACCACAGGACTGCCAGGAAAGTCCCCTTAGTTCCTGTAGAAGAACTCAAAGATATTGTTCTGTATATCCCTTGAGGAGGAACTAGGACCAGCTTTAATCGCAGCACTATTGTTGCTTGATTGCTTACCTTTGTTTCCGCATTCCCTTACTTCCCTGATGAAAACTGTCTGAATCTTCCCTTTGGAACTCAGGGAAGGTCTGAGGGGCTGAATAAAGCCTATTTCCTACAAAGAAGAAATGAGGGATATGGAAAGGATTTGTGTCCCTGAGGGCTCCGCAGGGTCCTGTTGAGTTTCAGTTATCTCTGACAAACAACATTTTAAGATGTTACTAGAATTATGACTGATACCATTACACCAAGACACATCAGAATTCTAGGAATTTCATATAATTTCTAGAACATTTATATTAATAACATTTACCCATACAATATAACCTAAGAGGTTTTATCATCACTCATTTGACAATGTTCCTTGTGTAATTTAACACCAAATAAGCCTAATTAGTTAATATCTCTTTAACAAGGAGAGAAAACAAATCTCTCAAGGTGTTCCAGGGGCTTCTAGAAAAAACCTCAAAGTTATTTCTAGGTCAATAACCCTTCATTTAGAATTCGATTTTTGGGGAGTTTGTCAAAAATATCAAAAAGGTTTTAAAACACTTAGTCAAATAGGATCATAGGTCACTGTTAAACAATATTTAATTACACCATCCAACAAAGTGACAAAAGATTTCAAAGGCAAATACAGACTGTTACAATGGATTACTTAAAAAGTAAAGAACCTTCTACAATCTATTATCAAAGGCAGATCAATGGTTCAAGAAAACCTTGCCCTCTCAACAGATAGAACCAAATTCTAGCTTTGCACCAGCTTACTTTTGATATTAAAATTTATTCACTCAATTAAATTTATTCCAATCCCAGCCATCTTGACTATGCATAACTCTCTACTCAAGGTTCCTTTTCCACAAACCTTCTATAACTCCCTTTTTTACACTCAGATTGTCCTGTGCTTCCCCCCCCCCCTTTTTTCTTTAATCTCATTTTAGGACAAAAATACTTTCTTTTAACAAAATGCATTTCCATTCTTTATACTTTTTTCTTCCTTGCATATACAAATGTTTATTAATTTTAATTACATACATTAATTAGAATTTTTAAACCTTAGAAGCATTAATTTCTAGTGAAAACTAATATGTGAGCAATTTTAAACTGTTTGTTATACTAGTATTTTTTTTTTTTTTTTTGGATTGGCAAACTTACGAATACCTATGGTAGGGGACCAAAATTTACTACCCTAAAATACGTCTCTTGGGCATAATAATTTTAAATGCTGGTTATTTTCTGAGAAACCACAGACATGGGAAGGGCTCTGAAGTTGCCCTTTTGTAAGAAACATTAACATTTATAAGAGAAATCTCCATTTGTAAGGGTGTCTCCCTCTCTGTGCCTGGAAGAAGAATATGACCAAATCTCTAGAAACTCTTATCAATGGAGAAGGCCCTACCTTAAATCTGCATCACAGTCATGCTTGTTTACTGTGCTTTTCCTGGTAACCTTGACTCTCCTCACTCTCACCATCCTCTTTTGTCTTTAGCTGAGGATGGTATTTAAGGTGAGGGTTTCAGCCATTTTAGTGACTTACTCAGTTTTCCTTGGCCTCTCCCATGTATACGTGTTATTAAATTTTGAGTTTCTCTTGTTAATCTGCCTCATGTCCATTTAATTCTTAGATCAGCCAGAAGAACCCAGAAGGGTAGAGGAAACTTTCTTCTTCCTCAACAATATCATAATTTCCCATAGCATTTTTTTTCAGTGTGGTATAAGACATTTCTAATTAACTTAAACATCTTTAGTTTTTCTGTAATAAGATGACAAAAGTAGTTAGACTTGTTTAGCAATTAATGTTTCAGTATTTTATCTTATTTGGAAATGATCTAGACATTCAATGAATTGTCGTAATTTAACTTAACGTAGCAAACTAAAGTTTCATTTACCAAAAAGCTTTGGAGAAACTATTTTAAGTAGATATACCATAAAATATAATTATTGAAGAGTTTGACTAAAAACTCTTATCTCATTCACATTTATTTAATTTACTTGTTTCCAACAATTTTTACCAATCTAGTGGATATGGAATGGTATCTCATTGTGCTTTTAATTTGTGCTTCTCTGATAACCCATGAGGTTGAGCATCTTTATTTGTTTATTAGCAACTTTTGTTTCCTCTACATCTGTTTTGCCCATTTGGGGGTTCTATTTTTATGTTTTCTGTTGGGCTATATTGTGGGCTGAGTTTTGTCCCCCTGAAAGATATGTTCAAGTCCTAACCCCCAGTCCCAGTGAATGTGACCTTCTTTGGAAATAGGGTTGTTAGACCCAAACGGTCTACGAGGGATTCCAACTCGCCCAAGAACCGCCAAGAGTCGAGAGCCGCTGCAACACGCAAGAGGTTTATTAGGAGCCGATGCACCGGGGTTCCCTGAACCTCACGCAGGAGGCCGATGGGGAACCCCTAAAAGCGGAATCACATACTTTTTATAGGTTTATTTACTCATAGGGCGGGTATATTCTCACAATGATTGGGTAAATGTGGTGACTTTTGAATTCATTGGCTTAGGAACTTTTGTCCCACCTTCTGGCCGTTATAGTTGTCTGTTCATTGTGGCGGTTAGGGCGTATACCTGTTACGGACAACTGGAAAATTACCCGCTGTCTGACAAGTCCCCGTCAACTGAGCAACTCCAAGAATTGGTTTCGATAGGGAGAAGGAGTGGCGCACGATAGGGAGAAGAATTGGTTTCGATAGGGAGAAGGAGTGGCGCACGATAGGGAGAAGAATTGGTTTACGGGAACAAGTGAGGGGGTGGAAAGTCCCTAAAGGCCCCACAGGGTCTTCACAGATGTAATCAAGATAAGGTCATACTAGATTAGGGTGTGCCTTGAATCCAATATTTGGTGTCTTTATAAGAAAAAAGAGAGGGAGATTTGGATACAGAGACACAGAGGATGCACAAAGGGAAGAAGGCCATGTGATTGAAACCAAGCACGACCATGTGGGGCTCCTGGGCATGGAAGCCTTTCTATGTCCCATGTTCCTTGTTTGTAGGGAACAGGCTCCAGCCTCCATAACCTTCCCTGAGTCCCAAAGGGCTGATTCTAACAGTTGCCAATCAGGGAAGGGAGGGGATGCAGAAACAAGGGAGGAGCAGTGAGAAATAGTGAAGGCTTGGGACAGGATCCTGGTTCCCCCTCAAGGGACACAGTAACAACATCTTTGAGCTCTTCTGCAGAACTAAAACCCCCAACAAATGGAAGATGTTAACTCCTTGATGAAGCATTCCTCATTCCAGAGAGAAGGTCAGAGTTTGATAACCTCGAGAACCACAGAAGCTCATCAGGAGACCACCTGAGGCCAGATTAAAGGAATGCAGGCCCTGCACACACCCTGATCCCTATCATCAACCCCGCCCTTGAACCATTGCTAGAAAACTCCTCACCAAATCCCCCTGGGTTGGGACACACAGTTTTGAGGGCATGAGCCCACTGTATCCCCCTTTGCCTGGTGAAGCAACAAAGATATTATTTTCTATTTCACCCAAAACTCTGTCTCCAAGATTTGATTTGTCACTGGCGCACAGAGGCCGAGTTTTTGGCAACATGATGATTGAGGAAGAGATTGGAAAGACACAGTTACAATCTAAGGAATACCAGGGGTTGATGGTAACCACCAAGAGCTAGGAGAGAGGCATGTAACATATTCTCCCTCAGAGCCTCCAGAAGGAGCCAACTCTGCTGATATCTTGATTTCAGACATCTGCCCTTGTGAACTGTAAGAGAATAAATTTCTGTTGTTTTAAGCTACCCAGTTTGTGATAACTTGTTACAGCAGCCCTAGGAACAAAAACAGGCAGTTTCTTTTTTTTCTATTATAAATTAATATAATAGAAAGATTATACATTTAAGTTATAAATTTGTAGGAATTTATTATATATTCTGTGCTACAAATCTATATCGATTATGATGTTGCAAATATCTTCTCCTAGTTTGTGGCTGTCTTTTTTTTTTTTTTTTTTTTGCGGTATGCAAGCCTCTCACTGTTGTGGCCTCTCCCGTTATGGAGCACAGGCTCCGAACGTGCAGGCTCAGCGGCCATGGCTCACGGACCCAGCCTCTCTGCGGCATGTGGGATCTTCCCGGACCGGGACACGAACCCGTGTCCCCTGCATTGGCAGGCGGACTCTCAACCACTGCGCCACCAGGGAAGCCCTAGGTGGCAGTTTTTAAAAAATAAATGCGCTTCTTATTTGTTCTCTACCCTGGCCTGAAAGAGAAACCAAAAATTATAGTTTTCTAGTAAAAGGAAAAGGAAAAGTTCTTTGGCCAGTGGCATTCTCAGTTCTTTGAACAATGTGGTTTAGAAGATTCTGAAGGGCAGTCTTTCATGCTCTGAATCTATAATTTGTTCTAAGCTTCCATAAACACATGCCTTGCCACCATTCATTTTCTGTTGTCCCACAATTTCAACATCTGTATTTGGGTGGATATTGTACAGGTAACTAGGAATCTTTTTATTATTGTCTTAATGGCCAGGAAGAATGAAGGAGGATTGCACTGATTTATATAGCATGTGTATTTAAAAATTTTTATTTTTATATTTTAATAAATATTGTATGTATTTAAAGTATGCAACATGATGATTTTTTTTAACATCTTCATTGGAGTATAATTGCTTTACTATGGTGTGTTAGTTTCTGCTTTATTACAAAGTGAATCAGCTATACATATACATATGTCCCCATATCCCCTCCCTCTTGCATCTCACTCCCTCCCATCCTCCCTATCCCACCTCTCTAGGTAGTCAGAAAGCACTGAGCTGATCTCCCTGTGCTATGCGGCTGCTTCCTACTAGCTATTGGTTTTACATTTGCTAGTGTATATATGTCCATGCCACTCTCTCACTTTGTGCCAGCTTATCCTTCCCCCTCCCTGTGTCCTCAAGTCCATTCCATAGTAGGTCTGCATCTTTATTCCTATCCTGCCCCTAGATTCGTCTGACTTTTTTTTTTTTTTTTTTAGATTCCATATATATGTGTTAGCATACGGTATTTGTTTTTCTCTTTCTGGCTTACTTCACTCTGTATGACAGATTCTAGGTCCATCCAACTCACTACAAATAACTCAATTTCGTTTTTTTTATGGCTGAGTAATATTCCATTGTATATATGCGCCACATCTTCTTTATCCATTCATCTGTCGATGGACACTTAGGTTGCTTCCATATCCTGGCTATTGTAAATAGAGCTGCAGTGAACATTGTGGTACATGACTCTTTGAATTATGGTTTTCTCAGGGTATATGCCCAGTGGTGGGATTGCTGGGTTGTATGGAAGTTCTAGTTTTAGTTTTTTAAGGAACCGCCATACTGTTCTCCGTAGTGGCTGTATCAATTTACATTCCCACCAACAGTGCAAGAGGGTCCCCTTTTCTCCACACCCTCTCCAGAATTTATTGTTTGTATATATATTTTTTGCAGTACTCGGTCCTCTCACTGTTGTGGTCTCTCCCACTGCGGAGTACAGGCTCCAGATGCGCAGACTCAGCGGCCATGGCTCACGGGCCCAGCCGCTCCGCGGCATGTGGGATCCTCCCAGACCGGGGCACGCACCCTCGTCCTCTGAATCGGCAGGTGGACTCTCAACCACTGGGCCACCAGGGAAGCCCTATTGTTTGTAGATTTTTTGATGATGGCTATTCTGACTGGTGTGAGATGATATCTCATTGTAGTTTTGATTTACATTTTCTCTAATGATTAATGATGTTGAGCATTCTTTCATGTGTTTGTTGGCAATCTGTATATCTTCTTTGGAGAAATGTGTATTTAGGTCTTCTGCCCATTTTTTGATTGGGTTTTTTGTTTTTTTGATATTGAGCTGCATGAGCTGCTTGTAAATTTTGGAGATTAATCCTTTGTCAGTTGCTTCATTTGCAAATATTTTCTCCCATTCTGAGGGTTGTCTTTTCACCTTGTTTATGGTTGCCTTTGCTGTGCAAAAGCTTCTAAGTTTCATCAACATGATGACTTGATATACATATACATAGTGAAATGATTACTATAGTTGAGCTAATTAGCATATCACCTCCTCACATAGTTAGTCTTTTTGTATGTGTGATGAGAGCACCTGGAATCTATTCTCTCAGTAAATTTCTGTATTCAGTACACTATTATAAATTACCGTCATCATAGGGTATATTACATCCCCATGACTTATTCACGTTACAGAACTGCAACTTTGTATCCTTTGACCAACATCTCCTCATTTCCTCCACCTCCCAACTCTGGGAACCACCAGTCTACTCTCTGCTCCTATGTATTTTTAATTAATTAATTAATTAATTAATTTAGGCTGTGCCAGGTCTTAGTTGTGGCATGCAGGATCTTTAGTTGCGGCATGAAGACGTCTTAGTTGTGGCATGTGAACTCTTAGTTGCTGCATGTGTACAGGATCTATTTCTCTGACTAGGGGTCAAACTTGGGCCCCCTGCATTGGGAGCGCAGAGTCTTACCCACTGGACCACCAGGGAAGTCCCTGCATTTGACTTTTTTAGATTCTACATATCAGTGAGATCATGCAGTTTTTCCTTTCTGTGTCTGGCTTATTTCTCTCAGTGTAATGTCCTCCAGGTCCATCCATGTTGTTGCAAATGGCAGGTATATTGGGTGTACTTATATTAGGTTGAACCACATGAGATTGCTGATATGTAACCATTTTTAACCTATAAAGATAGCAATTTCATATGGCTGAATTGTGTATATTTAGAGCTTGAATGGAAGCAAATTTTATGGCATGGTTATGGAAACTCTCTTTTTTTTTTTTTTTTTTTTTTTGCTGTACGCGGGCGTCTCACTGTTGTGGCCTCTCCCGTTGCGGAGCACAGGCTCCGGACGCGCAGGCTCAGCGGCCATGACTCACGGGCCCAGCCACTCCACGGCATGTGGGATCTTCCCGGACCGGGGCACGAACCCGTGTCCCCTGCATCGGCAGGTGGACTCTCAACCACTGCGCCACCAGGGAAGCCCTGGAAACTCTCTTTTTTGCTAAGGGAAAAAAAATTGGTGAAGATTAAAGAACCACCATAGGTAATTGTGTCATATGTTGGTAAGCCTTAAAATTCAAGGCTACTAACTAATTCAATGTTGAACTTTTGATAAACCATTAGGATCTGATCAGGAAATAAGGCTTGCTTTGAGTCTAAAGGGGGAAGATTGGTGGCGTTTCAAATGCTGGCACACTATTAAATGGGCTTTGTTTTCTTTTAAGCAGCTGGTGGGGAAATGACCAATACAGGGAGTTGGGAGAGAGGACGGAAAGAATCGATATCACAAAGACCAAGTTAAATTCACTCATTCACTATCAGGCAGTTTTAACTGTTATATGAAGAACTAAACTTGAATAATCTCAAACTCACATGTCCCAGAGTACAAGCTTATAATGTTACTGCCATCTGTCCCCCAGATTAGTTTAGTTGTTGTGTTGTAGTATTCTCATCTTCCGGTGTCATGGGGTTCCAGTATCTGATCATTTTTTGCACTCCCCTTGTGTGTGTACTCCACTAAAACACACATTCTTAGAAATTACAAATCTGATTTTTGCTATAATGAGTAAATGCTATCCCTAGCCTCCTTTTATATAGTACTTGAATCTGTTTCTTAACTCCGAAAATCAGGACTCAGAACTTTACATGTTGGTCAGTGAGTAGGGTATACTCAGATAATTTGAGAACAGGGTCAGGAAATGGGATTCATTGAGAGAGATAATGATAGTTATCAACATAAAATGCACAAGATTGGCCATTGGTGGAAACAAAGCAGCCTAAGAACTTGGTTTCTAATGTGTGTTAGCAGATAGATGTATGCCTTTGGACAAGTTATTTAATGTGACTATGTCTCCGTTTCTGGATCTCTAAAATGAAGACAAAAAATTACTGTGAGGATTAAAGATAATCTGTGCACAGGGCTGCAAGGTTTAGCAAGTGAAAATACAGAATGTCCAATGAAATTTCAATTTCAGATGAACCACAAATACTTTTTTAGTATATGTATGTCTCAAATGTTGTATGGGACATATGCATTCAAATTTAACGGGGTGGCTTGTATTTTATCTGCCAACCCTACCTATGTAAATATGCTCATTATCGTTCCTGGCACAAATAAAGAAAAGCAATTTCCCACGTCTCCATCAAGGATACTGTCCAAGTAGGAAGGCATCTCACAAATCTCATCAGCAGACTGAACTCTCACTAATAATAAGATGAACTCTGGTATTACAACTGCCTGTTTACCTCTATCCCCTCCCAGTCTGTCAGCTCCCAGAGGGTGATAACCATGTTTTGTTTCCTTTCCCCACCCCACCATCTAGTATCTAGTCTAGCCTTCTGCATGTAGCAGGGGCAGGATACATGCGTATTTGTAGAAAGAAATTCAGGCAAGAGCCAGGTTTAAAGGTTGGCCATATCTTCAGCACTGGATGGCTGGTCAATACAAATCTTCCTGTCCAGTTAGTGAGAGAAGCTGGGGGCATGAGGCTGCCTGTCAGGGTCCGTTGAGATCTTCCAGTTCACTTTACCTTGATTCTCTTTTCTCCCAGCAACTGATATCCTGAGGCTGTTTCTGAACTAGACTTTCCTGTTGGAAAATATATATGGTGGGCCATCCACACAAATATTCCATTCTCGGCTGTAAATCTTCTCAAGGCAAGTGAGTAAAGGGATGAACAGAAAACACCAAAAGTCTATAGAATGGTTATGAACGTGGATTCTAAAGCCAGATATCTTGGTTCTGATACTTATTAGCAGTGTGACCTTGGCCGTGTCAGTTAACCTCCATGCCTCACTTTCCTTTACTGTAAAATGGGGATAATAGTATATCTCTCTTAAAGGATGGTGGTGAAGGTTAAATAAGTTAATATATGTAAAGTATTTAGAACAGTGCATGCCATGTGATAAGTAATATATATGTGTTAGCGAAAAAGGAAAAAAAGGAAAGATGAGCTCTGGATCTTTGCTGACAGGTGGGGTATCTCTCTAACATCCTTCAATGAACTGGCCAATTTAATCATCCTTATCTATGGTCTTTCTATGAAAACATAAACTGTTCTCTTGTAAATGACCAATGCAGACCATTGTTAAAAGCCCTTACTCATTTATAGATTTTCTTCTTTCTTGACAGGAGATGATAATGCTATTTATCACTTGGCCTTTGACAAGTTACGGTGATAAGACGAGCATCCTGCAAGGGGGGTGGTGAGGGGAGGTGGGCTGCGATACTCTGAGGAGAAAGCTGTCCCTCTGTGCACAGGCGTGCCCTTAGCCTGTATGCTCTCCAGCCAAGGATGCGGGCCAGGTGACCGAAACCACCTTCAGGGTGTTCCAGATCTTCCCAACGGCTCCTGTCACTTGCAGCGGCCACTGTGCCTCAGTCTGCATTGCCGCACATCTGTCTGAGCAGCAGGAGGGACAATGCGGAAACGTATTAACCAAGTCCCCTCTAAGCACACACACGTACACGTCTTTTCCTTTTGAGGAACTGACTCAAACCCTGTACGGAACTGCAAGAAGAATAGCCGAGGGCTGATGCGACGACCGTGAGCTGTGGCTCTCCAGGTGTGCTGCCAGGCTCATCATCAGTATTAGCATCACTTGGGGACTTGGAAATGCACAGCCTATAGGGTCCTGCTCCTGAGCTACTGAGTCAGAAGCTCTAGAATAGGGCCCAGCGATGTGTTGTAACAAGTCCTCCAGGTGACGCTGATGCTCACTCAACCGAGAGCCACCAGCCTGGAGCTTCCGCAGCTCTCCCCACCTTTCTTTCCCTACCTTCTCGTCTTCCCCCACCTTCTTCCCCTCCTCTCCCTCCTGTTCTTTCCCCCTCGTCCTTCTCCTCTTCTTCCTTCTCCTTTCTCTCTCTCTCTCTCTCCACATCTCTCTGTCTTCCCCTTTCCCTTTCTAAGAAAAAGGGACTGGCCAGGTCTTTCCAAGTTATGTGCACGTGAGTCCAGTTGTCTCAGAGACCCTGGAAAGGGGATTTAGCATTTTCTCTCCTTGGAGCTGAGGAATTGCAAAGTGCTTTTTTTTACAGGTGGAAATTAGATAATCAGGCTTAGTACACATGATTAGAAGCCCAGCTGGCTTTACAAGCCTCACTCTTCTTAAGCGCAAAATCCTAAGGGAAAGAAGCTGAATGATTTTACCCCTCGACACAGGGAGCTACCCTAGTCAGCTCCAACCTGAAGAACTGAAAGGGCCTGAGGATGCATTGCTTTGCACTAGTCAGGCCTTTTCCCATTCTTCTTTAAGGTTTAGAACGTGGGATTTCCCCCAGGGACCTTAGGTGTTTTCAGCGTGGTCCTCTGATTCATGGGTTGGAATGAACATATCATCTGTAATTCTCTGGAGAAAACCCCTGGAATCCACAAGGGCACATAAGCCTACGTCTGCCCTCACACTTCGGAAAGGGGTAGAGGGGTGCTCCCATTAGCTGTCCCTCCAGAGGGCTTGATGTGGCAAAGAGAACTGAGCCCCAGAGATGTACATCCGCGGAGCTTATGTGACTATGTCTCAGTTTCTGGGGCAGAGGACAGAAAAGCTGTCAGTCTTACATCATCTAGTCCCTACTGCTGGGTTTATAGGTGAGTAGAATGAGAAACAGAAAAGTTAAGGAAGTTCTTAAGATTACCCAACCTGTCAGTGGCTGAGTTTTTGGTTTTGTTTACAGAACAATTATAATGAGGTAGAACTTCCCTACAATGTTGCTGTTACCAAGTCTGAGCTCGCTCTGCTCTCTGTATGACAGGCCAGTAGATCAGGAGACGAGGTGTCGAGGCAAGGAATAGCGACTTTATTCAGAAGGCTGGCAGACCGAGAAGATGGCACACTAGTGTACCCCAAATAAACCATCTTATTGGGGTCTGGATGACAGGTTCTTTTATAGAACAGAGGGGGAGGAGGTGAGGAAGTAAAGTAAAAAGGCCATTTATCTTGCAAAATAGGTGGGGCTGTGTTAATTTCTTCTTTTCCGCAACCATTCACAGGTGGGCAGGGTCAGAACATCTCTGTGAGCTGAACAAAGGCACTTTGTCAGGCAGAGGGCAGGGTTCCCTGTGGCAGGCCATTCTGTACGCTTATAGCTATAGACAGTGATTATAATAACAAGAGCGATGAAAAGCAAAGGTTAAAGTAAAAGAAACAGATCCAACATGGAGTCAGAATTGGCTCTTCCCTGTTACCTTGTGTGTTAATGATTATCTAAAGCTGTGCTGTCCAATATAGTAGCTACTGGCCATGTGTGGTTATCTTCAATTAATTAAAGTTAAAAATTCAGTTCCTCATTTGCACTTCCCACATTTCAAGCGCTCAGTAGCTGCATTTGGCTAGTGGCTAGCATACCAGCAAGTGCAAATATAGAATATTTCCATCACTGCTGAATGTTCTGCCCCGGTCTAAAGTGATCTATTGTTGGCAGATTATATGTTGACGCAAGTTGTGTCATTTGAATCATTCACTTGCTTCCTGTGTCTCAAAGATATTGCCAAGAAAGAAGGGTAATGCCCAGATCTCATCCAGCAGATTGAACTAAGACAAAAGTGAGCTACTCTGAGATATTCTAGTTAGCTGCTTTCATGCCTGTTATTTACATGTCATTGTTCAGTAAATAGTACCTGTGTACATTCATTCAATTATTCTTTCAGTCAGTGTGCACTTATTACATCCCTATTGTGTTCCAGGCATAGTGCAGGTGCTGGGATACTGCACCGTCCATGAGGAACTACTGTCTGGAGAAGACAGACCCAAGAGAGGTCATCATAATGCAACACAACATGTTTTAATATGTCTGATGATGTGGAGGGTTTTATGGAAACAGAGGAAATAAACTTGCTGGGCCTGGAAGAATTTGATAAAACATCACAGAGAAGGTGACATTTGAGCTTGATGCTGAAACTCGGCCTCTGTGCACTGGTGCTGAATCGAATCTCAGAGATAGAATTTTGGGTGAAACAAAAAAGAATAGCTTTATTGCTTTGCCAGGCAAAGGGGGACACAGTGGGCTCATGCCCTCAAAACTGTGTGTCCCAACCCAGGGGGGATTTGGTGAGGAGTTTTCTAGCAATGGTTCAAGGGTGGGGTTGCTGATTGGGATCAGGGTGTGTGCAGGGCATGCATTCCTTTAATCTGGCCTCAGGTGGTCTCCTGATGACCTGTGGTTCTCAAACTCTGACCTTCTCTCTGGAATGAAGAATGCTTCATCAAGTAGTTAACATCTTCCATTTGTTGGGGGTTTTAGCTCTGCAGAAGAGCTCAAAGATATTGTCGTGTGTGTGTCCCTTGAGGGGGAACCAGGATCCTGTCCCGAGGCTTCACTATTTCTCACTGCTCCTCCCTTGTCTCTGCATCCCCTCCCTTCCCTGATTAGCAACTGTTTGAACCTGCCCTTTGGAACTCAGGGAAGGTCATGGAGGCTGAAGCCTATTTCCTACAAGCAAGAAACAGGGGACATAGAAAGTCTTCCATGGCCAGGAGCCCCACAGGGTCCTGCTCGGTTTCAAGCTGAGGCTTGCAGGATGGGCGGCAGTTTGCCAATGGATTAAGGCACCCCCAGCCACGTGAACAGCATGTGCAAAGGCACAGAGGCATGAAATGGCTGGTGTGCTGGGGAGAGTGAGAAGGGCAATATGCTGGGGGAGGGGGAGACTGGGTGGCTAATTAGGGCCAGGTGGGCACAGGTGGGGAGCAGCTTACTAACAAGTTTGAACTTTGCCCTACAGGCATTAATGCAACCCTCTAAAGCTGAATTCCCCTGCCGAATTTATGATTAACCTCTCTATCCAAAACTTCATTCCCTGTCTTGTCCCCTCTGACCCCAATCCTATGCTAACTGAACACTAAACCAGAGTCAGAGGACTAAAATTGCTGTTGTTGATAACGTTGTTACTGCACAGACTCAGGTTGTTTCTCCAGGGCGAGATGAACTCACAGACCCTTGGGTCACGCATCACCAGAGCAGAGACTCATCAACAGTAGGTATCCTGACCTCTGAAACTACGGTTAAGAACCGTCACAAGATGACGATTAACCCGAGCTTCTCTGTTCTTCCCCTTTAAAACACCCCCACCTCAAAGACCAAGCTGGAGTGGATCTGAGGCTTGTCTCCCACTCCCTTGCTTGATGCCCTGCAGTAAGCCCTTACTTTGTTGCAAACAGCTGCTGTTTGGCTTTCTGTGCTGTGGGCACACGAGCACATAGCTTGGTTACGTTAGGGGTTAAGTCGTCTCCCTTCTATAGCTTTAATGTATTAAATCCCGTTAAAAACTCTGGTGTGTCATGTAGCTGAAGGCATCAGCGTATCTTAGGTGCTTAGCACTGGCCCTGGCTCCTGGGGGGTGCTCAAGAAATCTTGATTCCTTTTTCTCTTAAGTTGCTTCTTACCAACTTGTCCGCAGTATATTTCAGTCTCTAAGAGTGACTGATTTCTCATTTCCCTGGTGATTAAGTCTGACAAAATCTCACCTTCCTATTATGGGCTCATTGATATGGTCCTTTCAACAACAGTTAAAATGTCTCCTTCAGTTTATCTGCCTTCTTTCTCCTGCTGAGGTTTTCTTGTCGCTTTGTGATATATGACCCTTCTGCATATGACTTTACAAAAGATGTCACTGGTCTTTTTCTGTCCGTGACATCCTATCATAAGACAGCATTATAAATGGACAATTTTCAGGAATAGCTTCATTTTTAAAAGGGCTCTCTTATTTCTGAATGGCTGCAGGGATTTCAGTTATGAGTAAAGGTGCCAGACAGATACTGCTCTTAATTCTGATGGATTGATAACAGGCACCTGATTCATCCTAGGTCACTAACACGCAGGGCAAGCATTCAAATGGAGGCACATTCCAAGTGTCTAAGTATTTTAAAGCTATAAATCAAGCTAACAGCTGAGAAATAAAGTATGCTTTGACCTCCTACATTGATAAATATACCTTCATAATGACAAAAATAAAGCGTGTTTAAAGAGATGGTTTTTATACAACAGGAAGTGGGTGAAATTTGACTAAATCTAATTATTAGTGCACATGTCAGTGTTCTGTTGATGGCTACTGATGTCTGGGTGAGACAAAAAAAAAGACATACATAATTTATAAGTGTTTCTGTAAATCTATTTTTCGTACTTTCACTTCAGCAAAATTACTAATAATGTTATCAAGTTTTTTAGCAATGGACTAGAGGATTAAAAATGAAAATACAGTTGTATTCAAATAGGTTTTCATTAAACTGTGTGTGTGTGTGTGTGTGTGTGTGTGTGTATTTACAGTTACATAGCCTACGCAGGCTGTTTATTTATCTATTTTTTAAATTGAAGTATAGTTGATTTACGTTCTGTTAGTTTCAGGTGTATAGCAAAGTGATTTGGTTTTATATTTATTTATTTATTTACTCTATTTCAGATACTTTTCCCTTACAGTTTATTACAAAATATTGAATATAGTCCCCTGTGCTCTATAGTAGGTTCTTGTTGGTTATCTGTTTTATACATAATAGTGTGTATCATTAAACTGTATATTAAAATTAATACAAACAATACACAATTTTAAGTTATTTAATATATGTATTTAAAACTTTCTAAAATAGTCAAGATTATCTGCTAAAATTAAAAAGAGCAAATTATTAATGAATATCAATATTTTAAATCAAAATTCTTTAAAGCTAACATCTTGAACTTATTTTTTAAGTATTTAAATACTATTTAATAGTTTAGTAAAAGCAAAGCAATTTAAGTTCTTGTGTTCAGTATCCATCTTGTTTCCATTGTAAAGAATTGACATCATGTTTCATGCATGTTACAGCAAGTTTATGTGTATGAAAATTTATATTTCATATTGCAAGATGTTCCTCAGCAGCTGTGGGCAATTGTGTTGAATACCACCCTCCATGACCCTCCGGAGGGTCATAAGACCCTCCAGAATTGCAAACTACAAATATGAAGAGAAGCAGCTTCTGACACCAGAGAAATTGTAATCCATCATGTGAGAACCTACTGCATTCGCATATCTCAGGGAAGGATTGACAGGTTAATTAATTCAGTTTTTCTCTTACCTAAGTGGTTGTGCCATTCACATTCTTCCCACAGCCCAAGGCAATGTCCATCTTCCACTTTGGCAGTGGCCGAAACCACCAACCTTCTGCCTTTGTTTTTTTCTTTTTAATAAATTTATGTATGTATGTATGTATGTATGTATGTTTGGCTGCGTTGGGTCTTCCTTGCTCCACGCGGACTTTTCTCTAGTTGCGGTGAGCGGGGGCTACTCTTCGTTGCGGTGCGTGGGCTTCTCATTGCGGTGGCTTCTCTTGTTGTGGAGCACAGGCTTCAGTAGTTGTGGCTCATGGGCTCAAGAGCGCAGTCTCAGTAGCTGTGGCACACGGGCTTAGTTGCTCTGCGGCATGTGGGATCTTCCCGGATGAGCGATCGTCCCCTGCACTGGCAGGTGGATTCTTAACCACTGCACCACCAGGGAAGTCCCCTGCCTTTGTTTTGAAGACAGAGGGTAAGAGATGTGGAGAAGCATTTGGCATTAGTTACAGAGTGGATGCATCCTAGAGGCACAGGTGCGAAGGCTGGGTCTAACGTCCCCCTAATTTGGGTCTAAGGGCACGTCTAGATGTGCCTACACCTTGTCTTACTCAGTTCTGGCTGCTGTAACAGAATTCCATAGCCTGAGTGGCTTATAAACAACACATTTATTTCTAACAGTTCTGGAGGCTGGGAAGTCCAAGATCAAAGCACCAGCAGATTCAGTTTCTCCTACTTTCTGGTTCATAAACAGTCCTCTTCTCACTGAGTCTTCACTGAGTCCTCCCACGGCAGAAGGGGTGAGGGCGCTCTCTGGGGTTTCTTTATAAGGGCACTAATCCCTAATCACATCATCAACTGCCTAGGCCCCATCTCCAAATACCATCATGTTGGAGATTAGGTTTCAACATATTGAAGGATGGCAGAATATGCCACCACAAAATATGCCTCTTTGGCATAAGGATTATTTTGAGAAACAGACACAGGAGAACCTCTGAAAACAGAGTAGAAGTTACCCTTTTTCCCTTTGTGTAAGGGAAATTTGTATTTACAAAGGAAATCTCCATTTGTAAGGGTGACTCCCTTTCTGTACCAGGAAGGAAAGGTTGACTCTAAATCACTAAAGACTCAGCAGTGGAGAAGGCACCAAACTTTCCTGGTCACCAACCCATAACTGGCCTCCCCTACACCTTTTCTTTTTGTGCTTTACCTGAAGATGATATTTAAGCCTGAATTCTAAGCTTAAAATCGAACTCTCCCTGAGAGTTACCGATTTTTTCCCTGGGTATCTCCCATGTGTACATGAGGTATACATGTTAAAAAACTCATTTTTTTCATGTTAATCTGTCTTGTTACAGGGGCCCCAGCCAAGAACTTAGAATGATGGGGAAAATTTTTTTTCCTCTCCTACAGTATGAATTTTAGGGGGATACATTCGGTCTATAGCACCCCGGGTCTGGAATTTTGTTGATTACAAATATATTAGCTCAGTAAATGAACTATACTTCAATTTAAAAATATATATATTAGCTCAGATGATGATGAATGAAATCTTAGCCTCAGAATTGTTTGGTAAAAGGTGAGTAGAGAGAATGATGGTGTCATACCATCATGCTACTCTTTGTTTTATATGATTCGTAAAATGATGTTACTCTTTCTACTACAAGAATTTAATGAGTAAGGACATTTGTGTAAGTATGCTATCCTTCCCATTCATTACCTACAAGTCACATAAAGTCAAATTAGGCGCTATCATTTCTCCGCCCTGGGCTCCAGTATACACTTTATGAATCTTATATTTCATCTGACTGTGAGTCACTGATGAAGATTTAGGATGATTTCGTACTACCAGTTATGTTTTTACTCCATTTCCCCAGGACTGGGGATACGCCTGTAGCCTTGGTGTTTGATGCGGGCAGGGATTACCTAGGGTCGCACTGAGGCACACTAATGGAAATACTTCCCCTTCCAGAGTCAAGGGCTTTCTGGGACATAGAAAGGGAAAATAACTCTGATTCATTCCTGTCTACCTATATGATTATGTATATTGAGAAGATTAAACTCTTTAAAATTCATAGGATCTATTTATTGTGTGGAAACAGCCCTGACCCGGGCAGTGCTGCTATATGGCTTTCGATGCCCACCTCCCCACCTTGCCTTTGGCTCTGCAGAATGCCTCCAGCCCCTGCTGAGGCTGTGTAGCCCATGGAGGGGCATTTAACGTTTGACATTTGCTGATAGATATGTTGGGCTGAAAATGAAAGGGGAATATTCAGAATGAAATATCCAGGAGGCAGTTGGGGAGGTAGGACTGGAAATTCCCACAAGAAGTCAGGGTAGGTTTGGGGCTGTCTTTAGAGAGGTGACAGAGGGAGACATGAGAACAGATGCATGAACATATCATGTGAACAGCTGAAACAAGTGCACATTTGCATATAGAGTGAACACTTGAACTGAGTGCTGTGTGGCACGAAGAGCTCGGAGGAGCTAGAGTGAGCCCATTGGCTTGCATGTGGGATGCCTAGGCTTTAGTAAAACAGTCCATCTGCAAACTCCTCTACCAGCTCATGCTCGGGGTTGTTACAGATAAACTGAGGCACATTAAAATTGTGAAGAGTTTACTTCAGCAAACATCCATTCCAGTTGGGCAACACCAAACTGGAAGTGGTTAAGAGAGATCCACTGATAGGGGCTGGGGCAATACTTCTAGAGAACAGATGCGGAAGCAAAGCAAAGAAGTTTCTTAAGCTTTTTTTTTTTTTTTTTTTTTTTGCGGTACGCGGGCCTCTCACTGTTGTGGCCTCTCCCATTGCGGCGCACAGGCTCCGGACACGCAGGCTCAGCGGCCATGGCTCACGGGCGCAGCCGCTCCTTGTCATGTGGGATCTTCCCAGACTGGGGCACGAACCCATGTCGCCTGCATTGGCAGGCGGACTCTCAACCACTGCGCCACCAGGGAAGCCCGCCAAGAAGTTTTTTGATTGGCTATAGAGCTTAAGTGTTTGCCTTATTTGGGAAAGCCTATTTGGCTGTTTGTGATGGGTTGTCCTTCGGTTTCAATTTCATAATCTTGAGGCAGTGACAGGCTTAGGTTTGGGTGTGCTTTTATGTAGGCTGCCAAGGCAGAGAGCCACCTCAGTCTAATGGCCTCCCTGTTTAATTAATTTATCAGGGATCAGCCCCTCTTCACACAGGGCTGCCTCGCACAGGGGTCAAGTGGGAAACTGGAGAATTGCTTGGAAACTATCCCCATCTTCATCCCTCCTCTGAGCCTCCTATTTCTGGTAAAATATTATGCAAGGATCGATTCTTTGTTTTGACTGGCTAAAGTGGTCCTGCTAGGAATCAAGCAGGGGAAAAGTATAAGATTACTCACCAAGATATCTTTCTGGGAGCCCTCTGATATTATGGTTACCTAACCCTTCTGTAAATTGCCTTTGTTTAGCTCTTTCTCTCAGCCTATAGGACTTGCCCAGTAAGCCAGGGGAAGTGCGAAGGATAATATAAAATTGTAAAAACAAATGCAAAACTGTTTTCCTGGCCTTAGCTTCTTTGAGGATCCAGATTTAAAATGATAGTAATAAGAGGTTTTTTTTCAATATTTATTTATTTGTCTGCGCCGGGTCTTAGTTGCAGCACGTGGGATCTTTTTTTGTTTTTAGTTGTGGCATGCTAACTCTTAGTTGCGGCATGCGGGATCTAGTTCCCTGACCAGGGATGCAACCCGAGCCCCCTACATTGGGAGCGTGGAGTCTTAACCACTGGACCACCAGGGAAGTCCCAAGTTCTTTACCTATTAAAAGTAACAAAATGTTTTTTTAAACCTTCTATATTTTATACTTTCGATTCTTTTGAGTTTAAGTTGTCCATATAAACACGATTGCTCACACCGGTTTTCGGGTATCCTGTAATTCCCAGATGTATGGGCTTAAGCTGTTACAGAATACTGCTGTCCAATATGGTAGCCACTAGTCAGTGGCTACTGAGCCCTTGAAATGTGGTTGATCTGACTTGAGAGGTATTGTAAGTGGAAAATACACAGTGGATCTCAAAGATAGTACTGTGGTGGACAGTTTCTAGGATGGCTCCCAATAATCCTTGCCTCACACCTTCTTGGAATCTTTGAATGTGGGTGGGACCTGTGACTTCCTTCTACCCAACAGAATATGGCAAAGGTGATGGGATGCCACGTCCACAATTATATGACATAGATTGTAATTTCCATCTTGCTGGTAGACTCTTTCTATTGACTCTTGTTTGCTGGCTCTGATGAAGTAACCCACCATATGGAGAGACCCATGTGGCAAAGAACCGAGAGTGGGTTCCAGCTGACAGCCAGCAGCAAGGTGAACCCCTTAGTTTGACTGTCACTAAGAACTGAATCCTGCCAACAACTATGTGAGTTTGGAAGTGTTCTTCCCCAGCTGAGCCTTAGATGAGACCCTGTCCCTGGTTGATACCTTGATTGCAGCCTTGTTGATTGAGAGACCTGGAAGCAGAGAATCCACTAAGTCATGCCTAGATTCCTGACACACAGAAACAATGAGATAATAAATGTGTTCTTGTCAGTTACTAAGTTGGTAGTAATTTATTATGCTGCAACGGATAACTAATATGGAACCTAAAAAGAATATAAATGATCTCATCAATAATTGTTTAATATTGAGTACATGATGAAATGATAATATTTTGGATATATTGGGTCAAATAGGATACCTTACCAAAATTAATTTTACCTGCTTCTTTTTACTTTTTTAATGTGGCTACTAGAAAATTGAACATTTAAAATATGTGGCTTGCATTATAATTATATTGGACAGCACTGGTATAGAACCCCAAAGAGATAAGGGTTTCATGTAGCTTATGTAGCCCAGCATGCAGAAGGGAGTTGGTTGTCATATCCTTGGCATCACCGTGTCACTTCCTGGGGCATGCTATTGAAACAGAAAATAGTTTATCACATCTGGAAAAGAATGACTCACCGTTTTGAAGATGGGGAAGCTGTTGTATAATTTTTGCCGAAAAGTGAAATCTGCTTAGTCTTCTTACTTTTGGATGCTGCCTTCAGGGTTTAATTTGCTTCAAATTAACAGCAGGTGGCAGATGCAATTAAAGGGAAAAAATTGCAAATTAAGCACTATATTCTGAACTTCCTTATTTGCGATGGCAGGTACACAGTCAGGGAATAAATACTAATTATTTTAAATTATTTGTTTACTCATTGTGTCATATGTGTGCTTTTTACTGATTAACGCTTTACAACTTATGCTACACCCTTTATTGCTAATTAATAAAGCTACAATGCCATCACTAGTGATTCTAAACTCTAGGAAACTCTTTCAAACCACACCCC